>NC_087503.1:2718750-3020833 GCF_036417665.1 Passer domesticus | reverse complement strand
CCCTTTGGGGTAATCGCCATTGCTTGGACTTTCCCCATTCCACTCACATGGAGGACTGATACACCTGTGATGGTTAAGCAGTGGCCGTTAAAAGGGGAAAGTCTGGAGCACGCTCATCAATTGGTGGAAGAACAGTTTAAACAGGGACATCTTAAACTGTCTACCAGTCCATGGAATACTCCTATCTTTGTTATTAAAAAGAAATCCGGGAAATATTGGCTTTTGCATGATTTGCGAGCGGTAAACGACCAAATGGAACCTATGGGAGCTTTACAACCTGGCCTGCCAAACCCAGCCATGATTCCACAGGGTTGGCCATTATTAATACTGGATTTAAAGGACTGTTTTTTCACAATTGCCCTACATCCACAGGATACAAAGAGGTTTGCATTTACTTTACCAGCTATCAATCGAAATGGGCCAGATCGTCGCTTTGAATGGGCCGTCCTTCCCCAAGGAATGCGGAACTCCCCCACGTTGTGTCAGCTGTATGTGGACGCCGCGCTACAGCCTTTGCGCCAGAGATGGCCCCAGTGCATGATTTATCATTACATGGACGATATTTTGTTTGCACAGCCCGAGCCAATTACGGATCGTCGGGTAGATTTCAACCGTACGGTGCTGCTGCAGCATAATCTTGTAATTGCTCCTGAAAAGATTCAGCGATTGGCGCCATGGAGATATTTGGGATGGACCTTAACTGAGCAGACTATTAGGCCTCAGAAGCTGGAACTCACTACGCAGATAGGGACACTGAATGATGCTCAGAAGCTGCTTGGGGAATTACAATGGCTAAAACCGATAGTCGGGATCCCCAATCAGCTATTGGAGCAGTTACGCCCCTTATTGAAGGGCACAGACCCCGCTGCACCGGTTGCCTTGACAGCTCAACAACGAGATGCGCTGCAAGGTATAATTGACTGTATAAGTTCTGGACAGGTGCAGCGGCGGTCCCTCGATTTACCTGTTGATATTATTGTGTGGAACAGCTCTGCACATGTCTTGGGTGCCCTGTCTCAGCTTGAAAAGAAAACAGGGGAGCTCAGGGTATTGGAGTGGCTCTCTCCACCGCTACAGCAACAGAGAACTTTGAGAATGAAAATTGAAATGATTGCATCCCTCATAAAGAAAGGACGTCTTAGAGCAATCCAAGTTACAGGAGCAGAGCCTTCCACAATACGATTGCCCATTAAAAAGGACACGCTTGACTGGTATTTGGTGAACTCTGGGGAGCTCCAGGATGCCCTTTTAGGAGCTGGAGCTGTCGTGGAGACTGGGAAACTGCATCCTAGTCCCCTCCAGTGGATGACAGAATGGGACTGGATAACAAAGCCCATTCGGAGTCTGTCACCATTAAGGGGGGCTATCACGGCCTTTACGGACGCTGGTAAAAAGTCCAGGAGAGCAGCCGTGACATGGAAACAGCAAGGACAGTGGCGACAACATTTGTTAGATGCAGATGCCAGGGACAGTCTACAGACATTGGAACTTTTAGCTGTAGTATGGGCAATGATGAATTTAAAAGGTCCTTTGAATATTGTGACTGACTCCCTTTATGTAGCAGGAGTAGCTGCCAGGGTACTATACTGGGGGAGAGGATATCTTTGTGTTTCCTCTCCAACAGGACCCTTGTGGATCCCTGCGAAGTGGACTCAAGCTGTACCAGATGTTGAGGACCGTCGTGGCCTTGTCACCGGAGGACAAAGAGAGGGTGCACAACAAACTGACGCTGATATTGCAACCCTATTTGCAACGCTTCCAGCCCTACTCTAACGACGATTGGATCGAGTGGTGTTAAGACCTTATAGTAGAAGTAAAAGCTCCTCAATCACAGCCATGCTTGGACTGTGGGGACAATAAATGTGCTGCATGGATCACGCTAGACTGTGGAGGCTGTAATAAGGTGTTTTGGTTGGAGCAATCAACCGTTCGGCAGAACTGGTGCCCAAGCTGCCGATTCTCCTGGAACTTGCAGAACTCGTGGCAGCGAGCACTAAGGGATTTTACAGGGCTTGATTTGGGAGGATCGTTAGGCTTATATGAAGCCCCGGACCAAATTATCTTGGCATATGTTACTTGGCAACTTAAGACCTTGTGTGAGCGAGTAGAAAAGCAAGCGCATAGTCACATAATAGCTTCGTGCTGTCGAAAGCTTGTGCCCCTCACACAGACATCCATTGTTGGACCGATTAAAAAGGACTGTGGGGTTGAGGAGGCACTAGACGACTGCATCAAGCAACTTAAGTCCTGTTCTTTTCACTCCAGAGGGACTGCCAAATTAAAAGGAGGCAGGAAAAAGAGCAGGAAAGGAAAATGAGGACTGCTGTGTTCATAGGGCTGTTGTCGTGTGTATTGGGGTTCACTCAGTATAACACACCTCGTGACAATGTTTGGGTGACCATTGCCAATAAGACCAAGCAAAGCTCCATATGTTTAAGTCTGGGTGGGGTGCGTAACCCGTTCAGAACCTGCTTAGCTGGACTCCCGGTATGGAAAGTAGCAGAGTTTAGGAGCTACATTAATAATCGCACCTTTATTAATCAGACTCTAATACAGAAGGGCCGTTGCAGTACAAACCCGGGGATAACACCCAGTCAGCAAGATGGATGCTGGCAATGCCGAATTATTCTGGCTCTGAATAAGACTAGCTTCCCCACCTGAGGAGCTTGATCTATTTGGCAGTGCCAATGCCAGCTTGGGAAAAAACACGGGGCGATGGCTCAGCTTTGAACCAGAGGATTCTGGGGGCCTTAATAGGCATAGAAAACACTGAGCAAACTTGGATTCCCACCTTCCGCTGTCGATGGTACATGCCCAATTGTACAGTCAATGTAAAGGCGGTGGCATTACAGTGCCTAAAGGATTACCACCAGGAATATTTCTGATTTGTGGAGATCGGGCCTGGAACGGAATTCCTATAAAGCCTCAAGGAGGGCCTTGTTATTTAGGGAAACTCAAAATATTCCACCCTAATATAACCCTCCTTATGCAGTGGAGTCATAACACTACACGACAGCGCCGAAGTCTGCATGAGTTTAATTGCGAGAATATAGGGCAACCCGCATTCTGGAGCGAGCTGAAACAGGTAGTGGTAGCCACACTTTTACCTGGAGGGGCAGCGAATAAGGCCATGAATTTGGCCAAGCAATTAGGCTGCTGGGCCAAAGACGAGCTGAACGCCACCTCCCAGGTATTGGACATGCTGTCTCAAGATGTACAAAGTGTAAATCACGCAGTATTGCAAAATAGAGCAGCAATCGATTTCTTATTATTAGCTCAAGGCCATGGTTGTGAGGAATTTGAGGGTATGTGTTGTATGAATTTAACGGATCATTCTGTATCAATACATGCAAAAATTAAAGAGCTCCAGAAAGGGTTACACGCCCTGAAGGAGAATGATGGATTGGGATTAGAAGGATGGTTAAAGAGCCTGGGACTGGGCCCTTGGCTGAGAATAATGATCATGTATGCTATAGGGATATTAGGTGTGATAGTATTGCTAATGCTTGTATTACCATGCTTGCTTAATTGCATACAAAGAATGGTGAGTCAGATGATGGAAAGGGCTTGGAAAACAACACTTCTAGCCCAAAAAGAAAACAGGGGAAATGTTGAGAGCTTTGTAACAAGCTGGCTCCGAGCTAAAGCTCACAGTGAGATTAATTTGACCAAGACAGAAGGTGAGGGGAGTTGCCATTCCAATTAAACTGTGTCCTTGGCCCACGGATGAAGTAATGCACCGAGCAGGTGGTGGAGAAAAATAGCCTGGGAAAGTGGTGATAGTTATACTAAAAACAGCACGTAGTTAGCTGATAGCTAGTTAGCCAATGGTGAGCTGGGATTTTGCACTATGCATGAGCTAATTAAAGGGTGTATAATAATCGGTGATTCGGGAATAAAGACGAGACTTGTCGATCATCATATGGTGAGCGAGTCTTCCTTCTCCATCAAAGTGGGGCCTCTCCCAGCCGGGAACTCTCCCGTTTGCTGCACTCGGGGATCCTGAACAACAACGGAGTCTGGGCTGATCCCCCCACTCCTCCAGGCTCAACCCTTCACCCTCTGGGGAGATGCCAAAGCATCCACAGGGAGCATTTCCTGCCCTCAGGGGAATTTCTCACAGGTGCCTTGCACTGACTCTTTGTGTCTGTGTGCACACAGGAGAGCTGGGGAAATGTGGCAGAAATGCTGCTCTCGGAGGGGTTGGAGTGCCTTGGATAGCTGAGTCAGTCAGGTCTGCAAGTGAGGTCAAGTCACGAAGTCTTAGCTCTGTTTCTAAGAGCTGTTCTTTTGCAAAGTTTAATGTAAGTTATAAGCTGAGTTAAATACTGCTATGTGTTATTCCGCTGTTGAATTGATAAGTCATAGGCTGTAAAACAGGTTAAATACTCTTAAGCTCTGCTCTTTTGCTAGATTTTGAAGTTGAAGGTATCAGTTAAGATTTAAGTTAAGTCCTGTTAAGCTTGAGCTCTGTTCAGCTTTTAGGCCATATTCCTTTTATCCTTGCCCTCACTGTCCTTGTGTAACACATTCACAGGGACAGTTCTCAGTTCATTTCTGGTTTGACTGCCTGGATTTGGTTTGGTTTTGTTGTTGCTTTGTTCCCTCCGTGTGCCTGAAGTGTCCAGTCAGGAGCAGAGTGACTCTTGCCAAGGAACTTTGTGGTGCTGTTGCTTAATATTAAATCTGGTTGTTGCTGATCCCTTGCTGGGCATTTTTTCAGTGCTCTCAAGCCCTCGTTTGTAAAAGGGTGAAGGAGCCCTGGCCTAGGCTCTGGCCCTGGGGGACACAGGGACACTGCCAGGGCAGTCCCTGTCCCCCTGTCCCACCCCCAGGGCCCCGGCCCCCCGTCCCCGTGTCAGGCTCTGGGGTCGATCTCGTGGAACATCCTCTGGGGGAGGCTGTGGCACTGGGGGTGGGGGGACCCGGAGGGACAGGGGACCCCGCTGTGCACGAGCAGTGTTGGACTGCTCTGGGGGAACTGTGAGGGGGGCTGGAGCAGAGTGACCTCCCCAGTGACCTCACAGTGCCCCCTGTGATGCCATAACGCCCTATAATGTCGCACAGACCCCTTGCAATGTCACAGAGCCATCTCTGTGATTGCACAGAGCCCACTTTGATGTCACACAGCCTTCTGTGATGTCACAGCCAACTCTGAGACACCTTTGATGTCAAAGAGCCAAACAGCCAACTGATGTCACAGAGCCAACTCTGGGATGTCACCCTGGAATGTCATGCAGCTGCACTGTGATGTTACAGAAGATGCTGTGATGTCAGAATGTTACCATGTGATGTCACAGTCTGTTCTGTGATGTCACAGCCTGCTCTGTGATGTTACACAGCAACCCAGTGATGTCCCAACCCACTCTCTGATGTCACAGAGCCACCCTCCATGATGGCAGGATCTGCTCTATGGCCTCACACCCTACTCTGTGATGTCACAGAGAGCTCTGTGATGTTACAACCCCCTCAGTGATGTCACTAAACCCTCTCTGTGATGTCATACTGCCACTCTGTAATGTCACAGCACACACTTTCACATCACAGCCTGTTCTGTGATGCCATACAGCCATGCCATGATGTCACAGCCTGCTCTGTGATGTCACACAGTCCCCTCCATGATGCTGTAGCTGCTCAGTGACCTCACACAACAAACTCTGTGATGTCATAGCCCAACCTGTGACCTCACACAGCCCACTCTGTGCTGTCACACCGCCCCTTGCTGACATCACAGCTGCTCTGTGCCTCTAGGACACAGCCACAGAGGTGCCGCTGGGACACAGCCCCCTCTGGGACATCCCCCAGCCCCTGCCAGTGCTGAGGCCCTGTCAGCTCTGTCTGTGCCCTGCTGCTGTCCCTGAGCTGCCCTGGCAGTGCCCCAGCCCTGCTGGGCTGTGCACAGGAGCTGCTCCTGGCCAGAGCTGTCTCTCTGCAGCGCTGCCCTTGCCAGGAGCTGCCTCTGGGCCAGGAGCCCGGCCCAGTTCAGCAGCACAGACACAGCACCAGGACTTTAATGACCCTCTGGGGCTTTGGTGCTCTTTGCATCAGACTCAGTCCCTCAGAGTGTGCTCAAAAACATTCTGAAGAACTCAAAGTGAGATTGAAACACAGAAGTTTTCTTGAAGGTTAATGGGTCCCATTGAAGGACAGGTCCGAGAAAGGTCCCCACATACCAGGTAGAGCAGAATACTGGAGGAAGTAAAGACGGGTGGGGACAAGCAAGGGAAGGGGGTCTCTGATGCTGAGCAAACCTGCACCTCTGTCCCTGCAGGCTGTCGGCATCCCCCGGCTGCCCTACCTGGCTGGCCCCTTCCTTTGCTGACAGCTCTGCCTCCTGCCTGCCTCTGCCCACACAAAGCCTTGGGCTGCTCCAGGCTCCTTCTGGGGGATATCTTGCACCACAGCCTTGCCCTGGGAAGGAAATTCCTTTCTCCTGGTGTCCAGTCTGGGCCTCCCCAGCTGCCCTTGGTGCCATTATCTCTTTCTCTGGCTGTTTTACACAATAAAGAAAAACTCCAGGATGTTTGAAACCACCCTTCAATCCCTCCCCAGCTGCTCTTATTCTGTCCTCAGTCTCCACACCACTGAGCCCAGAGTCTGCCGCCTCTCCCTGCTGGTTATGGGATGAGGCCTCCAAAACATATCCTGAGAGGTTTTTGGGTCCTCTCCAAGGTCTGTGAAAATGAAAAAAGTAGTCAAAGTTATTTTCTCCCAAATCTTGCAGTGACAGAACAAGGCTCAATATCTTTGAACTGAATGAGGGCAGATTTACAATTGTTTAAAGGAGAAAATATTTTACATTTATGAGAATGGCACAAAACTGCAACTGTTCTTCCAGGGAAGTGGATTCCCCATCTCAGGAATTATGCAGAGCAAGAGCTTTGTACAACCTGACCCAGTGAAACACACTCATCCCCAAGCACAGAATTCCTCTACCTGCTACGGGCTCCAACAACTACAGCAAGGCCCTGTTCACTTAAAAATTGCTTCCTAGAGCAGAATAATCTAATAATTATTTTAGCTCCGATACAGTGGAGTAAATAACTCATTTTTTAAAATTTAGTCTGTGGTGTAAACAAACTATACTGTCTAGTCATGATCAGAATCAATCAGAGCTGTATTTACATAAATTTATCTAGTATTCCATTGTTAATTCTGTGGGACAAATTGCATTAAGGTTCAATTCCACCTGTCCAATCTTTTATACCTTTGGCAAAGGACCCGCTCCCAAGGCTGTTGCCATGGCCAGCAGGGCTGGGCCCAGCTGGGATGCTCGCTTTCCACGGGCCAGGGTTTAGGAATGGGATTCCCCAATTTTCTGCTCCCGCTAAAACCACGCTGCTGCTCGCTGCCCTCCCGCCTTCCATGGAAAGCACAAAAAGGAATGATCCCGGGCTGGGATAAGAACAATTTATTGGGAACAGCAACAAGATAAAAAACAAACAGAAACCAAAATAATATTGACAACAGAAGGGATATGAAAAAGGGAAAACTGCAAGACAAGGACTGTCTCTTCCCAGCCACAATTTCCTCCTCCCTGCAAAGGACAATCTTCTCCTCAGGGAGAGAGAGAGACCCTTTCCTGCCCCTGGCAATGACTTGAGGTGAGAGTGAATGTAATGACACGGCCCTGGCCAGACCCTCATGTTCTTTGATCCCACATCATGTCATTGGCAGGGGCAGGAAAAGAGACAGGTGTCTTCCCAGCATGGATCACAGGGAACATGGATCACCATGGCTCTTCCCAACATGGGTCCTCCAATGAGGGATGAAGCTGGAGCAGGGCACAAAGCTCTCCCTGAAGTTGGGGCATTTGCAGGGCTTGCCTTACTGGTGCTTCCGTTGGTGTCTGGTCAAGTCAGAGCTCTGGGTGAATCCCTTCCCACACGTGGCGCACTCATACGGCCTCTCCCCAGTGTGGATGCGCTGGTGCCTTACGAGGGTGAAGTTTTGCTTGAAGCCCTTCCCACAGTCGGGGCAGCGGAAGGACCTCTCCTCATTGTGGATCCGCTCATGCAGGTGGAGATTTGAGCTGGTCTGAAACCTCTTCTGACACGTGCAGCACTCGTAGGGCCTCTCCCCAGTGTGGATGCGCTGGTGGGTGATGAGGTGGGAATTGCGCTTGAAGCCCTTCCCACAATCTGGGCAGCAGAAGGGCCTCTCATCGGTGTGTATCCGCTGGTGTCTGAGGAGATCTGAGCTGATCCGAAACCTCTTCTGGCACTCAGGACACTCATAGGGCCTCTCCCCAGTGTGGATGCGTTGGTGGGTCACAAGGGTGGATGTGTAGCTGAAGCCCTTCCCACATTCCCCACACTCGTAGGCCCATTCCCCAGTGTGGATCATCTGGTGGTGGATCAGGCTGCTGCTCTGCCTGAAGCTCTTCCCACACTCGAAGCACTTGTAGGGCTGCTCCCCATCATGAAGCTGCTCATGGACCACCAGCTCTGAGCTCTGGCTAAAGCTCTCTCCACCTTCCTGGCCCAGGGTGTGTCTTTCCTCCTCAGAGCACCCTTGGATGGAGCCCCTCATCCTATGGGATCTCTGTGTCTTTTCTTCCCCATTGGATTCCTGTGCCATGGAGCCACTCAAAATGGCCTCTTCCATGAGGTTCTGCCGTGGGGATTTGTCCTCCCTGGTCTCCATCTTCATCTCCTTGTCTGGGGGAGGAAGAACAAGGAGAGGATGGGATTTGCCTCTGTGCCACAGGGAAAGGGAAGGAGATCCTTCCAGGGTTTCCCCAGCCGGATGGTGTTGGCTGCAGGTTTGTCCTGCAGCCGGGGGCCATGCTGGGCTGGGAGATGGAGCAGGAGAGAGGGGGAAAGGGGCACTGACTACCTCCTCACCTGCCTGCGTGTCCCGGGGAATCTTTCCCTTAAGCTCAGCCTTCTCCTCCATCTGGCAGTGGTTTTGAGATGGGAAATTCTGTTTTGGGAGGAAAACAAGAAATGAGTGCATTGAGTTTTGCACTGGTTTGCGGGCAAACCAGGGGGAGAATCTAAGACAGAATTACAATTTAATAAGAAAATTAAGATCAAGGCAATGATACAGAAACACGGCCTTAAACTGACAGAGTCAGGATATAACCTGACACCCTGTTGCTCAGGGTGGTAGCAGCAGTCCCATTAAATGGTGGCTGCAGTCCTGTTGCAGTGATGAAGTGATTCTGTCAAAGCAGTGATCCTGTAGTAGGGTCTGGTCTTCCTCTGAAGGTCCAGTGGTGGTGATGGAGCTCTTGTCATCTGAGAACCCAGTACGCAAGGTGCTACCGGTGTTGCAAGGCTCAGCTTATATCCAGGTAGGAATTATTGGCTCATCCCCCTGGGCGGAGCATCCCACAATGGGATGATGTCATTTTATCAGCCCTGCAGGGACACTCAATGGCCCATTCACAGAAGATGGCCCCTGGAGGTTGTTATCAGGGCTCATACATGGAAGAGATAAAGAACACTGCCCTGTCACACTTGCCCCACCCCAGGGGAGGTCTCTGTCCCTGTCATTCCCTTGTTGTCCCCCCTTTTCTCTTTCCATGTCTCTCTCTACCTCACACTTCCTCTTCAATACAATCCACTTTGGATTTGGTCTTGGTAGCACCTTAATTGGGGCAGAGGCATTTCTCTAACAATTTTCTTAACCAGATTGCAACATTATTTTGGCACAGCGAGTTTAGGCACTGTTCTCTGACTCCAAGTGCCTTGGATAACAGCATGGTTCCCTCCTCTGAAGAGGTTGTGGTCCTCTCTGGAGGAATTCTTAGAAATTTGGATGCAGCTACATCTGAGCAACTTAGGGAAGAATTGATGAGGAAAATGGCTGTTGTGGGTGGCCAGTGTAAAGAAAATGTTTTGTTCTCCTTCCTTGAAAAGTTTGTTAAAAACACTGGAGGAAAGGGAGCAAATGATACCAGTGAGACTGACAAGGTTCACTCACCCCATGGTGAGGAACACAAGGCTGCTAAAAGTCGCACAAGAAGTCCAGCTCAAGTAGCTAAATTTCTGCATAAATGCCAAATTCACAGGCTTAGGGGCTTTGCCACATATGAGAATCATTATTCTCTTCATCCCTGTCACCCTTGTGACAGCCCCACAGTGCTTTCTCTTCCTTTTAATCTGTGTTGGGCCGAATTTCCACTTTTCTTTTATGGGAACCTGCCAGCAGCTGAGCTGGAGCTGTGCAGGAACCAATGAAACTTGGAATTGCCACAGAATTGCTTCTATTATCGGTTTCTTCATGTTTGGGATTTATTTGCATTTTCATCACATGTGACTTTTTGGAAAATCAAATATTCATCAAAATGATTAATGCAGAGTTAAATTTAATTTCTGCCAATTTTATTTTGTCCAGTGCCCAGGGGATGCTCAAGGGGTCTCTGCCTCACCCTGGAGGATGCTTGGGAGGGGCTTGTGGGGGCTGTCCCTGTCCCTGTCCCTGTCACGCCAGGTCATTCCCCATGGGGTCTCCATCATTCTCACCCCAGGGAATGCCTGGGGGCTCTCCCTCCCTCTCATCCCTGTGCCAGGGGGTGCTCGGCCCAGTCTCTGTCCCTCGCAGCCCAGGGGATGCTCGGGGGTCTCTGTCCCCTTGCCCTGGGGGATGCTCAGGGGGTCTCCATCCCACTGGTCTCAGGGAATGCTTGTGCAGGGCTGGGGACCAGGGGCTCTGTGTCCCTCTCACCGCTGAGGGTGCTCGGGGCTGGGGGGGCTCTCCAACCTTCTCATCCCTGGGGAGGCCGGGGGGGTCTCTGTCCCTCTCAGCCCTGGTGTGACCCCACCCAAACATCATCGGGCTCAGAGGGACAGAGACACCCCCAAACCCCCAGAAGAGCTGGGATTTGGTTTGGGGCTGAGGATTTAGGATAGGGCTGGATTTGGGGGTGGAGTTGGAGTTAGGGCTGAGATTTGGATTAGAACTGGGATTGGAGTTAAGGCTAGAGATGGGATTGGCTTTAGGGCTGGGATTGGGAATGGGTCTGGGGCTAGACGAGTCTGGCACTGGGATGAGATTAAATACAGAACTGTGAGTGTGTCTAAACATGGAGTGAGATTGAGACTAGGATCAGGGCCAGGTTTGGGACTGAGCTCACCCCGAGCGGGACAGGGGGGATGTCACTGCAGGATGTCCCTGGCGTTGTCCCAGCCCTCCTCAGGCACCTCCAAACCTGGGAGGCAGCTGCGTGCTCCAAGATCCAGGTGCTCCCACCCTGCCCTTCAATACCAGGCGAGCATTCCCTGAGGGTAGCCCACTAACCCACTGTCCTGGATTGCCAAACAGATTGTATTCTCTTTGCCTTCTGTATGGCAGTTGTCTTCTATTAACTGGGCAGTTTTCCTTATCTCTTCAACACCCAATCCTCCCTCTGGGCAGACATCTGCTGATAAAGGCTATTGAATGGCACTGCATGACTGATAAGAACTACAGCATCCTATTGTGAGATGCTCTGCCCAGAGGGGAGAGCCAAGCATTCCTACCCAGATATAATCTTGACATTCTGGAACACCAGCATGGCTTTCTCCACTGGATTTTCCCAGAGAAACAGCAGCTGCCTCTTCCACTGGATCTTTGGAGGAAGACTACACCTTTCTACAGGATCCCTGCTCCAGCAGAACCACTCCTGGCACTCCAGGAGGACTGCAGCCACCATTCCAATTGGACTGCTACCAACACCCTGACCAACAGGGTGTCAGGTTGTGTTCTGACTCTGTCAGTGTTGTCTTGCTTTACTGCATTGTTTCTTTCATATTTTTATTGTTTCCCTAATAAAGAACTGTTATTCCTGCTCCCATATTTTTTCCTGAGAGCCCCTTAATTTCAAATTTATAACAATTCAGGGGGAGGGGGTTCACATTTTGCTTTTAGGAGAGGCTTCTGCCTTCCTTAGCAGATATCTGTCTTTCCAAAACAAGATGGAGTGACATCAATCTCTGCTTGATAACTGGTTTTGCTTTAATGCAGTTACGTTGAAATCACTTCCTAGTATATGATATAATATGATATGATATATTATATATGATATATAATATGTTGCAGCTGTTATACCTCGGAGTAAATTTTTCTGATTAAGATAATATTGTCTAATCATTACCATAATAGATAATATATATCTACAGAAATCTATATGTTTGCCATCCTTAATCCTATATATCGGATATAATATATATATATATAAAATATATGTATAATATATAAAAATATATAAAAAATAAATAAATATAGATAGGTAGATGATAGATAGATAGATAGATAGATAGATAGATAGATAGATAGATAATATAAATAATATATAGGTTATATATCTCTGGTTTGCCATCCTTAATCCCGTGGGACAAATTCTATAAAGGTTTCATTCCACCTTTATAATTCTTTACATGCAAAATCTTGAAAGTCTGGGACTAGGATTGGAAACAGCTGCTCTAAGGCTCCTCTCACAAAAAGAAGTTTAGAAAGCTTGGAGGTCCTTGCAGGTGTTTGGAGATCTGTGGGAGCCATTGGGGGTCCAATTTACAGCTCAATTAACAGACAATAACCGCCTTACCTGTGACAAATGGCAAATAGAATACACACATTATCTTTCAAACCAGAACAACAGGAATTCAAATTAATAGAATGTAACATAACATTGCTCAAATCTAACAATAATGAAGTTTAACTTGTCTTAATCTTATCAACCCTGAATTTGCATTAAATTAAACATCGCGGAATCAAAAACTAATATCCTTAAAAGTTATTGTCCTAGTTTAGGGCAGGTTTGGGAGATAACTCCTAAAGGGGCTTCTCTACAAAAGCAGATTCAATTGCCCCTCCCCCCTCTAACTGGTTCGGGAGAAAATATCTCCTTGGAGAAAAAAGTGGAAAGAAACCTGTTTATTAAACAATAGAACCCAAACAATATTAAACAATAAAACTTCTCACTGCTCCAAAGAAAGCAAACTCAGAACAGTCCCCTCCCCGGGTTGCAGCTCGGCTCACTCAGTCTCTGATCAGTCTCTCTGGAGCTGGAAACGCCGCGGCCCAGGCCCGGCCAGGGGGGCTACAAGTGGAGCTGCTGGTGCTCTTCTGGGTGTTCAATCCAGAGCAGGCTTGAACAGGTCCAAGAAAAAAAGGAAAAAAATCACAGTCCAGGGAACTTCTTTGCCTCAGCTAGCTAAAACTAACTAAAAGCAGAAAAAAAAGGGAAAAAGGAGCTCTGTCCGGCTGTCTGTCCATCTGCAGACAACACAGTCCAGGAGCAGGAATGTGGAGGAGTGAGAGCAGTCTGAAAACAAACTGCGCGCTTCTTCCCTCCCTTCTTCACTGTCTGGAAGAGAGTCTTAAAGATGTAAAACTTATTATTTGGTATAAACAGAACAAGACGATTGGGGATAAAAGCATCATATAGTCAACCCAGGACAGTTATACATACAACAAAATTTAACTTATTCTGATGCTATTAATGGAAATAAGGCACTGAAAAGTTGAACAATCTGCGACTGAAATAACAGCATGAAGGATTTACTGGAGGGATTAAAAGCATGTAATAAGTGTGTAATATTTTTATGTAATTTAGTTTTGAGAGAAGCCCATGGTAGCCACAAATTTTATGCAAGCATAAATTTACAAAGACCTATTAAAGTGCAGTTTTATTGAAAGAAACAACAATGTGGAATTCGGCAAACTGCCCAGCAAACCAGCAGCTTTTTGAAATTGTATTTAGTGTAATTCCAGAGGGTCAATTTACCAGCATTTCTGTTAAAGGACCTCCGACAAGTGCCGTGGTGGGGGGGCCTGGCGGAGCCGCGCCGGGGGCTCGGGGGAACCGCGCCGGGAGCAGCCGAGCCACGCACCCCAAACCACCCGCGGTTCCCCCTCCTGCCCCAGAGCCTGTGAATGTGCCTCCGTGCCACAGGGAAGGGGCAGGAGATCCCCCAGTGCATCCCCAGCAGGACGGCGTTGGCAGTGGGGTTGTCCTGCAGCCAGGGGCCATGCTGGGCTGGGAGATGGAGCAGGAGAGAGGGGGAAAGGGGCACTGACTTCCTCCTCACCTGCCTGAGTGTCTCAGGGCATCTTCCTCTTCCTTGCAGCCTTCTCCTCTATTGGGCCAAGATTTGGGAAGGGGAAATCCTGGTTTGGGGAAAAACAAGGGATGAGCACAGTGTGTCTGAAGGTCCTTTGCCCAAGTCCATCCCTAGAAGTCACCTGGTATCCATAAAAACCTTGAAAAGCAAAAGTGAATCAAAAAAAGCCACCAGGAGTGTCCCATTTCCAGTCTCATCCCTCTGGGGTTCTGGTGGTCCCCTGTCTCATGGCTGCCAAGGATCCCAGAGCACATGTGGATCCCCCCTCTCCAGGCTCCTGCTTAGGGATGCTGGGGGGTTTTGGGGTCTCAGGCTCCCTCTCTCCAGCCTCCCCCAATCCAGTCACTTGGGGCTCTCTCCTCTCCCCACTGCCCTGTCCTGGTTTAGGGCAAATTTGGGAGAAAACCTAGAAAAGGGGTTTCCTCTAGAAAGCAAATTCAAGCAGCCTCTCCCCCAATCAGTTTGGGAAAAGATTTCTTTGGAGAAAAGTGGAAAAACCTGGTTATTTAAAAGACAAAGCATTTATGAGCACAGCAAATGACGAATATTAAACAATAAAATCTCTTGACGCTCCAAAAGAGATGACAAACTCAGAAAGTCCCTCTGTGGGCTGTAGCTCTGCTGACTCAGTCTCTTATCAGTTTCTCCATCACTGGAAATGCCGTGGACCAGGCTCGGGCCAATGGGCCACAGGTGGAGCTGCCAGTGCTCTTCTGGATGTTCAGAGCAGGTTTAAACAGCTCTAAAGTAAAAGAAAAACTACAGTCCAGGGCACTTATCTGCCTTAGAGAGCTAAGAACGAAATAAAACCAAAGGAGAGCCCTGTCCTGCAATCTGTCCAGCAGCCGGAATATGGAGGAGTGCAGTTTCTAAAAAACCTGCTCACTTCCTGCCTCCCTTCGATCTCAGAACCAGCCTTAAAGGTGCAGAACTCATTTCTGGGCTAAATAGATGAAGAGGGTATGAGCATGATCCCAGGTCCAGCCCTTCTGGGGGTTTGGGGGTGTCTCTGTCCCTCTGAGCCCGATGATGTTTGGGTGGGGTCACACCAGGGCTGAGAGGGACAGAGACCCCCCCGGCCTCCCCAGGGATGAGAAGGTCGGAGAGCCCCCCCAGCCCCGAGCACCCTCAGCGGTGAGAGGGACACAGAGCCCCTGGTCCCCAGCCCTGCACAAGTATTCCCTGAGGCCAGAGGGATGGAGTCCCCTGAGCATCTCCCAGATTGAGGGGACAGAGACCCCCGAGCATCCCCTGGGCTGCGAGGGACAGAGACTGCCCTGAGCACCCCCCTGACACAGGGGTGAGTGGGAGGGAGACCTCCCCAGGCATTCCGTGGAGTGAGAATGATGGAAACCCCCTGGGGAATAGTCTGGGGTAACAGAGACAGGGACAGCCCCCACAAGCTCCTCCCAAGCATCCCCCAAGGCGAGAGGAACAGAGACCCCTTGAGCATCCCCTGGGCACTGGACAAAATAAACTTGGCAGAAATCAAACTTAACTCTGCATTAACCACTTTGATGAATATTTAATTTTCCCACAAGTCACATATGATGAAAATGCAAACAAATCCCAAGCATTAATAAACTGACAATAGAAGCAATTCTGTGGCAATTCCAAGTTTCATTGGTTCCTGCACAGCTCCAGCTCAGCTGCTGGCAGGTTCCCATAAAAGAAAAGTGGAAATTTGGACCAATACAGGTTGTTAAAAGGAAACAAATTTCTGTAGAACAATCACAAAGGCTCCAGGGACAAAGAGAATAATGATTCTCACATTTGGCAAAGTCCTAAACCCTCTCAATTTGGGAGTTATTTGGAAATTTAGCTAGATGAGCTGGGCTTCTTGTAGGACTTTTAGCAGCCTTGTTTTCCTCACCTTGCGGTGAATGAACCTTGTCAGCCTCTCTGGAATCATTCACTCCCTTTTCTCCAGTGATTTTAACAAACTTTTCAAGAAAGGACAAGAAAATATTTTCATTACACTGGCCACCCACAACAGCCATTTTTCTCCTCAGTTCTCCCATAAATCCCTCAGAGAAAGCTGCATCCAAGTTTCCAAGACTTCCTCCAGAAAGAGCCACAAGCTCCTCAGAGGAGGGAACCATGCTGTTGTCAAAGGCACTTGAGGTCAGAGAACAGTGCCTAAACTCACTGTGCCAAAATAATGTCACAATCTGGTTAAGGAAACTATTGGAGAGATGCCTCTGCCCCAATTAAGGTGCTAATGAGACCATATCCAAAGTGGATATTATTGAACAGTAAATGTGAGGTAAAGAGAGAGAGATGAAAAGAAAGAGAAAAGGGGGGAGAGCAAGAGACAGGGACAGAGAGCCTCACTGGGGTGGGGCAAGTGTGACATTGTCCCCTGTGTGTGTTGCCTTCCCAGAGTGGGGGTTTTACACCTGAGCCAGTTTGGGTAAGGGGGGTGGTGTACACCCCCCCAGCAGGTATTACCCCACTGTTTCAGGTTACAGTGCAAGATGTAACCAAATGCATGTTTTCATTCACCATCTTGACAAACTGTTATAAACAGGCGGGGCAGTGTTCTTTATCTCTTCCATGACTCAGCCATGATAACGCCCTGCAGGGGCTATCTTCTGTTCATGGCCCATTGAGTGTCCCTGCAGGACTGATAGAATGACATCATCCCATTGTGGGATGCTCCACCCAGGGGGAGGAGCTAAGCATTCCGACCTGGATATAAACTGAGCCTTGCAACACCAGTAGCACCATGCCTACTGAATTCCCAGAGGACAAGAGCTCCATAAGCACCACTGGACCTTCAGAGGAAGACCAGACCCTTCTACAGGATCACTGCTTTGATGGAATCACGATCATCACTCCAACAGGACTGCAGCCACCATTTAATGGGACTGCTACCAGCACCCTGAGCAACAGGGTGCCAGGTTATATCCTGACTCTGTCAGTTTAAGGCAGTGTTTCTGTATCATTGCCTTGATCTTAATTTTCTTGTTAAATTATAATTCTGTCTTAAAATCTCCCCCTGGTTTGACCTCAAACCAGTACAAAACTGAATGCACTAATCTCTTGTTTTCCTCCCAAAACAGAATTTCACATCCCAAACCCACTGCCAGATGGAGGAGAAGGCTGCAAGGAAGAGGAAGATGCCCCGAGACACTCAGGCATGTGAGGAGGAAGTCAGGGCCCCTTTCCTTATTTCTCCTGCTTCATCTTCCAGCCCAGCACAGCCCAAGGCTGCAGGACAGCCCCTCTGCCAACACTGTCCTGCTGGGGATGCACTGGGGGGATTTCCTTTCCCTTCCCTCTGGCACAGAGGCAAATCCCATCCTCTCCTTTCCCTGTCTTCCTCAGACAACAAGCTGAGAATAGAGACCAGGGAGGACAAATCCCCATGGCAGAACCTCGTGGAAGAGGCAGATTTGAGCAGCTCCATGGCACAGGAATCTAACAAGGAGGAAAATTCCCTGAGATCCCACAGGAGGAGGGGCTTCAAACCCAGCCCAGGGTGCTCTGAGGAGGAAAGACCCACCCTGTGCCAGGAAAATGGACAGAGCTTCAGGCAGGCATCGGAGCTGGTGGTCCATAAGCAGCTTCATGATGGGGAGAAGCCCTACAAGTGCTTGGAGTGTGGGAAGAGCTTCAGCTACAGATCCACCCTTGTGACCCACCAACGCATCCACACCGCGGAGAGGCCCTATGAGTGTCCTGAGTGTCAGAAGAGATTTCAGACCCGCTCCAATCTCCTCAGGCACCAAAGGATTCACACCGATGAGAGGCCCTTCCTCTGCCCTGACTGCGGGAAGGGCTTCAAGCAAAACTCCCACCTCATCACCCACCGGCGCATCCACACTGATGAGATGCCCTTCCTCTGCCCCGACTGTGGGAAGGGCTTCAAGCGCAATTCCCACCTCGTCACCCACCAGCGCATCCACACTGGGGAGAGGCCCTACAAGTGCTGCACGTGTCAGAAGAGGTTTCAGACCAGCTCAAATCTCCGCCTGCATGAGCGCATTCATACAGAGGAGAGGCACTTTTGCTGCCCTGACTGTGGGAAGGGCTTCAAGCACAACTTCACCCTCGTCAGGCACCAGCGCATCCACACTGGGGAGAGGCCCTACAAGTGTCCCCAGTGTGGGAAGAGCTTCACCCAGAGCTCTCACTTGACCAGACACCAATGGAGTCACTGGTAAGGGAAGCCCTGCAAATTCCCCAACTGCAGGGAGAGCTTCATGCACTGCTGCAGTTTCATCCCCCATTGCAGGACCCATGTTGGGAAGAGCCCTGGTGATCCATGTTCCCTGTGATCCATGCTGGGAAGACACCTGTCCCTTTTCCTGCCCCTGCCAATGACATGATATGGAATCGAATAACATGACGTTGTGGCCATGGCTGTGACATTCCATTCACTCCCACCTCAGGTCATTGGCAGGGGCAGGAAAGGGAGTCTCTCTCTCCCCTCGAGGAGAAGGGTGTTCTTTCAGGCTGGAGGAAATTCTGTCCAGGAAGAGACCGTCAGCTGAGTTGTAGTTTTCCATTTCTCTTGTCCCTTTTTTTATGAATATTGTTGCTGTTCGTGTTTGTTCCTGATCTTGCTGCTGTTCTCAATAAATTGTTCCTATCCTAGCCCAGGATCTTTGCCTTCTGTGCTTTCCATGGGAGGCAGGAGGGCAGCAATCGGCAGCGTGGTTTTAGGGGGTGCAGGAAATTGGGGAATCCCATTCCTGAGATCTGCCCTGTGGAAACCAAGCATCCCAGCTGGTCCCAGCCCTGGTTGCCTTCTAAGGATCAGATTTGTCACAGAGGGGTTCCATGGGGACTTTCCAAGAGTCTCCAGGCTGTTCAAAAGCTGGAATATCACAGGCAGAGACAGGAGCTCCATGGATACCTCCCAGGGGTTTCTGGGGATGGTAAAGAGCCCTGTGCTCAGAGGCAGTCTCAGCCATTCCATGATGACATCCCAGGGCATCTTGGGCTGCAAAGGCACCGATCTGTCACAGGCACTCACGGGGGCTCCACGGTGACATCCCAGGAGTCCCCAGGCTGCCAAAGAGCCGGGATGTCCCAGACACTCACAGGGGTTCCTGTCATGGGCACAGTGGGAGCTTCAGGCAAAAGCTTCAGTTCTTTATTGGAGAAACTCCTGCTGAGTCATGAGGTGGAGAAATGACACCCAACAGCCACCATGGATCCTGAAACCCCTGCAGGGTCTCTAGACCTCTAAAATTCCTTCTGAAAGAGGAGACTGGGAGCAGCTGGATCGAATCCCAGCCCCAGACTTTGTCAAAGGTGTAGAGATTGTACAGGTGGAATGGAACCTTAATGCAATTTGTCCCATAGGATTAATGATGGAATACCAGATATATTTATATAAATATGGCTCTGATTGATTCTGATCATGATTAGAAGAAAGAACTTAACTAGAGTTATTTACTCCACCGTATAGGTTCTATAACAATTATTAGAATATTCTGCTCTAGGAAGCAATTTTGCAGTCAACAGGGCCTTGCTGGAGTTGTTGGAGCCCATTGCAGGCAGAGAGAGCCTCCTGCTCCAGCAGGAACTGCCTTTCCTGTGCCAGGAGCAGGGCAGGTCCCGCTGCAGGAAAAGCCCCAGGCCAGCCCCAGCACAGGGAAGGGCTCGGGCACAAGGGCAGAGTGCCGTGCTGGGAGCTGTGCCAGGCAGAGCCTGAGGCACCAAAGGCACCTTGGCAGCAGCAGCTGCTTGCAGGGCATGGCCAGAAGCCTCCCTTGGCAGCCCGGCCTGGTGGCCAGCACTGCAGAGCTGCTGCCTCAGGGCTCATTTCTGCCTGGGCTCTGAAAAGCCACTTCTGCTCCAGGAGCTGCCTAGGAAGCCATTGGCCCCAGCACCTTGTGGACAAGATATGAATGAGAAAACTCTTCATGCCAGCAGAGACAAGGCAGGGGCAGAGGAAAGGGCAGAGCCAGGCCCAGGGCACAGGGCTGCCATGGTGATGGCTGTGAGGTCCCTGCCCCTGCAGCAGCCTGGCTGCCCTCAGCAGACATTCTGGCCAGAAGTGTTGTGAGGGCACCCAGCACACCAGAGAACCCACACAACAGGAATTCTGTCCTTGGGGATGAGGGGGTTTCTATGGGTCCGGTTGCACAAAGCTCCTGCTCTTGGACAATTCCGAGGATGAGGCATCTCCTTCTCTGGAAAAACAGTTGCAGTTTTGTGCCACTCTCATAATTTTAAAATATTTCCTCCTTTTAACAAATGTAAATCCATCCTCATTTAGTTCAGAGATATTGAGCCTTGTTCTGTCACTGCAAGATTTGGGTTAAAATAACTTTGACCACTATTTTTCCATTTTCACAGACCTTGGAGAAGACTGAAAAATCTCCCAAGATGGGGTTTGGAGGCCTCATCACATAACCAGGAGGGAGAGGCTGATGGCTCTGGGCTTAGTGGTGTTGAGATTGAGGACAGAACAGGAGTAGTTTGGGAGGGAGTGAAGGGTGGTATCAGAGACGAGTTTTTCTTGTAAAAAGCAGCTAGAGAAAGAAATAATGGCACCAAGGGTGTGGAGTGCCCCTGCCCCATGAGGTAGGGATTCTACCCAGACAGACACCATTGGGTAAGGGGTGCAATTGAAAGCAGATTCCACCCCTCCACCCTCTGGAGTGTGCCTCTGCAATCCCGGGAAAAGACTCTCCACCCCATCTGGTCAAATAAGGAATGGCCCCAGAATGTTCTTCCTTTTCTGTACCCTCATTGGTTTAAATTCTACTGCAATGTCTCCAGCTTAGATTTTTTTTTATTGTTGTCCTCCTTGATCCACCCATTTCCAGTCCCCTGCTCCTTTTACTATTGGACCCCAACCCTAAACTTCTCCTCTAAACTCATGACCCCACCCCCTTCATTTCTTGTCTTGGTTCCCTGGCACAATAAAGGATCCTGGGTTTTTCCAAACAAGATCCATCCTCTTGCCTTCCGTTCCCTGTTGGTCATCGGTGCCTGCCTGAGGTCTGAGACTCCGGGCCCTGAGGGAATTGTTGCACCCCTCACTGTGGTGGAACATAACACAAGGGCAGCTGGGGAGGCCCAGACTGGACACCAGGAGAAAGGAATTCCCTCGCCAGGGCAGGGCTGTGGTGCAACACATCCCCCAGAAGGAGCCTGGAGCAGCCCAAGGCTTTGTGTGGGCAGGCAGAGGCAGGCAGGAGGCAGAGCTGTCAGCAAAGGAAGGGGCCAGCTGGTGGGAGAGCCGGGGGATGACGACAGCCTGCAGGGACAGAGTCGTAGGGCAGGGACACTGTAGGACAGCCTGGGCTGCACAGGGCACAGGGATGGGCAGCAGCTGCAAGGCCCTGACAGAGCCAACTTGGGCAGCACTTTGGCCATGGCAGACAACAAAGAGCACCAAGACCCCAGAGGGTCATTCAAGTCCTGCTGCTGTGTCTGTGCTGCTGAGCTGGGCTGGGCTCCTGGCCCAGAGGCAGCTCCTGGCAAGAGCAGCGCTGCAGAGAGACAGCTCTGGCCAGGAGCAGCTCCTGTGCACAGCCCAGCAGGGCTGGGGCACTGCCAGGGCAGCTCAGGGACAGCAGCAGGGCACAGACAGAGCTGACAGGGGCTCAGCACTGGCAGGGGCTGGGGGATGTCCCAGAGGGGGCTGTGTCCCAGCGGCACCTCTGTGGCTGTGTCCTAGAGGCACAGAGCAGCTGTGATGTCAGCAAGAGGCTGTGTGACAGCACAGAGTGGGCTGTGTGAGGTCACAGGTTGGGCTATGACATCACAGAGTTTGTTGTGTGAGGTCATCTGGCAGCTACAGTATCATATACGGGATTCTGTGTGACATCACAGAGCAGGCTGTGACATTATAGTATAGCTGTATGACATCATAGAGCAGGCTGTGATGTCAAAGTGTGTGCTGTGACATTACAGAGTGGCAGTATGACGTCACAGAGAGGGTTTTGTGACATCACTGAGAGGGTTGTGACATCACAGAGCTGTCTGTGACATCACAGACTAGAGTGTGAGGCCATAGAGCAGATCCTGCCATCATAGAGGGTATCTCTGTGACATCAGAGAGTGAGTTGTGACATTACTAGTTGGCTGTGTAACATCATAGAGCAGGCTGTGACATCACAAAACAGACAGTGGCATCACATGGTGACTTTGTGACACCACAGAGTCTTCTGAGATGTCACAGCACAGCTCTATGACATCACAGGGTGACATCACAGCGTTGGCACTGTGATATCACAAAGGTGATCTGTGACATCCAGTAGTGGGCTGTGACATCACAGGGACTCTGTGACATCACAGGGTGACTGTGTCATTACAGAGGCAACTGTGTGACATCACAGATGCTCTGTGACATCACATGGTCTGTGTGACATCACAGGGGCTGTGTGAGGTCGCTGGGGAGGTCACTCTGCCCCAGCCCCCCTCACAGTTCCCCCAGAGCAGTCCAACCCTGCTCGTGCACAGCGGGGTCCCCTGTCCCCCCGGGTCCCCCCGGCCCCGGCGCTGCAGCCTCCCCCAGAGGATGTTCCACAAGATCGACCCCAGAGCCTGACACGGGGACGGGGGGCCAGGGCCCTGGGGGTGGGACAGGGGGACAGGGACCCCCCGGCAGCATCCCTGTGTACTCCAGGGCCAGAGCCTGGGCCAGGGCTCCTTCACCCTGTTACAAACAAGGGCTTGAGAGCACTGAAAAAATCCCTGCAAGGGATCAGCAACATCCAGATTTAATATTAAGGGACAGCACCACCAAGTTCCTTTCCAAGAGTCACTCTGCTCCTTGTGGGAGCTCAGTACATCACTCCAGATGTCCAGAGCTACCGAGACAACCCTTGGGGGGCTCGGAGGCCCTGGAATGTTGCCAAAAGTACCTGGTGGCTTGACTTTGATCCTTTTAAAGAAATGACACCTGAAGGTGAGGAGATGAGAGAATTTCAGGTCTGAATAGTGAGGGGATGTTATTCACTTGTTAGAACTTAAGTTAGAATGCACTGTACAGGGGGCTTTTATGTGTTGTACAGGGGGGTCTAGAATTCTGTACATGGATCAGGAGTCCCAAGATGGAGGAATTTGGGCGTGCCCCGTCCTTCTTCTTTCTTCTCCTTGGCATCCATGTTCAGGATGATGTTGGCATGTGTGGATTGGTTCATAGAAAGAGTACACTTGCCAACAAGGGCAGAAAGTATTGGGAAGTAAAGGTAAATATCGAATACGTAATTTTCATTATAAAAGAGACAACCGCCTTGTGGGCGGGGGAGAGTGCCTTTGGCTGTCTTGCTGGTCAGACCTCGGCTGGACAGACAGAAAATCTTTGTAGATAAGAAATAATAAACTCGACTGAAGACCGAAAGCAAGAGTCCAGACTCCTTCTTCGAGAGCGCGGCCTACCCAGAACCACTTTTTCCCGTGCTGGGGCAGAGACAAGCAACAGCCGACCCCGGCAGCTCCTGACTGGACACTTCAGGCACATGGGGGGAACAAAGCAACAACAAAACCAAACCAAATCCAGGCAGTCAAACCAGAAATTAACTGAGAACTGTCCCTGTGAGTGTGTGACACAAGGACAGTGAGGGCAAGGATAAAAGGAATATGGCCTAAAAGCTGAACAGAGCTCAAACTTAACAGGACTTAACTTAAATCTTAACTGATACCTTCAACTTCAAAATTTAGCAAAAGAGACGAGCTTAACAGTATTTAACCTGTTTTACAGCCTATGACCTACCAATTTAAAAGAGGAATAACACATAGCAGTATTTAACTCAGCTTATAACTTATATTAAACTTTGCAAAAGAACAGCTCTTAGAAACAGAGCTGACTAAGACTTTGTGACTTGACCTCACTTGCAGACCTGACTTACTCAGCTATCCAAGGCACTCCAACCCCTCAGAGAGCAGCATTTCTGCCTCATTTCCCCAGCACAGGCACTCCTGTGTGCACACAGACACAAAGAGTCAGTGCAAGGCACCTGTGAGAAATTCCCCCGAGGGCAGGAAATGCTCCCTGTGGATGCTTTGGCATCTCCCCAGCGGGTGAAGGGTTGAGCCTGGAGGAGTGGGGGGATCTGCCCAGGCTCCCTCGTTGTTCAGGATCCCTGAGTGCAGCAAACGGGAGAGTTCCCGGCTGGGAGAGGCCCCACTCAGAGGGAGTCGCTGGCCCAGGAGAGCTCCAAGGGGCTCCTTTTGCAGCGCTGTTTGTAGGGCCCCAAGAGAGGGGCTGCAGTCACAGCAATGGTTCATCCTGGCCGCACTTGGCATCAACAGCTTTCTTTGGCACTGTGAGAACAGGCATGTTGTGCCACTGAGGGAACAAAACCAGTTCCCAGGGCTGCTCCTACAGAAACCAGGAGCTGGTTGGGCAGCAGCAGTGCCTGGAGCAGACAGTGTTTGTGCTGAGCTGCAGAGGAGCTGAGCCCAGGGGCTGTTGGCCAAGGCTGAGGCCCAAGGAGCATTTCTGAGCTGGCAGGGCAGCCTGAGAAGGGGAGGGGGGAATGCAGCAGCACAGGGCCCATGGAAGCAAGGGACCATGGTGACACTGTGGGGCCCTGTGAGACCAAGAGACCATTGTGACATTGTGGGGCATCATGGAAAATTGTGGAGACAATTGTGACTTTGCAAGGCCTCATGGAACAATGGAGAGACCATTAAGAGACTTCACAGCCTCATGGAACCAAGGGGCCATTGTGACTTTGAGGGGACTCATGGAATCATGGAGACCATTGTGACACTATGAGGGCCCATGGAATTATCAAAGCATTGTGACACTCTGAGGCCTCATGGAACCAGTGAGACCATTATGACCCTGGGGGTCCCCAAAGAACTAAGAGGACCACTGTGGTACTGTGGGGCCTTGTGACCAAGAGGCCTTTGTGACACTGCAGGACTGTATGGAACCAAAGGTCCATTGTGACACATCAGGATTCATGGAACAGAGAAGCCACGTGTCATTTTGGGGCCTGGGGAACCACCGAGACCATTGTGACAGTGCAAGACCTCATGGAATTATTTGGACCATTGTGACACTTCGGGGCCTTCTGCAACCCAGGAGCCATTGTGACATTGTGGGACCCCATTGAACCAAAGCACCATTGTGACACTGCTGGACCCCATGGAATCAAATCACCATTAGGACATTGTGGGGCCCCATGGAACCAAGGGGACCATGGTGATACTGCAGGGCCTCTTAAAACCAAGGCAACACAGAACAAATCTGGCTTTTTTAGCCTCCCATGGACTGTGTGACTGGTCCAACTGACCATGGCATGTTGAAGGCCTCTTCTCATCTGCTATTGAAACACTGGTGCTCCATACTTTCTTTCATATGGAAAAGATCTGTCCTTTTCCTGTAGGCACCCATGGCCAGAATTGGGATTTCATCTCCAAATTTCCATATATCCAGGGATTATTCCCATAGGAGTATTGCCAGGACAAGACCGGTTGACAACGGTTTAATGAGGGTGACCTCTCATCAGTCCTTAAAACTCTGGGGAATGCTGACAAGTCTGGCTGGCCTTGGCCTAGTGAGACTCTCACCTGCCTTCCAAACACTGGGGCTTTCTGCTTTCCTTCCTATGGAAAAGAACTGTCCTTCTTTTCCAGGTGCACATGGCCACAACTGGGATTTCACCTCCAACATTGCATACTGTGACAGACAGGAGGAGATTGTTGGCTGGAAACATTTCATGTGTCGGGAAGGAATGGGCAGGTCCAGCCTTGCCCTGCCCTGGAGCACTGCCCTGCCCTGGAACCCCAATCCCCCCAGAGCCTCTATCCCAGCCCAGCAGTGGCTGCCAGTCCCTGGCACAGCACAGGCAATGTTCTACTGCCACCTCTGGAGCCCCAGCCCAGCTCCTGAGTGACCAAATGAGTCAAAGACCCACCTGGGGGAAGGGCCCAGGAAGACCAAGGGGTATTGAAGGCTGACCATGAGGCAAGGTCACATCTTGACCCTACCTCCTCTTGGCATTTCCATCTGAACACTGCTGGAATCCAGGAGTTAGTAGCTCTGTGTGTGCTTCTCTGTATCTTTTTTGTCTTTATCTCTTTTTTCTGACTTCTTCTAATTCCCTCCTCTTGCAAATTTTGAGTAAATTAAAATTGAATATGCTAAGAGTTTGTGAAGTTGAATGGGCAAATTTCAGGCTTAAAGAAGTGGGTTTTGTTCATGGAATGTAGTATTAAACCTTTAGTCAAGTTTCTCTAATTTTCTAAAATTACCAGTAAAATCAGTTTTGTTGTTTTGACCTCTTGAGGATCTTGTCAGTATTTCACCAATACATCCAACTCAGAAGATACAAACAATTATAATTCTTTTTAAATGCCTCCTTGAGAGAGGTGTTTGGGGGATGTGAGGCAGGGCTTGTCTGTCCTGCTTGGCACAGCCCAGGCAGGGCTTTCCCAGCCACATTCCACACTCCATTGCCCAGCTGGAGCCGCTTGTGCCTCTGAGTTCTGCTGGCCCAGCCCCAGGGACGCTCTCCTTGTCTGCCCATTCCCCCACGGTCTCTGGGCAGGGATGGCCTCAGTGGGGGCTGCTGACATCCTCAGCAACTTGGAGGCTGCTGCTGGATTTCACTGCTCCAGAGGCTTGTTCAGCCTTCAGCTCTTCAGTGCAGGAATTCAGTGTCCCAGGGCTCATTAACATTCAGAACACCTTAACAAGCTAATCCTCTGGGGATAATTTATTTAAGTTATATTAAGTTATTCAAACACTTTGTGGTTAGTTAGATGGATTTCAGGAGTGTATTCAAATTGAATATATTCTATTAAAAAAGATAGAAAGCAATTTTTAGGTCTTGTTTCATTTTTTTCCCCTGTTAATACAATATGTGCAATCTCCAATGGACATTGACTCCAAGCACCTCCTCATGCAGTTTGAATAGATATGAAAATCAAGACCCTTGATGGCTGACAATCAATCAGGCTCTGTCCCTACCCCCACCCCACCATTTTCCCCATCCAAGCCCTGGCACTCAGAGCAGCCTTGTGCAAATCTCAGCTCCCTCCAGCCCAGGCTGCACCTGCAGCTTTCAGCTCTTTGGCTCCAACTCCCACCTGCTTTCCTTGGAGAAGGAGCTGCCCCAGACACAGAGGGATGTTCACTGATTGTCAGCCAACAAAGCCAAGGGAAGGCACAGCTCCATCAAATGCAAAAGTCATTCTTCTCCCTGGCTCTGCCCTGCCCCTGATCCCCACAGCCTGTCCTGTTTCCTTCATCCCTCCTTTGTCAGGGACTTTCTGGGACAATGGAGCTCTGCCTTGGCTGTGGAGGGAGGTCCAAGTGCAGCCACTGGAGTGGAAACCACAACTGGTCAGCTTTGTGTCCTTTGGGGGTCAGAAACTGGTGAGACTCAGAGGTTCAGAAAGATTTCTCTTCATAGCCAACATAAAAGTGTGAACATGATTTATATTTATTTAAATTTAATAAAAATTAAAACCCTTCCCTCAGCTCCTTGTGACATCTGACATATCCAGCAACATCTGACATGTCCACCATCCACAAGGAATTTCCATACAGTAAGGATTTTAGACAAAGATATGAGAAGAGATGATATAAAAGAATAAGAGCACAATTAAGATGCTGACTATGATGTTATTGAAACTTCTGAAAGTAGGGCAACTCCCTGAAACTCAAAGCATGAAGCCACTAAAGGCAGACTAATTGGAATGACCAGAGAACAGCTGCAGGAGGAAATCTGGGAGCAATGGGAAGAGCATAGAACCAGCTGCTCTAAATGAAGAGATGTCCTCAGACAGAGACATTTAACCAGGAGAGCTGGAAACACTGGAAGGAAGGGGGTCATTAAATATTAGACTGAATATTGGCGGGGGAATGGAGAGGGGAAAATCAGTATTTCTTCTCCTGCCATCAGCAGCAAAATGCATTAAATCCAAAAAATTCCTGTTCCTGATGGGAAAACTTGCCATCTCTTAAAAGTACATAAATGACCCAGACAATAAAGATTTGTCTATCTATTATGACACTAAAAGGTATTAAAACCTGTGCCCTTTCCAGGCAGACATCAGCTGTGTGCCCATGAACAGGCAGTGCCACTTTGTGCCCTGAGGTGCCCAGCTGGGATTGGATCTCTCTGAGAGCACCTGAGGGAGAGCAGAGCACCTTGCAAGCTGCAGGTCCCTGCCAGCCCCGCAGGGCTCCTGTCCCATCAACATCTGCTCTGCTGCCAATCACAGCTGGGATAGCACCGCCCCTGCTGTGTGATTGACAGCTCTGCCAGGGCTGGGGCTGGGGCTCTGTCCCACCACAAACCAAGGCCTGACCCGGGCCTGGCCCCACACGGGCATTCCGAGCATCCCAAGGTGTCTCGGGACATCGATCTCATCCAGCCTCTGACAGCGACCACGGTGACACTCCGGAACCTCATGGAACCAAGGGTCACTGTGACAATGCGGGTCCAAGGAAACTATGGTGGGACTGTGGAACTTCATGGAATCAAGGAAACCATTGTGCAGTTCAGGGGCCCTGTGGAAGCAAGGGTCAATGATCAAACTGTGGGGCCCATAGAAACAAGGAGCCATTGTGACACAGCAGGGCCGCATGGATCCAAGGGACCACTGTGACTCTGATGGGGCTCATGAAACCAAGAAGCCATTGTGACATTGCCAGACTTCATGGAATCAAGGAGACCATTGTGATGGTGTGGGGACCCATGATATCAGCGGAACATGGAACAGGTCTGCCTGGTTTGACCTCCTGCGGCCTGTCTGACTGGTCCCGCTGAATTTGACATGTCAAGGGTCACTTCCCATCTGACTGTGAAGCACTGGGTCTCCGTGCTTTCCTTCCTATGGAAAAGAACTATCTTTCTTGTCTAGGCTCCCATGGCTTCAATTAGGATTCCACCTCTAAAATTTCCTATATCCAAGGCTTTCTCCCAGACAAAATCTGCCAACAGAGTCAAGTCTGGCTAGCCTTGGCCTCTGGTGACTGCCTCTGATCTGCCCCTGGGGCTCGGCTGCTTTCTTCCTGTGGAGACCACTGAGAAACTGTGGGGCATTGTGGAGCCAAAGGGCATTGTTACACTGTAGGAACTTGTGGAATCAAGGGGATCATTGTGACGCTGTGGGGTCTTGAGGAACCATGGAGACCATTGTGACACTGTGGGGTCTTGAGGAACCATGGAGACCATTGTGACATTGTGGGGTCTTGTGAAATGCAGGGGCATTGTGACACTGGAGAGCACCATGGATCCAAGGGACCACTGTGACACTGTGCAGCCTCATGGAGGGAAGGGGTCATTGTGACACTGTGGGAAGCTGTGGAACCATTGTTGCACTACTGGGCCCCAACAGAACCAAGGGGCCATGGTGACACAGCAGGGCTTCATGGAACACAAAGACCATTATGACACTGTGGGGCCTTTGGGAACCATGGAGATCATTAAGATCCTTAAGCACTTGTGTAACCAAGGGGCCATTATGATGCCACATGACATCATGGAAGCAAGAGAACCACTGTGATGTTGCATGATTTCATGGAAGCATAGAGCCATTGTGACACTACAGGGCCCTGTGGAACCAAGAGAACACAAAATAGGTCTGGCTGCCTTGGCCTCCCAGGAGTCACCTGACAGGTCTGGCTAACCTTGGAGTGTTGAAGGCCACTCCCATCTGCCCCTGAAACACTGGGGCTCTGGGCTTTCCTTTGTATGGAAAAGAACTGTCCATCTTTTCCAGGTATCCATGGCCAAAATTAGGATTCCACCTCCAAATTTCTGTGTATCCAAGGATTGCTGCCAGACATAAGCTGCCAGAAGAGACAGGTCTGGATGGTCTTTAACTCCTGAGTGCCAGCACTGACCTGTTTTCCAAACACTGGAAAGGGCTCTCTCCTTTTCTTTTCATGGAAAAAAATCCTCCTTCTCCAGGCACAAATGTCTGAAATTAGGATTACACATTCATAATTTTGAATATCTAAGGGTTGCTCCCAGACAAACCTGCCAGGACAGACAAGTCAGGCTTGCCTTGGCCTCTGGTGGCTGCCATTCACAAGCTGCTGAAACATGGGGGTTCTGTGGTTTCCTTCTTATGAAGACCAATGTGACGCTTGGTGGCCTTGTGAAATGAAGGGGCCGTTGTGACACTGCAGAGCACCATGGATCCAAGGGACCATTGTGACATTGTGGAGTCTCGTGGAACCAAGGACATTGCTGTGGCTCTGTTGGGCCCCATGATCCCAAGGGGCCAGTGCAAAGCAGCAGTGTGGGAGTTACCTTGGCTGTAACTCAGAGTCAGCCAGATTTTACCCCAAAGAACCCGCATGAGGTTCAAGCCCTGGGAATAATTTATATGAGGTTCAAGCCCTGGGAATCATTTCTTTAACTGAGGATGAGCTTGGGAGTTCTCCCATAAGTCTTTAGCCTTGTTATGCTAAGTTGTCCAAGTTCTGCTTCCCTACTGGTTACTTGTTTCCCCTATATGGGTATTGTTCTAGTTCTCTAGCCCCAAGTGTATATGTTGTTGCTTCCCCTTTATCTCAGGTCTTTGGATCCTGCCCTTCGAACTGTGCTCAACTTCTCCATGTTTTTTGTTTTTCACCCCGTTATTGAAGTTTTTTTTGGGCAACTCCATTGAACCTGCTCCTTTTCATTTTTGCCAACTTCACTCTTAAGTCAGGGAACCAGAGAGGTTTGTCGCAGCCACCCTCACTGTGACATCTGGCTCCTGAGCAGGGACCCTGACATTCAGTTACGTCAGCTGGGGTTAGCTGAGAGATAGGCCAGTGCTCCCTGGGATTGTGGATTGTGCTGGCCCAGTGGATTTCCCATCAGTTCGAGGGACCTGCGCCAGCATTAGTGGGGATGATGATGGTTTCCTCCTGTGGAGGATTGCAGGTGGGTTTGGGAAAATGAAGGACATTTATCACCCATTTTGCCACAGTGTTTTTAAAATATGGATCCACATCCCATAACTGATTTGGGGCATTCCGGTGGCTGTTCCCCCCAAGGCGGAGAGGGAGAAAAATGGGTGGTCAGTTGTCCAAAGTAGAAAGGAGCTTATATGGACACTTTAAGTTACTTCTCACTGATCATGACAAAATATTTCCAAAGAAAATTTTAAAATCAGTCGTGAGGTAGATCATTAAAAATTTTCCAGACACTTATGCTAACAAAATCCATACCACTCAATATTGTGACTCTGTGGGATTTAAATTGTAAATCTTTTGATCAAAAGAGACCCCACTGCACCCCGCATGCTCCCCTTCTTCTACACCATCCTTGAGACCCTTCACCAGCAAGCTGTCTGTCGAAAACTCGATCCATCAGTCACTCCTAACCCGGAACCTCCCCTGAAACCTGCCTTTCTTGGACTTTCCATGATGGTCCAAGATGGCAATGGCCACGCTGTCTTGGAGCATTGTGCCCTGGAGACCCAAGATGGAAGGAGCCCGAATGTGGCTCGGGAGCCTGGCCATCCTCCCTCCATCCTGGCTCCTCCACTTCCTGCTACCACAACCTTCTCTTCCACTCTGAACGAACCTCCAGAAACCACCCCCGTGCCTGCAGGTCGCGCCTCCACTGTCATTCATTCCACCTCCACCCTGGGCCACAGCTCCAGAAAATGACAAAATGGCAGTGCCCTTTACTCACCCTCCGGCAACAATGTAAACCCCATGGTCAAGGATACTAAGCCAAACTGTCACACTATTTCTAATTCAAGTGTTTCTGCTCCCAGTTATTCTTCCTCCCCAGAAGACAGTTTGGATTCCCCAGAGCCACCTCTCCCCGCAAGCCTAGAAGATCCCTGGGAAAGGATCTGGAAGGAAGCAGTTAAGGAAGGAGACTGGCAAATAGTCTTGAAACTCCTCATTGCCCCAGGACATGATGAAAGAAGGGAGCAGAATCCCAGGTATCAGCCATTGATTTACGGGGAAATCAAGGAGCTGTGTAGGGCAGCTAAGGAATATAAGCAGGACTCACCTTTTTTTAATGGCCTAATGAGGGCCATGTTCACAGCACATGTAACCCCCTATGATTTAAGATATATTATGACCATGTTTTTATCACCTACAGAATACACCCTGTGGGAAAGGGGGATGGAAGTGTTTACTAAATCAATTAATAGCAGACTATGCTAATAATGAGGCAAGGGCACAATTGACAATCAGCCATCTAGCTGGAGAAGGACAACACAGCCTGCCAGATGATCAAGCAGCAGGAATCCCCAGAGAAGTATTGGACAATAGAAAAGAGATGGCTTTGAAAGCTTTAATCCAGGTACTGGATGGTAGCAGCCCCAGTTTGGACTATGCAAACATAAGACAAGAACCCAGAGACCCCTGCATGAAATTGATTGATTGTCTTAAACAGGCACTAGAGAAACAAGTCTGGGATGAAAAGACTCAAAATGAATTACTAAACTCATTGGGGGTAGCCAATGCCAACCTGGAACATAAGAAAGGGCTGCGTGTCCTTCCACTAGAGATAGAACCCACACTCCTGCAGATGATTGAGGTTGTAATTGCCTCAGGACAGCAGAACACGTAGCGGCCATACAAGCCCAGGCCATTGGGCAAGGAGTTGCAGAGGCCCTAGTGGCCATGCCATTCCCCTTTAAGGGGCCCCAGCAACAATTACAGGGCCCAAAAATATGTTTCCAGTGTGGTCAACAAGGACTTTTTAGAAAATATTGTCTCTCGGGTAGGGGGGTATGCGGTCCTTAACAAAAATCAACATCAAACTAGGCAGAATTTCGCTTTTTGCAATGGCCCAGTGCAGGTTGGGATGATGATCCACCCTCACAGCTGGCCCAGGGCAGGCCTGGAGTGGCCTTGGTGACACCTTGGTGGCACCTTGGGCTTGGCACAGCCTTGAGGATGGTCTATGTTTTCAACAGAGAAACTCAAGAGTTTTAGATTGCTTCAAAGAATTAAAAAGACAAAACCCCTCTTTGGCTGTGTGCAGTCAGATCTCCAAGCAAAGCAGATCCCAAGTGAGTGAGGAGAGACAGGATGGGGATGGGGAATGTGGAGCAAGGTTGTTGACACTGCGACAGAGCTCAAGGCACAGCTTCTCTGAGCAGGCCAGACCTCCTTAGGAGAGTCCCTGGATCAATATCAGTCACAGAATGCTTCAATCACCTCTTGTGTAATAAGAAAAATAATAAAATACATCCTTTAAAAGAGGAATACATATTTACTAGAAAATTTTTCAAATATTTCTGCAGGAGGAAAACTTCCTGATGAACAGCACTAGAGCAGAGGGAAATCAAGGCAGAGCCATGGTTTGTCAGGACTTGCTTGATGCTAATAAGCTCCATGGTGCATTTCGAGCTGAGCCCTGGAACATCAGGGCATGAGAGGAGATTGCACAAACCTTTCCAGGAGTCAAAGTCAGAAAAAAACCCCAAAGTATGTCAAGGCATGCATGGGTCCCACTAAGGTCCATCCCCAACACAGGCTCCTCATGGACTCCTTGAAGGAGAGAACTGGAAGCCAGGATGGCACAAAAACTTCTCAAAGACTCAGTGTGAAAAGGAAAATCCAAAGTACTTTAAAAACCTTGAGTACCTCACAGTATTAATGAGCCCCACTGAGTGTCAGTACAAAGCTCTCAAGGGACTCATTAAAGCAGATAATTGGGGCCATGATTGCATAAACCTCTCCCAGAGTCTGGATCAAAAGGGAAAGACCAAGTACCTACAAATAACTGAAGTACCCTGAAGCATTAATGAGCCCCACCGAGTGTTGTTAGTGACAAAGCCTCTCCAGGGACTAATTACAGCAGATAATTGGAGGCCATGATTGCACAAACCTCTCACAGACTCCAAGGCAAAAGCAAAACCCAAAGTCCTTTGAAAAACCTGCATTCCCTGGGAGCATTCAGGAGCCCCCAGGGCCATTGCTGAGCAAGGCTCCCCAGGGACTCCTTCCAGCAGATCCTTGAGGCCACTGGGATGTGGGCTAGGGGGGGATGCTGAGGGCAGGACAAGGGGCTGACAGTGCCCAGCCTGGCTGGGGCTGTGCCAGGAGGCCCCAGGGCCTCAGGACAAGGTGTCTCCTCCCAGCCCTTGCTGGTACAGACCCTGCTGTGCCCCAGGCCACCAAGACTTGGCTTCTCTTTGTCCCCACCTGGCATCAGTGCCTCCAGTTCTCTGCTCTGCCTGGGGCCTGGGGACACTCTCAGTGGTGTCCCTCAGTGGGACCCATTAAAAGTCCAAGAAACTTTGGAGTTGGATTCTGACTTGGAGTTCTGGAGAGGTTTCTTCAGCTGCCTCTCAGGGACTGATGTTCAGGGCCTGAGCACAAAGCCCCAGAGGGTCATTAAAGTCCTGGTGCTGTGTCTGTGCTGCTGAGCTGGGCTGGGCTCCTGGCACAGAGGCAGCTTCTGGTAAGCAAGAAGCGCTTCAAAAGCACATTTCTCTTGATGAGCAGCTCTTGTGGCAGCCCAGCAGGGCTGGGGCACTGCCTGCATCCAGCCCGGGCACAGCCCAGAGGCACAGAGGGGTTAAACTCAGCCTGGGCTAGGAGCAGAGAGCAGAGCTCACTCAGGGCTCACTAGAGCAGAAATCATCCCAGGTTTCAAGCAGTCATTCCCTGGCTGTGTGAAAAGAAGCTGCAGTTCCTGCAGGGATCTCCTGGAGCAGGCACATCCCACAGATTTTAGGAGCTTTCAGGAGGACTCTCAGAGCTGCTCCAGGGCAGGGATGTGGCCCCAGAGCAGGGCTGGCTTTCCCTGCTGCCCCAGCCCAGGCACAGCCCAGGGCAGCTCCTGTTGCCAGGCTCTGCTGCAGGGCTGAGCAGCCGCGGGTGCAGCCAGGGGTGCCCAGGGCTGTCCTGCAGAGCAGGCTCCTGCAGCCCAGGGCGCTGTGCTGGGGCAGGGACTCTGCTGCCTGCCAGGGACAGCTCTCAGCTGGCCCGGGGAGCTGCTCCCAGCGCTGGGGAGAAGCTGTGGGGGGAAGGAGCCACCCTGAGCAGGGCAGGTGCTGCTGCTGAGAGGGGCTGGGTCGGGCAGGGCTGCTCCCAGCTCCACACCAGCCTGGGCACAGCTCCGGAGGACACTTCCCAAAGAAGGTAAGCCTGGCATTGCTGGAAAGATCAGGAGCTTTCCTGAGGGTGTTTTCATCTTTCTGCTTGGAGAAGGATGGGAAAGTTGGGGTAATGACAAAAAGATTTTTGCTTTTTATACATTTTTGCATATTTATAGCTCTGTAAATTACTATTATATAGTTATAAAGCTATAATCCTTACTTTATTAAACTCTTTATTTATTCTATTAAACTACGATTATATACTTCTATAACTGTAATCCTTAATTAACTCCAGTATATTTCCTAACCTTTCTCTTAGATTTTAGAACAATAAGCTGGCTGTCTAAATACATTCCTGAAATACTGTATAGTCGTATTATAAGGGGAGGGTCTAAAAGAAGAACCTTTTAGTTTTTTTACTAGAAAGTGAGCAGTCACAACAAAAAGTGAATGCAAAGAAGCCCTTGGACTCCAATGGGTTGACCCAGGGGTGTGCAACTGGGGCAACTCAATCTGCTATTGGATGTTCCTGTTAAATACCCTAATTAATCTACCTTAATAAATTGTTGAAATCAGGGCCCGGGTGTGCCCCATCCCCAGTGGGACACATGGAAGCTTCCAATAAATGTCTGTTACTACCTTACTGTTCCAACACTGTTGCAGGAGTGGGGGGGTGGTACTCTTTAGATTATAGACAAGAGGGAGATGAGGGAGGCAGAACAGGAATTTTAATCCCAGAATCACAGAACATTCTGAGTTGAATGAGACACACAGGATCATCAAAGGAATGTTTGAACATTTACAGAGATCCAGAACTGTACCTTTGGGTGGTCAGTCTCTCTGCTGGGAGCCTCCCAAAGGGCCCTCAGCCACTCCTCAGCCCTGGACAGCAGCAGCATCACCTCTGCAGGGCCCAGCAGGGCTCTCCTGAGCTGCCCTTGCCCACCTGCACACACAGCCTGCCCCAGCCAGGGCCCTGCACACAGGCAGGTTTCTGTAGGGCCGGGGCCAGGGCACACAGGGTGGGATGGGCTCTGTGAGCGCTGGCAGGGACAAGGCTCCTCTCAGGAGGGAATGTCCAGGCCCAGGGAGATGCTGAGGCAAGGAGAGGGGGCTGAACAGAGCAGTGCTGGGGCAGGAAGGCACTGTTGGTGTGTGGGAGGTGCCGGGCACAGCTGGGCATGGGGACACTGTGCTGAGTGCCCGGCTGTCTCTGCCCTGCCCTCTCAGGCACAGCACCACAGCATCTTCTCTTGTTTCTGCCCTGCCCTGATATTGTCACTGTTATCTGCTGCTCTCAGGGAGGCTCTGGCATTTGCAGCAGCTGAGTCAGGCACTGCCCTTGGCATTCCTGCCAGGCAGGGCTGTCCATGGGAATGGGATGTCCAAGATTCCCTGGGACCTGTGGGGCTGTGGGCAAAGCAGTCCATGGGAAAGGGGAATGAGCTGAGCCCCCTCCCTGAGATCCCATCATGGGCACAGCCGGGGATCTCCTTGCTGTGCCCTTCCAAGCTCTGAGCTGCCCTCCTGGGTGCAAATCTGTGCCAGAGCCTCTGGCAGTTCCCTGAATGTCCCACGGGGAAGGGCAGAGCTGCCACAGCTGAGGAAATGCTGCTGGGTTTGCCAAGGGAGCCGTGAGTGTCCTTGGCACAAGGGGGTGCTGAAACCTTGCCCAGAGACCTTGAGAGAGGGTGAGACATTCAGGGATCCCACTGTTCTGGGCAGGGTCTGGTTTATGCTAGGGTGAGCCTGGAGTGTGACTGTGCTCTGATTGCAGCCAAAGGTGCAAAGCCAGGGAAGCTGGGAACAAGCCCATCCAGCCCCTCACCTTCCCTGAGCCACAGGGAATCCTTTGTCTCTCCCATCTCTCAGTGGCAAACTCTGAGTGCAGCAGGAATGCTGGGGATTTCTGACCTCAGAGAGCCAGGAATGATGTGTGGGTAGAAAAACAATTCCCAACATCTGTTCCCTGTTATCCATGTCCTGTATACCTTGGAGTGCAGATGCTACCAATCCTTTCTGCATTAGAAGTGATTCCCCTGACAAATCCTGAATATCCAGTCTTGTCCCTCTGCCCCATGGCCACAAACCCAGGGCTGTGGGGCAGGGATGGCTCCATGCAGAGGCCTGGCTGTTCCTGGCACACTCAGCCAGCAGAAATGGAGCTCAGGCAGGGACCTGGGTGAAGGTTTGCCCAGAGCAGGAACAAGGGTGGGTGAGTCCCAGCAAGGCAGACTAGAGGGGATGGCCCAGGTTTGGCTCAAAGCAGCCTCTCCTGACTTGTCACTGTCCTTTCTCCATGAACAGGTCCCCACGTGCAGCCCCAGCAAATGTCCAACAGCAGCTCCATCAGCCACTTCCTCCTGCTGGCATTGGCAGACACGCGGCAGCTGCAGCTCCTGCACTTCTGCCTCTTGCTGGGCATCTCCCTGGCTGCCCTCCTGGGCAACGGCCTCATCATCAGCGCCGTAGCCTGCGGCCACCACCTGCACACGCCCATGTTCTTCTTCCTGCTCAACCTGGCCCTCAGCGACCTGGGCTCCATCTGCACCACTGTCCCCAAAGCCATGCACAATTCCCTCTGGGACACCAGGAACATCTCCTACACAGGATGTGCTGCACAGCTCTTTTTCTTTCTGTTCTTCATCTCCGCAGAACTTTCCCTCCTGACCATCATGTGCTACGACCGCTACGTGTCCATCTGCAAACCCCTGCACTACAGGACCCTCCTGGGCAGCAGAGCTTGTGCCCACATGGCAGCAGCTGCCTGGGCCAGTGCCTTTCTCACTGCTCTCATACACACGACCAATACATTTTCCCTGCCTCTGTGCCAGGGCAATGTCCTGGGCCAGTTCTTCTGTGAAATCTCCCAGATCCTCAAGCTCTCCTGCTCCAAATCCTACCTCAGGGAACTGGGGCTCAGTGCAGTTAGTGCCTCTTTGGTATTTGGCTGTTTTGTGTTCATTGTTTTCTCCTATGTGCAGATCTTCAGGGCTGTGCTGAGGATTCCCTCTGAGCAGGGACGGCACAAAGCCTTTTCCACCTGCCTCCCTCACCTGACTGTGGTCTCCCTGTTTGTCAGCACTGTTATCTTTGCTCACCTGAAGCCTGCCTCCATGTCCTCCCCATCCCTGGATCTGTCACTGTCAGTTCTGTACTCGGTGGTGCCTCCAGCCCTGAACCCCCTCATCTACAGTCTGAGGAACCAGGAGCTCAAGGATTCCCTCAGGAATATAATTACTCTATTTTTTCAGAAAAAATAAACTCTTTTTTCTGCTCAGAACCTTCAGAATGTAACTCTTGACCATCTTAGCCTTTTGTCCCTCTTTGTCCATTTTTTCATTGCGACCTTTTCTTATTCTTTTTTCCAGTGTTATGTTTTTTATAAAATACTGTAGTACTACTCAGAGCATTTCTACATGAACATCCACTTTTCTTTTGTAATGCAAAGACCCTCAGGAGGTTCGTTCCCTGTGCATTTGAATAAAAACCAATGGCTGCCCTGGCTTGTGTGTCCAAGGCATTTCCTCAGCCCTTCTCTGGCTCTGCAGGGGCAGTGCCTGTGAGCAGAGGTGGAGGGAAGGGGCTCCCAGCACAGCAGCACAGCCAGGGACAATGGCCCTTCCTCTTTCCACATCTGCTCCTCCCAGCTCCACACTCCCCTTCCCAGCCCTGCTGTGGGTGCGAGGCCGGAGTGCTCTGGCAGCTTGGTCACTGTCCTGCTGCGTGTCCGTGCTGTGCCCTCAGGCAGGGACAGGCCATGGGCACTGCTGGGACACAGCTGGGCTCCAGCACAGCAGCTCCACCAGCACAGGGCATCTCCTGAGCGCAGGGCAGGAAGGCTTTGCTCCCCTCCAGAGTCACTCTCAGGACTCTCAGGAGGCTCCTCGTGTTCCTTGTTCTCCCAGGGCTCAGTGGGATGAGATCAGGGTCTCACTGGAGCCTCCAGGGGACTCAGGTCTGGGTCAGGTTTTGCTTGTTGGTGGCCAGTGCCCATCAGATGCTGAATGGTCTGTGCTGAACCTTCCTGCTGGGGCTCTGCAGCTTGTGCCAGGGCTGATGGCAGGAGAAGGTTTGTCTGGAGGGCCTTGGGAGCTGCCAGGAGAACACAGGGGACCTGCAGGGACAGGGTGTGCCAGGGACCAGCAGGGAGTGGAGCTCACTGGGCACAGGCCTGGCCAGGCTGGGGTCACCCCGAGATCAAGGACTGAATGTCTGCTGTGAGCCAGGAGAGCTCTGCAGCCCAGAGACACAGCAGGCCCGGGGAAAGGAGTCTGGGCACTGCCTGGTCTGAGCCTCAGGGAACTCCCCCAGGAGGATCCAGGGCAGCCCCAAGCCCCTCTGGCAGCCCTGGCACAAGGCAGGCACCTCTGAGCCCCCTGCATGGCCCCGCAGAGCCTGTGTGGGAGGGGGTGAGTGCAGGGAGCACCATCAGCTGCCTCTGTGTGCCAGGCTGAGCAGCAGAGCCCAGCAGAGGCAGCCCAGGGCCCCGGGCAGCACAGCCCCCGTGCTCTGCAGAGCAGCAGCCCCAGCTCGGGGCTCTGGGCAGCAGGGCAGGGGCTGCAGCAATGGCTGCTGGGGCCAGCACAGACGTGTTCCCCTGGCAAAGGCTCTGGGGGCAGCTGGCACGGGCCAGGAGCAGAGCAGGAGCCCGTGGGTGTGCAGAGGAGCCCTGGCAAGAGGCTGCCCTGTCCCTGGGCCAGCAGCAGCTGCCTGAGGCACCCCGGGGCCAGCTCTGCTGCTGGGCTGGGCAGCGGGGCTGGCCCTGGGGCTGCAGGAGCTGCCCGAGCTGAGCATCTGCTGAGCATTCCAGACCCAGAGTGGCTGTCCCTGACCTCCAGTGCCTGCAGTTCCTGCTGCAGGGCCAGACCTGACTCTGCTGCACTGCTGGGCTGGGGCAGGGGCAGGAAAGGCTGAACTGGGCAGTGCCAGGAAGTGGAAAACAATGGGGCCTGGTCCGTATGAGTCCCTACAGTGTCAGTATGGCCTCTGGGGTTGGATTAAGCCCCGCAGTGTCACAATGGCCCCTTGGTTCCATTAAGCCCCACAGGGTCACCATGGTCTCCTGGTTACAGGAGGCCCTGCAGTGTCACAAGTTCCCCTTTGGTTTGATGGAACCCACTGGGTCAGATTTGCCACTGGGCGGGGTCAGCACCAAGGACACAAACACCAAGTAATGGAATTGTGTAGTTTATATAATGTATGTCTGCAAGAATTTACAAAAGGAGAAGCTCAGCAAAGCACATAATCATTAGGAAATAATTACAAAAGGAGCAGCTCAGCAATGCACGCAACCATGACCACCACAGATTGTCTGCAGTGATTAAGAAAGATCCAGCACCAGTTCCCCTCAGGCTGTGCCATCTCCCAGATCCACACAGCAGCAGGGGGAAGCTGTCACAGCCAAGGGCTGCAGAGCCACTCCTGGACACTGGGAATTCCTGCAGGTGCCTCCAGCCACAGCTGAGGCTCCAACCTTGCTGTGAGAGGGCCCAGCTCTGACAGTGCTGAATGAACAAACTGACAGCACTTCTAGTGCAGGAACATCTGCTTTCATCCTCCTCTTGGGTTCCTCCCAAAGCCTGGCCAGGGCCCCAGGAGGAACCAAGGGAGCTGACTTTGACCATTCAGTCCCAAACAAGGCCAGATGGGGCCTTGTCTGATTTTTAAATACAGAAAGGTATAGCCATGTTTTACCAATGAACACATACAGAGATCATACTGCTCATAGTGATTCATTACTGAGTAGATACAAATATAACATTTGGTGGGAAAATTTATTTAGAGGTCAGCTTTGGCTCAGGGCCTGTTGTTCAGGCCTCAGACAGGGCCTGGTGCTGAGGCCTCAGGACTTCAATTGGTCCTTTAACCTGTAGAGGAACTACAATTCATAATAATGCTTTCAATAACACAGTTTAGATTTAGGCATTAGGCAGAAAGGCATTGTGTCTTGTTCTTCAATTAAGTGCTGTTCAAGTTCATTACTCAGCTAGAATTCACATTCTTTTTAAAACAGCCCTAAATAGTTATTATTCTCTGTTATTTTATCAAAAAGTCCCTTTTTTCTTGAGACTGTGTGTCTTTTTAGACATGTCTCAATACTCCATTTCCAGCACAGTGTAATGAATGTACGAGGCCAGATTTCAAAAAAAAAGATGAAAAAGGCTCTCGTTTATTGAAAAACAAGCCGGAAGGAACGGAGGGTCCAAGATAAGCTTGGACCCCCTCACAACAGCTCAAAAAAAATAACAACGTGCTGCGAACATGTTGGGTTTATTTCCGCGTGAATTAATCCCACTGCCCACGAACCAGAAAGAACCATGCCCAAACAAAAACCCCCCCTTTTATAACTCCCTTTGGTCCAGGATTGGTGGGGTTTGGATCCATGCACTGATTGGGGGAATTTAGGCACTCTGATAGGTCTTTAGCCAGGTTCATTCTGGGCCAATCATTTCTTCAGGGCGTCGAATGATTGCTTGGTGCCCTGGCCCAATCACTCCTCGCCTCGTCCACCTCCTGTCCCCACCAAGTCCTGGACACCTTTTCTCCTCACAACAAACAACTCCCCATTCTTTCCCCAAAACCGATAGGACCAAACTTATAACAGCATGTGTGAGAGACAGTCTGGAGTTCCCTTCCTTTGCCTCACGACCCTCTCAAGGACAGACATGGGGAGCCTGAGGACCCTGATGGGAATTGTGGGCTGCCAGTGGTGGATGAAGGCCAAATAATCCTGAGGCCCCTGAGCAGAGTTCTGGCCTGCCAAGCGATTGTTCACAGCTGTCTCCACAATGCCTGCTTCTGGCAGGGCCTGCCAAGGAGGCGACATGCCCTGTACACTGGCACCTGTTTGGTGACAATAGCTTGAGCATTTCTCCACCTCTTGGCCTGGTTGGACTTTGCTAGGGTAACCTTTGGTGGTCCCTCCCCTCACACAAGAGCCATCCTCTACTTCCCAACCACCGTGACATACAGACTGAGATGGGAGAAGCCTCTCTCTCAAGGACTGAGACATGAAATCTCTCTATGGAGAAGCTCCCCCCTGCCAAGGACTGAGACTGAAACCCCTAACATGGGGGAGGTGTGTGGGGGAGCCGACCTGACCAAAAGTGAGATGCTTGCCTGCAGGTGTGGCCATTGGACCAAGAAGACAATGGTTGTCGCCTACTGCTGAGGACACAGACTGGCTGTACCTTCTTTTCCCCTCAGTGATTTCAATAGACTTCTTCTTTATTGGATCTGTTCCCCCTCAGTGATTTCAGGAGCTGTTCCCTCCTTAGGAATGGACTATACTAGAACCTTGAGTTAACCAGGTGTTCTGAGATTCTTCCTCACATGACAAAAGGGATGTATTAGCCGGACCATGAGGATTTTGTCTCTCTATTGGTAGCAATATTCTGCCTTCTCTCTCTCTCTCTCTCTCTCTACCCTTTATCTCTTTTCTAATCCTTCTATGGCATTTGCTGCGGGCACTCAATAAAAGGTGCATTTGTGTTGATGAATGCTGAAATCCCCTCGGTGTTGTTTGTGCACTCTGAGATCAGTTAATGAACCATCACGAGCCCCGCTTGTATGAGCGGATGGTGACAGCGTGTCACTGCAGCCCCGTGTCCCTTGGGAATTGCATGGGACACAGAGCAGGCCCATTGTCTGCATTTTCCATAAATCCCGTGCATTTCCCGGTCTCCATGGGATGTTCCCTGTGGCACAGTGAGGTTACAGGGCTATGGGCAGAGAAGAAACCTGAAAGGCTTTCCTGGAGAAATGTCCTGGTCTTTCCAGCACCACTGGAGGCTATTTCCTCTTGTCCTAGCCCTTTCCCTTGCTAGTAAAGAAAGAGAAAATGGAGCTAAGTTAATCTTTCTGTAACTTGTTGTTTGGAACTTCTTCAGCACACTAACTCAATGTTGTATTAATGCTGTCTTTGCAATCCTGGATTGAAACTTCACAGGGATTTCTAGATGAATGATAGAAGTAAGATGATGACATAATCTATTAAAATCAACTATGCCTGAAAGGACTCCAGTTCTTTCTGAGGGAGATTGACATAATTGTGTATACCCCCATGATGTGAAGACTGCGGCATGAATTCCATGGTTAGAGATGAACAGCTCCTCATGTTTTGAGGGTGCTGGAGGATGTTTAGATTTGTAAGAACTTTATTCTTTTTTATACTCTAAGGACTTGCAGAAATCTGCAGGGATTATAGTCTGACAACATTCTGATTTCTCTTAATGGTGTTTTAAAGATCTGCAAAAGTTATGGCAAAATGCTTCTATTTCTAACCTTACCTTCTAGTTTTTCTATTTGGAGTGAGTTGTGGTAGATCATAGTTTGAATGTGCAGTATGTGAAAGAATTAACTTCTTTTTCTCTCACATGGTTCACTAAAGAGATTCCTGTTATAGCTGATCCACAAGTTCTGTAGAGCATTTCAAAATGACTGCATGGGACATAAAACTGTCTATAAATTTAGAAGCAATATTTCTGTATTGACAGAGGCCCTTATGTTTTCCAAGTAATTCCTAAAAAATGGTAAGTCATGGTTTGTGAAGATTTTAGAAGGATTTTCTGGAATTTAGATGGAGTCATGGGGTGAGATGCCCATCCATGCACTCTAAATGCATTTGTCAAGCCCAAAAAAGAAAGCCATTGTAGAATGGAGTTCAAACAGCCCCCACTGGAGGGCGGCGCTGGCTGCCAGAATCACTGTCAGTGCTTGTGAACCCCGAGGGTTTCTGCAGCCCGGGCTCTGCAAAGCCTGGGGCTGACAGATGCAGGCAGATGCCCCACATGCTTAGACCTCAGAGATAAGAATTGCTTTTCTTCCACTTCAGGAGGAACTTCCCTGGGAGTCTTGTCTTTGTTCACGGCAGTATCCAAAAGATTGTTGGGAAATGTGGCTGTGTGAGTCACCACAGGCAGGCAGCTGGAGCAACCACAAAACCAAGAGGAACTTTATTTCAGTACAGTGCTAAGCTGTTCCTACATCATGAAATGATGTAGAAAAGGGAGATGTTCTTTCCTGTCATCACAATTGTTTTGGGATACTACTATTATAAATGACTACTCCAATTAAATTAATTAAATTTATTAAGTTATCAAAGTATAAATTTGGAATAAAACAGAAGCTAAAACTGACTCTAAGCCGGGTGATCAGAGTTGGGGAGATTTAAGATTTGGCCCTTTTGCACCAAAGTCCCCATGGGTTTCCAAAGAGCATTTCTCAGAGGGTCCCTTTTATGCAGTTCTTTGTGCCCTGGAAGGGTTTCTTCTTTAGCATATTATCACGTTTTCTGGAACTGGTGGATAATTCCTGGAATGCTGTGAGGTAAAAAGCTTCCTGGGGAAAACTTCTGATGATGCTTATCAATATGCCTCCTGCTGGAATCTGGTCAAAGGAAAAATCCCTTGGAATATACATTGGAATATATGTCTCTGGAGACAGTGTCTCCCTGCTATTTGAATTTCTATCACTTAGTTTGTGGTTGCTGGTGATGCTTACCAAAATGCCTCCTGTCAGAGGAGAGAAATCCCCTGGAATGTACATTTCTGGGGACAGCTGCCTTCCTGTTTGAATCTCTATCATTTAGTCTGATCACTGCCTTTTTGGCCACTGGTTTTAGTACACATAACGCTGTGGGGTTTTTTATTTTATTTCATAAACCACCAGTTATTTTATAGTGATTATTACACCATCCTTCTCCCCACAGTTTTATCTTAATGGCTGATACCACAGCCCATCCCTTCTTTTGCAAGATAGAAAAGCATTACCCTCAAAAGTAACCAAAAGAACATACAACTGTATTTAAAACAAAACAAAACAAACAAACAAACAAAAAAAAGCAGGTGTTTTGCATTGAACAGTAAATAAAAAACAAAAGTGTTTGTAAGGTTTCCATAGACTAGAGAACTTGGAACTATTTACATCCTGGAGACCCAGTTAAGGCACTTGGTCACTGAACGTTCTGAATCATTCTCTATGTGAGGTCAGGCTGGCTCTTGGTCCCCTCACTGGGCTTTGTTCAGCAGCAAACTCTGGAATAAAAGGAGCAAGAGAGAAAACATTTGGTTGCATTCATCCAACAGGCACACCTGGCAGAACACAATCAATGACTGGAGTGATTTTACTACAAGAGGAACTGCAAGACTTTTTGACTTTCAGCAGCTGCCTCTTTCTGCAGAGGATTTTTACAGCCTGCCAGCCACTCAGCTAGTCACATCGTGTTTATTTTCTTTTGCAAGTTTGCCAGCAGATCATGGCAATGCATCCCTTTGCCCAGAGGGGCCCACAAAACTTGGTGTTTTATGGAAAATGACACTGCCAAAGCCCCATGGGATGGCAGGTTACAGCTTTTCAGTATTCCCCACTGCTTGTACCACAGGACAACACAACATTTGTAACGATTAAAGTGTACAATCAAAAACGGATCAGCAGCTCTAGGAATTCCTTCTGGCCAATACTGATCCAAGGCCCAGCAAGGAGTCAAAATTCAAGTGCTGTTCAGCTGTAGCCAGGAGACTCAGCAAGTGCTTCCCTGAGAGGGCAGCTCTGCCCCATCCCTCCCTCTCTCCTTGCTCCCAAAAGAAGTGCTCATGAGGAAGCAGAGGCCGGGGTGGCTGCAGGGCCAGCCCTAGCTGCTGTCCTCAGAAACTACAGGCAGGGCTGCAAAACAAACACTTACTGTCCTAACTTCAGGTGTTCTTGTCTTGGCTTCATGTGGCACAGAAGGCACTGGAAAAGGATTCTTCTCATGCCCTGCAGATCCCTGAAAAACCACCGAGAGAAAGCTGCTCAGAGAGAGATGCCTAAAGCAATTGCAAAGCCAGGCTTTCCTAAATTCCCAGAGAAAATGTTCATTTCTCCCACGCATACTCTATGCACTGGGTCTCCCCCTTTTGCCTTCTTTCCCAGCAATCCCTCCAGTAACTGAAATGCCACCTTGGCTTCTCACCTGGCAGCTCACAGTGCTTTGCACCATTCAACTTCTCCCAAGAACAGAGAAATTCATCAGCAGATTTCCTTGCTCAATAGCTGGGAGTGCAGTGAGGGCTGGAAGCAGGAAAATGATCAGGAAAAAGCAAGCAGTTAGAAGGCAGCTAATGCACTGTGCACAACCTGGCCTAAGACAGAACACTGACACATGCTCCCTCACCCCCAAATATCATAGACCCCATACCACAAGCCATCATTAAACAGACAAATTTTTTATAAACAGCCAGTAAATTCTAATTTTTAACCCATAAATGCAGTAATTTCCTTGGAATGATATACAACCTAAGGCCCAGATTGCAGTCCATTTCTTTTATAAACACACTCCTTTTTATACACACACTCCTTTTGGTTGCAGCTGCCTACAGTCAGAAATGGTCACTTATCTGAGAGGATGTTTCTGCAGTGCATCACACAGCACGCCTGGGTTGCAGGAATACTCCCACCAGCCCTCCTGGATACCAATGGTGATGGCCTGGGATTGCTCCTCGGGGTCTTCCTCCACTTTCCTGTGCTTGGCTAAGAATCCATCCTGCTTCCTGGCAGGGTTGTCCATCGCAGGCAGCTCCAGGTTGTCAGTCGCAGCTCTGGGTCACGTTTGGGTCATCGTGGTCAAATTTGGTGCACGTTGTGCAGCAGTCATGGCTGGCAGTGGTGACAGCAACACATTTGCCCTCTCAGTTTGGAATGAGTCTTCTGATGCTCTGGACAAGAGAAGCAAATTCATGACTCTGATGTACATAGAATATAGGCATTTCTTAAAAGCTTGGCTACATCCTGCCATTCATGGTGTTGTTTCAGCAATACAACAATTTCAAAGACGAGAGACTTCAAGTAAAAGGCAGTTTGAATTGGCAGAGACTTTCACATTCAGTAACAGAGTGGCCTAGCACATCTCTGATCATCTGAAATCAGGGGGTCCATGGAATTCTGGCAACAAGAAGCAGCACCAAGTAGCTCTCAACCTCGTTTCACCACTGCTCATTTGCACCATTTGTAGTCAGCTTTGCAAAGTTTCCAAGAACACACCAAGCAGAAAATCCCAGCTCATGGATTGCAGCATCAGAAGAGCAGGAAATGAAGTTAAACACAGTGAGAAGGCTCAGGTGTAAGGCTGCACTTCTTGCCTGACGCTGCTGTGCATGGCACAGTCCTCTCACCTCTTTCAGCAGCCACTTTTCCCGTGCTTTGGTCCCTACTCACTGCAGACGTGCTCCCCAGCTGCTCTGCCTTGGCTCAGCTGATGCTGCACCAAGGACCATTTGACACAGAGCACAGCACCATCCCCGACCTGCTCCAGAGCCCTCTCTGCCCAAAACTACCTCCCACCCTTGCCACTCCAAAGGCCAGCACATGACTAAGACAGCTGCTCATTTTCCCTGAGGGAAAGGGAGGAAGGAATTCCAGAATCAAAGCTCTTCCATTCCTAATGCCATTGGAACAGCCCTTCTCCCAGCCAATCACCAGCCCCGACACCTCTGTGCTTTCAGAGAATGTCAGAAGGGAAAGGCTCCCTACCCTGACCCACCTACACCTTCAGAGCTGCTTTCTGCACTGGGTGCTGCTGTGGGAATTCTTAAAATCACAGAGTTTTGGGAAAGCTACAAAAAGCAAACCTCAGAGACAATAAAACTACAATGAGAGCTAAGCAATGGCCCTAAGATTTATCATCAGAAAAATTACAGAAGTAGTAGACAACTAAGACAAATCAAACAATGCTCTGTATATTAACACTTGTCCCTAAGCTACAGAGAAGTATATCTAGCAAGATATTAAGAAGTTCTAAGCTTAATTATAGAGCTCTGTGCATTGTCCTTTAAAGCTTACAAACAAGTATTATACTCAAAAGAAGCAAAGATATTTTTAACAAAAAATACATGTACTTATAGCAGCTAGATAGAACAACTGTCAAGATGCTTTTGTTTTGTGTGATGAGTCAAAAAAACCTTTAAAGTAAGTTGTAACATTAAGTTCTTTGTCTACTACCAAAAATGTAAACTACTAACATTTTCTCATTGTCATAAATATGCAACAAGAGTAATGCTAAAAAATAAATAATTTAAGACATGCTCCACATCAATCCCATCCCATTCATCATTTCTACATAAAGCCCCAACCAACAGCAGCTTCCAGCATGCAAAGGCCAGTCTGCAGCAGCTGAAGTTGCAGAAGGCACACCATGTTAGAAGCAAACTCTGGAGTGTCTGGACAGGAGATCCAGTTCTTCATGCTACCCTTCTGAAGAGAGACTTAGATTTACACATCTTTCTTACATCCCATCACTGCATACTCACTTCAGTTGATTGGAGCCTTTGTTGGCTGAAAGCCAAAATTATTTGGTTGGGAATGTTTTGTCTCATTCCTTTTTCTTCCTGGGAGTGTCCCCTTTGTCTTCCTTCTAGTAGGAAGAATAAAGAAAGGGAAAAAATTGACTCAGGTCATAAAAGTTTACCTAAAGTACAGACCAATACAGCTCACTTTGATAGATTCTGGCTGAAAACATTGAAAATAACACACTGGAACTCCTTTGAGAGGAGAAGCATCATGGCTCCACTGCCAACCTATGAAGGGGAAACTCCACTTGGGTTTTTCAAGCACCACCTTGCTCATTGTCCAAACCTACTTGCCCTGACCCCTCTCACCTTCTTCTTTCCAGGGGACTCCTCAGGACTCCTCATGGCTTTCCTCTTCAAGTCTGCCTTCCTCGAAGGCAAGAACAACTTCTTCTCCCCAGGAGGCAAGGGCACTTTCTCCCTGTGCCATTCCCCAGGCCTGTGGCTACTGGGGATGAGGGCATCACATTCCTGAGCATGTCTCAGGAGCCTGGCATCCAAAAAGCCTTTGGCCTTGGCCTGCTGGGAGCCCTTGTCCTTTCTCTCCTCAGAGGGCTTGTGAAGTGCCGGCTGCAGGGCTTTTTTAGTGATTGAGTTTAGCTCCTCTGTTTTCTTGACTCGGGGCTGGTGCTTGCAAGACTGGTCTGTGATCTGCAAAAGACCAGGCTCACTCTCCAGTTTCCGGACTTTTTTCCATTTGTCATGCCCTAGGGGCTTGCTGGGCCTTTTGATACCCACTGTCTTCCTGGGCAAGGCCTCCTTGGTGTGCACAAGAGGCTTCAGAGAGCTGTGTGTGCTCATAACGTGAGATTCCAGAGGAGCCTGAGTCACTCGGCCAGAGGTCTTGTGAAAATGCTTGGTGGTTTGGCCAGAGGTCTTGTGAGTGTCCTCAGCCACTTGGCCACAGCTCTTGGGAGGAGGCTCCCTTGCCTTGGAGTGGTGCTGGCAGGAAGTGCTGCTGATGCCCTGCTCCTGCTTTGCACCCTCCTCACGTCCATTCCCACGGGCAATTTCCCTGGGACCCTCTCTTGCCACTAATCCTTGCTTTCTCTGGGTCACCAGGTTGTCAAGGCGCCACTTTTTAGCAGTTGATGGCTCAGGCTGCCAACAAAAGAGAAAAGAAGGATTCAAGACTGGTGCCTTTTGTGACTCTTTCTGTCCTAGCACAGCTCACCAGAGCCCAGGGACTCTTGCCCAGAGGTCATCAAGTCTGGCCTTTGACCTGTGAAGAAATGACTCTAAACTAACCGGCAACAAACTTGCTCCTTGAGCACCACGCATGGATATGTGAGGAATACAAAACCATAAACCAGTCAGTGGCAAATAACGAAGCTTCATTGCAGTGAGAGGGGTCTTACACATCAGTATTTCCAGGGCAAATCTGGCAGAATTTGGTAACAGAGTACCACATCTGCTTCCTTCCTAAGACACGGCACTGCAGTGGGCAAGGGGCTGTGGAAGCAGCCTCTCCATGGTCCCTGAATTCACCTCACACACTGGCAGGTCCAGCACCCTTGGAAGGTTGTCCTCCTCACTGTCACTGCAGCTGATCTCTCTGTCACACACTGAGGAGCTGTGGCACTCCCTGGTGCTCCCTGACTCCGAGCTGCTGGGCTGTGCTGCTGCCACCCTCTTGTGCTGGGACTGGAGAGCCCTGCAAGGCCACCAGGAGACAAAATTAGGAAGCAGCAGAGGTGAAGCATTCCATTCCACTATTCCATTCCACTCTATTTCTATTCCACTGACATGGAAGCATTCAAACCTAAAACTGAACCTTGTGTTTGGGCACTGAGAGCAGAGGGGAGAAGGCCAGAGGACTACATGGCCTTGCTCAAAATACAAAGTACCAGAATGAAAAAATGCTTGCAAATTATCAAATCTCAAACTCACACCCATTCAGACAAACATACACAATTCCCATAGCTTATAGAAATTTTATCTTCATCCCACTCTGCAGCTAGCTATATTATAAGCATATAAAGTGAGGTTCTTAAAAAGTCCATGTGAAATACTATATTTCTTTGTGTTTCTTTTGAAATAAAAGAACTACAACACATTTTTGAAAACCTCTACTTGGGTAATTGAAGAAAGTTTCACGACAAAGGAACTTGACAATGTCATCAGTAGATCTACACAGTTTAGGTAGCTGTAGCATTACTTGTCCTGCCAGGCACCAAAACCATAGCCAGGAATGATCCGATTCAGCTGGTATCCCTTGGCATTTATCTCAGCCTCAGCATTATCAGTAGGTTGACGAGTACCAAGTGGGACAAGATGTTAAGCACCACAGAGCTTATAGGAAGACAAAAACTTCAGTCTGGTACACAAAGACTTAAGAGGTTTTTTCTTCACTTTTGTTATGTTTTGCTTTTTATCACAGCCAGTGTAGTCATGACATGGTTTAGTGCACTCGGCATTGCTGGATTAATAATATAACTCTTGATGACCTTCAAGTGCTTTTCAAAACAAAGCAATTCAGTGAATCCATCATACAACAACATTTTTGCTGTTGGTGAAAATTCCCTGCAATCAAGTTTGCTGAGAAAAATTTACTAATAACCCAAACTGATTTGCATTCCAGGTTCTTGTAAGCAACTGCCCAGCAGAGATGAGAACAGAGCCTGGTTACTTACAATGCTCTTGGCTGAGAACTGGGCAATGTTTCTGAAGCTGTGCCAGCCTGCTCTGGAAAGCAGAAATGAAAAGGTTGCATTTATATGCCTCCCTCAGAGCGTATATTACCCTGTGGTCTCTCAGCACCAGATTAGAGAGTCACTTTCTTCTAGGGAGGGCTTTGCCACCAAGATTGTTCATCACTCCAGATGGGAGTTTGCTAACTCAATATTGCTTGTCCTCTGCTGAACTGCTGCCTTGAGCTCAAGGTAATGAATGGTCAGAGTTTCCTAAGCCATTCCTAAATCCATCCCTGTTCAGCAAAGCAGAGGAAATCACCCTGCTTCACCAGTAGGAACACTTGATGGTCTCTGCTACAGAGAACACACAAAATTACCTGACAGCACACAAAGAACTGTGTTTACTTTGCACGTCTACTTACTCTGCTTCTGTGCTGCAGATCCATCAGGTTGGGATTCCTAGAATAAAAGGACAAAGGAGCTTAGCATGGAGTCAAACAGCACATCTACTGACATCAAAACTGTGTTAATGGCACCTTATGGGCATGCGCATTTTTGAATAAATCTTTTGAAAACACTCTAAGAGCTGCCAAAGAGCTGAGCTGAATTTCTGCTCAGCAGAAAGATCTCTTGTCATTTCTCAGAAGGCCTGGCATAAATGGGCTGGGTCACCTTTGTTGCCAATGGAAGTTTGGAAGTCTCTGCTCTTGGAGGCGTCTGGAGATGGGACAGGAGAGCTGGCAGTGAGCTGCTCATTTCCTGGAAAGAGAGGGAGAGAAGCAGCTCTCAAAACGGATTTTGCCCCCACCCGGTTTGTTAATGTATGTGAAACATTAGCAGACACAGAGATCTTCTATTTAAGAGCACTTACCGTGAAAATTTCTTCAATTGGTGGCACATCAGAGGGCTTCTTTGCCTGAAACAAGAACGAGGGAAACAGCAGGAGTTTGTTTGGGTTTGTTACTAATTGGCAGGAACTCAGCAAACCTTTGCTTACCAACAGCTCCATAAATGTATTGCAGATGTGTAAGAGTAAGAATGAAAAAGGCTGATCTAAAGGAGAGTTAACAACAGAGACCAGGCATGGACAGAGCTGAACCCAGCAATGTCAACTCCTCTTACTCTTCCTGCTCTGAGATGTCTGTCTTCCCTTTGCAATCTGGCAATCAGGGGGCACTGCTTTCATCTCTAAACTACTGCTCCTCCTCCTACTGATCTTTATTACTATTACTAATTTTTGAAATTATTATAATTGTTTTAGTTATTATTATCATTATCACCATCATCATAACTACCATATCCTTATTATCTGTAATGTTTAAATAAAGTATGTTTTTGTAATCTGCTCCCTTTATGAAACTGCACTTTCCCTAAGCTGCTGTTGAAGCAGTTGTTCCTTGCCTGCAAAGGCACAGGCTGCATGTAAGACTTGTGCATAAAGCCTCAGTAGTTTAAAAAAACACTAAAGCAGTTAGAAATAATAATTGCCAATTCTTCTAAGACAGTTCACAAGAGACAAGAATATTTGTCATTTAGACATATAAAATCAGAGTCTTTCTTTTACTGAAGTTAACAAAAAAACAAACCAAAACCACCTGGGTATAATGCAGCCCCACACAAGGTACAGCTTCTGCTTGGTTTCTAACTCTCAACACTGTTTATGGTCAGGGAACTCAGGCAGGTCTCCAGGCAGGCTCCTTCTGCCAAAACTGGACTTCTGCTCAGCAGCAAGATCTCTTGTCATTTATTGGAAGCCCCGTAATAAGTGGGCTGGGTTACCTTTGCCTGCACAGGAAATTTGGAAGTCTCTGTTCTCTCAGGTGACTGAAGGGAGGGCAGAAGAGGGGGCAGGGGGCTGCACATTTCCTGCAAAGAGAGGGAGAGAAGCAGCTCCCAGGACACAGAGGGAGTTTTACCCTTTCCAGAGTCAGAGGGATCCACCTCCCCATGGATCTGTACAGGCTTTCCCATGGAGATCTGCTACTGAAGAGTACCCACCTTCAATATCCCTTCAATGGACTGCACAGCAGTGTGCACCATGGGCTGGAACAAGAAAGAGGGAAGCACTGTCAGTTTGTTTGGGGATTTTCCTCATTGATAGCAAACAAGCATGCACTCAGTCAACATTTCCTGACCAGTAGCTCTAAAAATGTCATGCAAGTCCATTCATCATGAAATGCTAGTAAGGAATAACAGTTTCATCTGAAGGGCACTGAGGAAAAGAGACCAGGCACAGCAAGAGCTGAAACCACCAGTCACCTCCTGCAAGATCATTGTCTGGCTTCCCTGGCAGTCAGGAAACACCCTTTCCATCGCTGACTTTTTATTCATCTTATTAAGAAAGTATGTTTCTGCAGCGTCCTCCCTTTACTGAATATAATTTCCTTTACCTAGTAAAGTAGCAGCTAAGCTCTGCCTGCAAAGGCATAGGCAGCCACTGCAAGTGAAAGAGTTGAGCAAAAAGTTTCATTAGTTAAGAAAAACAGTTAGAAAATATAGTTTTCAATTCCAGAGAAATTCCCAGTTCAGTTCTAGAGAAGGAGTAATATTTGTCATTCACCCAAATAATACGAGACTCATTTTTCTGAAGTAAAAAACAAAACAAAAAAAAACCCCAACCAAACAAACCCCAAAAATCAAACGACCTTCATTGAAATGCAACCCTTGTAAGGTGCAGTTGGTTCTTGGCTTCCAGTTCAGAACACTCTTCCTACTCAGGTAACTTGGGCTGGCTCCAGGCTGGTTCCTCCTGCCAAGATTGAGCTTTTGCTTGGCAAAGCACTTGACCATCATCACTTGGCCTCCTGGAAAGGCATCCTACTACTTCTTACACACAGCACTTGAACACAGAAAAGGGTTCAGGCTTACAGGCACAGGAGCTTTTCTGAAGGACTAAAGCAGAGACCACAAACTTCACACTAAGCCCAGCTCATGGACCAGCTCTGCAAGGTTGCTTTGATTCTGGTGAGCATTTCTGGCACAAGAAAAGCACCCACACATGGAGCTCATGCAAGATAGAGCAGACTACTCATCTGTTTTCAGCCAGCTTCAAGGGAGAAATTATCCTATTTCCTGAGAATAGCAGTGACTTTAAGTTGTCCTCAAATTCTGCTTCTTGCCTCCAGACTTTGTAAACTGCAGAGGAACACAGCTTGAATTGCCCTTTTTATTGTTTGGTTGGGATTGTTTTGACTCTCCTTTTTCAACACACTCCAAGGAAGATGTCACATTCCTGTTCCTTTCTGCACACTGACACTCCCTAATTCTTGGCCCTGCCATGAAGCCTCTGACACATCCCAGTCTGTCAGTGCAGGCAATACCAGGCTCCCGCTGGGGCTGAGGGGCTCCTAAAGACACGAACAAGGAGGTTGGCTTTACAAACAGCTTTGTTCATGTGCTGGGAGAAGAGGTGAAACCTGGCACTGGAGCACAAGAGATACATCTGAGCTTCACTGATGCACAATTTTCAAGGCTTCTCACAGCTCCTTTGGAAAAATGCCTTCAAGAGACTGGGGTGACGTAGGAAGCGAAGGTTCTGCTTTGGGCAAGAGGAGAAAGAGCTGTTCAGTGTCTCTGTGAAGGCAAAGTGAGTCCCTGCATGGTTATCCCCTGTGGATTAAGTCACTCTGCACTGCATTCTGCTTGTCTGTTCCAGCTGGAAGCCTCAAGGTTTCAGTGCTGCCAGGAAAAGAAGCCATCAAGAAGGAATTCCCAGCTGCAGGTGACATGTGCCTTAGACGCTGAATGCACCAAACTCCTGGCCTGGAGGAAATGGCTTTCTGAAGGGATGTCCAGGGATTTGCCAGGAAAAATCCTATTTGGCGTGTGGCTGTTCACTATAACTGAGGCCAAAGACTTTAATTCCAGTGGATTTCAAAGCAGGAGGAGGGAAGAACAGCAGAGTTTCTTCTGCTCTAGACCTCTTCACTGTCAGGTTCCCTGCAGGGCACGAGTCTCCCCACAGCTCTTGTTTCACCCAAAACAGCAGGGAGGGGTGACCTTTCATCCCAAGGCCCCCTTGATCAGCCTTGCCAAGATCCTTTCTCTGGCTGAATCTTTCTCCTGCATGCAGCACAGCTCATGGGATATTATCTGAGAGCCAAGGAGCCCAGCCCTGTTGCCCAATCACCTCTCCCATATTGAACACCCAGCACACAGGCCATAGATGCAGGGCTGCAGCCTCACTGTATCTTCCTCCTCCTCCCTCTCCAGGCTTCAGCACTGCAGGGCTGTACGATGAAAGACAGGTTCATCTTTCCGAGAAAGTCGAAGGAAGGAAATATGATATCAACAGAACTGAAACAAGCAGAAAATGAAAGATGGGACTTTTCCCTTACAGAGCCATTGTCCAAAACAACCATGAAGAGAAACCAGTGACTCAGGGGCCACAGTCAGTGATCCCTACTGCAGAGGAGGATCATCAGCATATTCACTCCAAGTTTCATCTCTCAGATCCTAAATGGACTCTTCCTGGAATGAAAACTCCAGAAGGGCTAGACAATGATGCCAAAGGACAAGTGGGAACACTGCCTGGTTTAGCACCCGAAGTCCAGGAAGGGTTTATAAAGGAGAAAATCTAGAAAGGAAGCAGAGGGCAAGAAATGTCTGATGCTGCTGCAGAGGTCTCAAGGGGACACCTGAAGAGTGACAGTATTTAAGGCCTCCTGTCCTGACTGCCCGCAGACAGCAGAGAGGGTGAGGCAAGGGGCTGTGGGAGCAGCCTCTACATTTGATTTGCATTCACCTCAGGTGCTGGTGCTCTTGGAAGTGCAGACACTGAGGAGCTGTGGCACTCCCTGGTGCTCCCTGACTCTGAGCTGCTGGGCTGTGCTGCTGCCACCCTCTTGTGCTGGGACTGGAGAGCTCTGCAAGGCCACCAGGAGACAAAATTAGGAAGCAGCAGTGAGGAAGGTTACTTACTTATTCCATTGACATGGCAGCATTCAAAACTAAAACTGAACTCTGTGTTTGGCCACTCAGAGCAGAGGGATGAAGGCCAGAGGAATACATCGCCACGCTCCAAAAATAAAGCATATATGAAAAACCACTCTGGGAATAATAAAACCTCCAACACCCACCCAGCCAGACAAGAATGTAAACAGATTTCACTGCTACATTATGAAGCTGCATTCAGCCAACTCAAGTTGATAAAAACTACCAAAACGGCCCAGTGCCTTTCTGAAAGCCCCAACCCCCAAAAGAAACACTTCCAATAGAGGGTAACAAATTTCAGGATGGATTCTTGGTCAATACAAAACCAGAGGATCTACAGACACACTGGGGGTGAGGAGGAGAATAGAATGGAGCACCAGGGGAAATACAAGTCTGGTTCATAGGCCAACTCCAGCATGCCTGGATTGTTCATTTCTAATGGCACCCTTCCTGAAACCCTCACAAGAATGAAACCAATAAACAACAGCAGCTCTGAGCAGCATCAAACCAAAGGCTGCAGCTTCAAGGGAAACCAGGAAGCCCTTCCCTCTCCCCCTCAAATGAAAAGTGGTTGGTTTGTTCTAGAGGGTAGTATGGGGACACAACTGTACCTTGGAGGAGCCAGTGAAGAAGATGGCTTTTCCACAACCTGTTTTGGTCACAAAAACAGAGAGGAGAGGAGGAGGCAAGGTTAGCTGAGGGAACTCAGCACAGTGCAACAAGTGGGGATGATTTCAAGGCATGTCTGTGTGCCTGGCGTAGGCACCACCTAAAAGCCACTTGGTCAGCAGCACTCTCAGCACTCCCACTTCTGGCTAACACTCTCAGATAATGCTTGTGCTGACAATCAAGATAAAATGGGCTTTGTGCTTCCACACAAATGACATGCTTCAAGTGTTCCAGAAAAACATCACATTGCAGATCACAACTGAAACACAAGTAGGAGTCCCTGAACCATTTTCCATTCCTCTGCCTCCTCTGGCTCAAACGTGTTACAGCTCTACCCATACAGAGCCTACTGAAAACAATGGAAAAGAGGCAAGAGAAGTTTGCTGCCACATTGGCCCACTCAGAAACACTCTGAGGCACAACGGCATCTGGTTCTCAGGAAGGCATGGGGCTGGATGCCCTTTGTTTCCCAAATGGAAATTTGGAAGCCCAGACATGAGGCAGCAGGTCCAGAGCCTTTGGACAAGGGGAGCTCAGGAAAGGCAACCCCCAGCTTGAGGGAGGAGCAGCTCTGGCTGCCTGGCATGAGTTGTCAGTCTGGTCCTTGAACTGCTCTAGGCAGCGTTACGCTCACAGACTGAGAGGAAGGCTGATCTTACAACTCCAGCTTTTATCCCTACTTCTCCTCAGCCCAGCCCAAAACACACTTTCAGGGAGGGCAACGTCTACTGAGTCAGCAGGAGCTGAACAATGTATTTTTTCCCCAACCACTTCTTTCATGTATGCAAAACATGAGCAAATACAGAGATCTATTATGGAAGAGACCAAACTTCAACGTTTTTGCAGTGGATGGCACATCAATGGGCTTCTTTTTCTGAAACAAGAATGAGGGAGGCAGGAGGAGTTTGTTTGGCTTTTTTACTAATTGACCTGGACACAGCAGCATTTGGTTACCAACAATTCTAGAAATGGCATGCAATTCCGTTCATAATCCAGTGCTACTAAGGATCAAAAGGCCCATCTGAAGGGGAATTGAGAATGGAGGCCAAGCGGAAAAGCAGCTGAAATTCCCAAAGTCATCTCTTCTCCAACTGAGAAAAAAAGGAAATCTCTTTGGAACCTGGCAGGCTGGAAATATTCTTTCCATTTGAAAACTACTGCTGCTGCTACTACTACTGCTACTACTACTACTACTACTACTACTACTACTACTACTACTACTACTACTACTACTACTGCTGCTGCTGCGGCTATTTATCATTACTGTGATTATGATGATGTAAGTATGTCTGTGCAGTTTTCTCCCTTTATGGAATTCTACTATTATACTATCAAGCAACAAACTTTGTCTTCAAAGGCACAGGCTGCCTCAGCATTTAAAAAGTTCTGCAAGAAGCTTCCTTAGTTAAAAGAAAAACAGCCAGAAATAATAGATCCCAATTCTTCTAAGCCATTTCTAGAGAAAGGGGAATATTTCTTATTCACCCAAACAAAAGGAGACTCCTTATTCTTCTGAAGGCAACAGCAGTCTGGACAAGACACTGACTTCTGATGTTTCTGGAATGATGCCCCACAGTTTATGCAAGTTCTGGCTGACTTTAGGCATCCACTTGTTGCCCCTGCAGGATTTGCAAATCCCCGACTACCACTTCTCACTCTTCCCTTGCTTGGCAAAGTGATGGATTTAGCAGCCAAATTTGGAGCAGTGGAGGTTCTCCAGGGGTGCTCAGAGACACACTATGGAGAGAAGTTGGCTTTGAGCTACTCCAAAGAGCTGAGTCCATGTCCAGCTGATGGCAGAAGCTGGCAGGGACTCCAGCCCTCCCTCAGAAACACTTTGTCTGAGAGAAAAACACTCCTTCCCCTCCCTCACTGCACTCTCCAAGGAAGATGCAGCATCCCTGCTCCTTTCTTCACACTCCCTCAACTGGGCTTGCAAGCAGCAAGGAAAAACACTGCCCATTGCTGGGAGCCTCAGGGCTGATTGCAGCACTCTGCACTTTCAAGGGCTGGAGATCCACACTGCTGCTTCATCTTTTTGGCATGAAGCATGGCTCCTGCAGAAGGCAAGGCCCTGCAGTGCTCTGCTTCTCTCAGCTGCCTCCCGTTTTCCACATGATGTTGCCTCCAGTCCTTTGCAGCTGATCAACAGCTTTTTCCAGGAAAAGCTGGCTGCAGTCTCCAGCTCTTCCTTCTCATTCCAAAGCCAAACACAATTTGAAAACCATCTCCATGGCCATCCTACACCAACTGCTGTGCTTCAGCACTGTGGGCTCCTACATTCCATAGGGCACAGCAACATCCCAGTGCTGATGGATCAGCCTGGCAAAACCCCAAATTGCACCTGGCAACCAAGTGCCTTTGACCTCTGGGGAGGCTGAGCCACAAACCAGGCAGGGCCTGTGTGCTGCTCCCGTGGCCTTGAGGGACTGCAACAACAGAGGACCCCAACAATGGAACTCACCTTGACAGGCTCAGGAAGGATTTCGGGTTGTGGAGCTTTGGTTTCTGACCTCCCATTTGAGAGACCTTCACTGCTGACACCGTAGCTCTGTTCAGGCTTAGGTCTGGTGCTCAGTGATTCTGGTGAGGATTCTCTCCATATGTCCTCACATGGATTTGTCTTACTGGAGGCTGGCCTGTGACTGGAGGCCTGGGAGTTGGATTGGGGCTTTTTTGGGATCCATCTGGGATTCAGAGGGGACTCATTGCTCAGGAGCACCTTGGAGTCCACATCGCCCAGCAAGTTCTTGATGCGCCTTGAGAGCTCATCTTCTTTATCTGTCTGCAGCACAAGAACAGAGAGGGGGAAATGTCAGAAACAGCCCAAGCAAGAGATCCAGCTCAGCAAGAGACATTGCTCAGCATCTTCATGGAATCACCATGCATCCCCACAAGGGCAGTTAGGCAAGCTCAGTGCAGCAGACGGGAAGATGCCGTGTTTGCAGGAATCAGGCTCTAGGCTGCTACAGCCCATGCAGAAGGCACAACTCTCCTCTCCCACCCCAAGCCTCCTTCCTTCTCTCCTTCCAGCCTGCACTCCTCTCCCATTACCTTGTAGGGCTTGGCAAAGAGGGGAGTCTTCTCCAAGAATGGATCTTTCTCCTCTGGAGCCACCTGCCTCCTCCGCCTCTCTTGCTCCAGAATACGGAGCAAGTCTCTGTTGTTCTTCCACCTTTCACACAGAGACACAGAAAAGAGACTTAACACTCCAGGCCCTGTTTATACTCCCTGCAGAAACGGGGCCTTTCCCACAAGGGCACATGGCCAGCAGCAAAGCAATGTTGAAATCCTCAGCATGCTGACAGTGGACAGATCAGTTCTGTCCACTGTGTGCTGTGCCCCAGAGCCATGAGACACACAGGGGACAGCACAATCCTTCTCAGGGAATGCTACTCCTGATCCCAGCCTCCAAGAAGGCTGGGAAGGGAAAGACTCTCCCCCCATTTCCTTGTGAAAGGCAGAACCAGTCACTGGGCTGATCAGCACATGAGCTGGCAAATCCACTTGCAATGATTAATGGGAGAAAGCGCCAGTCTTGTTCTCCTTCAGACCTCTCACCCCAGTCTCCCCCTTTGCGAGTCAAACAGAATCTTCTGTTCTGAAGGTGTTTCAACTCTCAAGGCATGAACTTTGCCCACTTTATTAACAACCTTGGAAATTCATTCTGGACTTCAAACATACATTTGGAAAGCTGCTTCCCTAGGAAATCATGGAGCTGCATTTAAAGCCATCCTATCAGCGTAATTAGAAAGGAGTTCTCAGGAATTCAGAAAACACCAGGTCAAATCCCCCTGTTCCTTCTCAGCCACATATGTATGTACTCAATCACGGCTGAGAAAACACAAGAAAACAACAATAAAGTGTCCCAGCATGGAAAGCCAGATCCTTTAAACTGTCCCTGGCCTTTGAAAGACTACTGCAAAATGGGGCAAACTCTGGCTCTGATATTTATGGACATCGGGGAAGGAAAAGCATGCAGGCACAGCGGATGCAGGTATCTCTATCTACTCTACTGCAAAGTCTTTGTACATACAATTCATAAAGTCTTCTTTGCAAATGAAATTCCCTAGTGTCCCGGGTTGCAAGGGGGGAGCTTTGTCTGCTCCAGCAGTGACATTTACTCCAATACCACACCAATAATCAGCTCCTGAAAGTTTAATCATTCCTAGAGCCGAGGCACAGCTGCCTCATCTCATCCTGAGGGGCTGCCACTTACAATCAACAGGTTTTTGCACTGGATGGCATTCCTAATTCAGAGTCTATGAGTCTGCTGTCTACTGAAATGCCCAGACTTTTTAGATAAGCCTGTAGATCTCCCGGTCTCCCCAGCCCTGGAGACACCTTTGCTGCCCATGTCTGGCCTGCCCTTGAAGGTGTTTGTCCAGATGCTCTTCAAACCCTTTGCAAACCTGAGCTCTGCTGCCACTCAGAACCCTGCACATTTCCCTTAAGGTCAGGGAACACTGGAAGCTTTGGGAACTGCACCTCCAGGCTTTGCACCAACACGCCCAGCACCTGGGAGCCTTGGTGCAGGGAGACTGCACAGTCCCAAGCCCTCCATCTCCAGGGCGAAAACAGCTCAGCACTGCAGATTTACAAATAGTCCTGTACTTGCTGCAGCTGCTCCTCACTTGATGTGTCACCAGGAAAACCCCAACAACCTGACTGCTCAAAGAAGCAGATGAAACTGAATGCCTGCCATGAAACATCACCTCAGTCCTCATCATCTTCAAATATCTTTTGACACAAGAAGTAAAAATTCACACAATTCGCCCCCATCCCAAAAAAACGCAACTCGTGCTTTGCTACAGACTGAAACAGGAAAATACTCCTAGGCCAAAAGCATCCCCAACTGCAGAGGGGAGTGCCCTGGCTCCAGCAATAAGAGATTGGCTTCAGAAATTTCAGCAGAGAATCTGTCCTGACCCAGGATCTCATCCAGGCCTGGGTCTGTAACAGAAGCTCTTAAAATACCAATGTGCTCTGAAGCCACTCTCACTGGCAGGCAATCCTTACTTCATTTCTCCCACTCTGGAATGCTGATTCTTGCATAGCAGGGGGAATTCTTTTTCTAAATCATCACAACATTCAGCACAGCACCCGGGAAGCCAAGATTACATCAAATTAATTCCTACCTATTGTCTCTCTTCTGCTTGTCTGTTGGTTCCATTAGGAAGCCTCAGTTGGAGTCAGCTTCTCTGGAAGAGAACAAACAGATATTCACCATCTGCACGAGTTCATGCCTAAAGGGGAGGTCAAGATCTCCAGGGACTTGCTGCACTCAGAGCCTGGAGTGCCCGACTGGGACTCATTCCAGTGCTCCTAAACAGAAACCAACCAAACACAAGGATGAGAATGGGAGAACCAAGAGATCCATTTTCCCCTTCCCCCAGCAGGGATGCTGCATTTCAAGTGAGCACTGAACTCCAGATTTGGCCAAGAGCATAACAAACCAGGCCACTGCTACAGGCTCCAGGAAATTTAGTTCCATGTTCAGAACAAAAGTGCCCTAAGAACCCTGCCTGTAGACAATTAAATGGGCCCCACATGAATGGCAGCATTTGTGGAAAGAGAAAGGAAAAAATGGAGGGTAAAAAAAAGCCATAAAAAGACAGTTCTAGATGAAAAGATAACAATATTCCCTCAACAGATGCAAGAGGGAATCTTGCAATGCAGGATCTCAAAAAGCCACAAAAAGGACTGAAAACATTTACATTTCAATTGGTGATATTCACTTGCAGCACTGCAAACTCTGGAGGGAGCAGAATCATTTCTCTCTGGGGAGGAGGCTACAGGAGCATCCTGTGATGGCTTCTGAACCACCCCACTGGCACAACTGGTGTGAAACAGACACTTGTCCAACCTATCCTTGAATGATTCAAATATTCTGGTGGCCACTGTTCTTATAGACACATGATTACAAATATAGATACAAACAAGGCCACTGTCATTATAATGGCCTTGAGTCTTCAAACTGGAAAATTATCAGTCAACAGCTTTGGCTTCACTTTGGCATGTGGCTGTTTCCACATGGGCTTTGCAGCCTCCCTCTGGAGTCCCCGGCTGTGACCGTTCAACTGCAAGAGCGGCCCCTGGCAGCTGCTCCCACTCCCAACGGGGCAATCCCAGGCCCCAGCTGGAGCACCTGCTGCAGGCAGTGCCCAGGAAAAGCCCAGAGTTCCCCCTGGCACCCATCTGCTGCCTCTGCCCTCAAGCCTCTCCCTCTCCGTGCTGGCACCTTTTGGCAGCATGTGGGGCAGAAGCCAGGGGCCTTTGGGCTTCCCCTGTCACCCTCCTTCCCCAGGGATTGCCTGGCTCTCCTGCTCTTCAGAGACACTTAGCATTCAAGCTGAATCTGCAGCAGCAAGCCCTCCTGCAACCTTGCCCTCTGCCCTTGCAAGGGATTTGTCCCGCTGCAAGCTGGAGGAGAATAATGCTAAATATTTGCATCCAGAAGGCCTTGAAGGCCATTTGGCCGGTCAGTGACTCTTTCCCAGCAAAGTGCTGCCAGCTGGCAGAGGCAGGAGCAAGAGCCTGGCTTTGAAGCTGTTCCTGCTGGTGCTCAGCGCTGCAATGCAGCAGAGACAGCCGCGGCTGCTGTGTTCGCCCCCTGGCAGCAGAGCGCAGAATTACCTGGCACAAGCCTGCGGGCTTGCGGGCGAGGAATGTCTCCCGAGCGGCAGGAAAGGCGCTGGAACAGGCTTTCAGGCCGAGCAGCGCTCCCCGAGTGGAGCTGCGCTCGCTCCGCACTGCTGCAGCCCGCGGGCGCTGCCCACAGGCGGCTCTGCCGTTGGCAGGGCCCGGGTGCCGGCGGAACGTGCCCGGCCCGGCCGGGCGGTGTCCCGGTGCCACGGGGGCTCAGCGGGCACGGAACCCTGCTGCAGCCTGCCCGCAGCCCCGGCTGCACTGCGGGAACCCAGGCCTGCCAGGCAGCAGCACACGGGCTCTCCCCACGGCGGGGCCAGCAGGGCCCTGTGCCACCGAGCCCCCGGGCCCTGCCGGCACCGAGGGAGCCCTCAGGGACCTGAGGTGACAAAGGCTCTCCTCACAGACAGGACACCTATTGCCAGCCTCTGTCCCACCTAACCCAATGGCTCCATGTGACCTTCTGCACTCTGTGGAAATAAAAGCACAGCTTTCCTTTCACTTCACATTTCTTCTGTTTTTATTACAAAATTGTCTACTTCATCCTCTTTAAATGTACAGTTTGGTTTTAAAGGACATAAAATCCCATGTTCATTTTTCCATGCTTAATGCTGGTGTTCAAGAGAAAATTTAGGGGTATTTCCTTCTGGCCTTGCAGCACTTGAATAAAAGGTCTCCTTGGTGTGCAAAGGAGGCTTCTAGCTGTTGCATTTCTGTGGGCAGAGGAGTGTCCTGAGGAGCTCTGGCCACTTGGCTCTTGTGAGGAGGCTCCCTTGGCTCGCTGTGCTGCTGTGAGGAATTGCTGCTGATGGACCGCTCCTGCTTCTTGCCCTGCTCCTATCCATCCCCACAGGCAATTTCCCTGAGACTCTCTCGTGGCACTGTGGTCTCTTCTCTGGCTGCAATCTGGGCCATTCTTTTTTTTTTATCTTCATAACTATTTTATCCCAGCGGCATTACTGCCATCATTGATGGCCTTCATCACAGCCAGTAGTGTACCCACATCTTGGTGTTATTTTTAAAGGAACTATTTCATTTCTGCTCAAGAAAAGAAAAGAGACAAATGCCAAAACCAATCACATAAGGCCATGTTTTAAAATGATGGAAAGCAGTATGTAAATAAATTAATTTTATTCCATGATTACCTGTTTCTTCATCTAATTTGATTAATTCAGGTAGTTTGATGCTCTGATATGAAAAATGTCTTCCTTTCTTCTGCTGCTCTCTACATTTGAACACCACTGGGAGAATTCTTGGCATCCTTTAGGATCTATCCTCGTGGATCTCTTCCAGCTCAGAATATTCTATGATTTTGGACCAATCTCCCAGTACTTGCCACTGCTGAGGGTGCATCTGGAATGGTGGGCTCAGGTTTGCGACCACACTGTGAGGCTGGGGCACGTGCAGAGATGGCACTGGAGCTGGTGAGGGGCTGCTGAGAGAGCCGGGCGTGTTCAGCCTGGAGCAAAGGAGGCTCGGGAGGCAGCTGCAGGAGGCTGCAGCTGCTGCAAGAGGCTGCTGCTGTTCTCCCTGGCAGCCTGAGGGCAGCTGCAGCCCCCAGGCTCAGAAGGGCTGAGCAGCTTTGCCAAGAGCTCCCTGCCACATCCTCTGTGGGAATGCTCAGAGCCAGAGGATTTTGGAAAAGCTGCAAAAGGCAGGCCTCAGAGACAGCAGAACTGTGATTAGAGCTAAGTGGTAGCCCTAAGGTTTGTCAGCAGAAAAGTAATGTTAGAAGTAGAAAAGTAAGGAGAAATAGAACAGTGGTCAGTGTATTAATGCTTGGCTAGAAGAACTCCCTAAGCTACAGAAAAGTATATCTAGAAAGAGATTAGGAAGTTCTAAGCTTAATACTGGAGCTCTGTGCATTGCATTTTAAGGCTTACAAGGAGGTATTGTATTCAAAATCAGCAAGCATTATTTTAAACAAAGGTACATGTTTTTCTAGTGGTTGGATAGAGCTACTGTCAATATGCTTTTGCTTTGTGTGATTGGCCAAAAAAACCTTGGAGTTGTAACACTGAGTTCTCGGTCTGCTGTCAGGGACATGAGCTGCTGCAATCTTCCCATTGTCATAACCATGTAATGAGACTTATGCTGGCAAATAAAAAGCTCGAGGTGTGTTCCACAGCAGTCCCATCCTGTTGGTGATTTGTACATAGACCCCCAGCAGGCAATATTCCCAAGGGGGCCGGAGGACAGGGGCTGCTGCCATCCTTTTGGGTAGAATGGGGTTCAGGGTGCCCTGGAAGAGGCTGGCGGATCCCAGGGCTCAGGCAGGCAAGCCGGGTGCCACTGGGGCCACTCAGCGTGAGGGAATTGTGCGTGGCCAAAGGGGAAAGCTGCCAGTGGCGTCTGGCTCTGGGCAAGGCCTGTGGCCAACATGGAGCTGGGAAAGGGGCCAGGGACAGCTATCCTGGGCCTGGAGCTCTGCCAGCCTGGGGCTCAGGGTGCCTGGGTGACACCAAATCCTGCCTGGCACATGGCATGTGTGAGAGACAGTCTGGAGTTCCCTTCCTTTGCCTCACAACCGTCTGTGAGAGTCTGTCCGAAACTTCCCTCATTTTTTGCCTCTCGATCGTCATGAAAGCCAAGACCACCGGGGAAAGGGAAAGATCCTGTTCTGAAAATCCAGGTCTGTCCGGCCCACCAAGCCAGATTATTGCCCACGGGTGTGTTTGCTCAACTCATGGAACACTGCACCCAAGAAGGGGCAGTGTGCTCTCCTTCGCCTGCATCACCTAGCAACGCTAGTGCTGGAATTTCTCCACCCTTCTGACTTGGCTGGACTTTCTCTCTGGAATGACCTTCCCAGAGATCACCACTAAAAGACCCTCCATTCCCCGTACATCATCCACCGTGACAGATGGACTGAGATGGGAGAGGGTTCTCCCTCAAGGACTGAGACGTGCGACCCCTACATGGAAAAGCTCCCCTCTTCTTCCCAAAAGGATTGAGAGTGAAATCCCCACCGTAGGGTGAGGAAAGGCGTGCGTGGGGACCGGAGCAAGTTTTGCAAGCGACCACTGGACTGAGAAGACAATGGTTCTTGCCTATGACGTCTGCTGCTGACGACACCTGCTTCTGATGGACTACTGATGGACTCCTTGTACCCTTTATCAATAGACTATTTTGAAATGGGTCCCCTTCCCCCATTTTAAAAGGACTATAAAAAAGGGTTAGAGCTGGCTGATACCTTTGAGATCTCCCCTGACGTGAAGACAACTGTTGCCATGATATTTTAGTGAAAAAGCCTCTGCTAGGATTTTTCCTGTCCTGAGGAGCTGAGCGCCTCCGGAAAGAAATGTAAACAATAACTATCTACTGCTGTGGAATGCCACAGGTGCATCTTCCATTGGTCCATGTGGATTGTTTTAAATCAGTGACCAATCACAGCCACCTGTGCCAAGGCTGTGAGCAGTCACAGGATTTTTGTTATTCATTCCTATTCTATCCTTGTCTTTGTAGCCTTCTGATCTCTTCTCTCTGTTCTTTTAGTATAGTTGTAATGTAGTATTTTAGTATAATATATAACATAATAAATCAGCCTTCTGATGAAAATGGAGTCAAGCCTCGTGTCCTCACACAAGGGGTTCTTGCCGAAACAAGAATGAAGAATGAACTAGGCATTCTGGAGTGGCTGCCAACCACAATACCCTGGAACCCAGAGGCGGAAGAACACCGATGGAAAAGAATAAGACACCTTCTTAGTCAGTGGGAATGGCCTGAAAGGGGGGGAGTGGTGGGGCATATTGGGTGTCCAGCTGATCCAGTTGACACCCCCTCTCTTGTGGCCATGGCAAGAGCTGGGTGGGATGGCCCTGGCAGAAAGGTCTCCTAGGATTCCCACAGATCCAGGCTCTGACTGTGGCTCTGTTCCTCTCCCTTCCAGCCCTTCAAGCCCTGAGGAGAGATGACAGCCCTTCCCAGGCAAACATAGTAATTCAACAGATAGTCAGTGGGAGAGCTGCAGAACTGGCTCAGAAGAACCAGTGTTTGTAGAAGACCTGCAAATGCCATGGAAGATGAGACTGCCTTGAGACCAGAAGAGACCAGCTGGAGCTCCAGGCACCGCTGATGATTGGCACAGCTGAGCCTGTGGGAAACTTGCATGGCTTCAGCCCTCTCCCTGCTTATAGATAGCTCCCTCCCTCCAGCCCTCAGACTCTGCCCATCCCTTCTTTTTCCCTCCATTCTCCCTCCCTGTTCATGGCTCTTTCCCTCTAGTCCTCAGATCCAGCCCTTCCTCTTTTCCCCCTCCCAGCTCATTCCTTTGCTTCCCCTGCCATTACTAAACAGTTTGGCTCCTTCACTTTGCCTGCATCCCTGTGGAGCTGCAGCAGAACAAATCCGGGGCCCTGGGACACACAGGCCCCTGCTGCCGCTCTCTGCCACGCCGTGTTTTGTGCACAGACCCAGAGGAACGAGGGCAGCTCAGGCTGGCACGGTCCCTGTGCTGAAGGTGCAGTTCCACAACCCTGTGCAGGTACAGATCCTGCTGAGCACACGGAAGGCCAGCAGTGGCACAAGGAGCCCGTGTGTCAGGAGCCAAGTTGTGTCTAGAGGCCCAGCCACATTTGATCCGCTGTTGAGCACGTCAGCAAGATAATGAAGAACAGACAGAGAAGGAAACCTTATGGTTGAACTGGTGAGAATGTGACCCTTGAGAGAAACAATGGATTGGTCAATTGATGGGAAGTTAACCTGTGAAAGAGGAACAGCACACAGTGGAGCTGTGGTTGGCATGGAGGTGGTATCAGAAGCCATTGCGGCCTCATCTGATGCACTGGCCAAGCGTGAGATGACGTCCTAAGTGGAAAAACTGCAGAGGAGGAGATGTCAGGCCTGGTTCTGGTGTGGAGGGATGAAAAGGACAAAATGCACGCCCTGTTGATGCAGGGGATGCCCTGAAGGTGGGTGGCCTGCCTGCCCCTCCCACTGCAGCACCACGCTGAGATACCCTGAGAGGGGCCCAGTGCTCCTTGCTCCTCTCTGCTGACACGTGAGCCTTTGTCTGGGTTCGGGGTGGCCCTGGCTGTGTGAGGGGGGCTACGTGGGCACGAGACAGCCGGTCCTGTCCCGCTGGGTGCCAGCAGTGCCTCGCAGCTCTCCGGCATCCACATCAGGATGCTGGCCAAGAGCGGTCCTGGAAGCTGAGGCACAGGTCAGGGCCCATGGTGTTCCCTCAGGATACAGCAGTCCCGAGAGGTCTCCCTAATTCAAAGAAATCTGCAGACAAATGCATTGTCCACCAAAAGCCCTTTTATTGAGCTGACGGGAGGAGAGGGGTCTGCACCCCACCAAAATGCTTCTCTGCCATGTATAAATTTCAGTGGGTTGATGTAGGAGTTGTATCAAAAATACCATCCATCTTTACCCTGCTGAGGTGATTGCATAGGCAGGGGGTTAGAAATACATTCTGTCAGATTCCTGTACTTGAAGCTGATGTCCAGGCGCTGGCCAGAGCGGTCTCCATGCCCTAAAGCAGCAATTCTTCCTCATGCCTTCCCTGCCCAAGGCTCATTCCCTACTTGCCCTTCCTTCTTCTGGCAGAATGTGTCTAAAGCTTTCTTCAAGTCCCTCTCCTGTCAAGTTAGAACTGCCAGGTTTTTCTTATGCTAACTGGTGCTAGGTACTTACCTGTGTCTGTGCTAAGTACTTGTTTGCTTATGTGAATTGCTTGTGCTTGTGTCAAACAAAGGCCTTGTTTCATCCTCCCCTTCTCTTTATCCTGATGCAAATTCTTTTGCAAGATTCCCTCCACAGTCCACAGGACATATGTACTGTTATGCTGCTCTTTTAATTTTCTACCACATCCATAGGTTCATGATGGTTAAGAGGAGGGTTCATTTCTTTTTTTTTTAATTAGAACTGGTTTGCTGAGGAAGGTAAAACTCGGAGGAGCTGTTGGTGATTGCAGATTTGTCCATCACAAGAAGACATCTGACTCATGATGTTCTCTTTATTTCTCTATTTTGGTGATGATTTTGGTAACTTCTTTGATACCAATTTCAGTGTCCATAAGGCTCTGTGAGATGCATTTTTGACTTCTGCCACTAGCCATTCTATATTAGGCTGGTACAGCATTTGTTTTGGAACATCAATGTTCCTTCCAGTTCGGAATTTTGGGTGCTTCATGATACACATCGTACGCATTCTGCATAATCTCAAGAGAAGTTATTGTGTGGTGCAACTCAAGTAACATCCATTTTTGTTTATGAATTACAAATAAGACGTTATTATCATTAGCACTTTTATTTGAATAATCTGTTGTAATAGTTGTGCAAGCAGATCTCACCCAGGCACATCCCCTTCCCACATAACATACCTGTGACTGTGCATGGGTTAGTGGGCTCATTTCACAAATACAAGGGCTGCCCTCAGTGTGCAGACACCGATCCTCTCTGTCAAGCCCTGCATTTTTGCACACAAAATTCAGTGCATCCCTTGGCACACATGCTTTGATACTAAGAATTTGCCACTTTCCAGTTTTCTTGTTGAAAATGGCCCACACATTATGCTGAATGGGTGTGACAGTTACGTGAGTTCTTATAGCTCCAAGGGCCAAAATTGGAATTACACAGTATTTTGTTGCATTCTTAATGGTTGATGTAAAAGACTGCAGGGTTCTGTTCATTCTATGTGAAACTGACCAATTGCCACCAAGTGTGGAAGTCTTTTTCAAATTCCTTTGTGGTTTCATTTTTAGGCATGATTTAGTTAATTCTCATGGCAATTTCCCCAGCTCTCCTTTTTCTATGTTTTCCTGAGATTACAAACAGTAGCCACAGCTGAATTTGTCTACACTGAAATGCTAAAGAAATGTTACCCTGTAGTTTTCCCATAAAGCCAACGACTGCTGGAAACAATCCTGCTGTGTATTGTTGGCCAGGGTGGTTAATAAGTTAGCTGCCAGGCTGTGGGTTTGGGCAAGTGTTAGCAGGGCTGATCTGAGAGGATTTTGTGTCTGTCCAATATAAAAATTCACAGTGCTTCATTTATTAAGACTTCTTGATCAATAGAATTTCATATTCCCAGTTCAGACCCAAACCATCCCCTTAAGCCTTTTTTAGACCTATGATTTGGTGAATGGGAATGTATCCGTGTCTCCCAGCCTTTTAGGCTTTGCTGTATGAATGGGTAGTATTGCTGTTTAATTTTGGATCTATTAGCCTGCATCTTTACCTCCAGCTTTTTCAGAGAGTACTGTGGATTTAGAAGCAATGATTGTTCATTTGTTTTTCTTACCCCAGAGTGAAAAACTATATTATTTCACATATGGGTCCCGTGCTATGCCATTGTTTGCTAATGTAAAGTTGTTTAATTTTAAATGCGTATTGTGTGACCCGTTCTGTTTTGCTCCTTGTCGAGTACCCAAGGCATAGTAACAGGTTTCTTCAGATACATTGCCTGCCTTTAGGCAAGCGTTTCAGAAACCTCCAGAAACCTTACACTGGCCCCTGGTAGTATTACACAGGACACTTACTTTACTAAAGTTCCCAGTACAAATGGCTGAGTATTCTGAGTACCTCAGCCCATAAGAGGATGTAGTTGTGCTGTCAGGATTCCATGCATATCTGGGTTGCCATCACACGGTCATGACATTGGGCATGATATACCCTAATAGGATGATTGTGCTCCCGGCTTCCCCTCCAACTTGATTGGTTACTGTTTCTGATGGCCTGGAATATGCCAAGAATGAAATTCAATTCTCAAAAGCAGATCCTCTATGAGACCTGTTCCATGTACTAAGCATACCAGCAGGACGATTTATTATTCTAGTGGCACAAGAGCTGCCTGCTGGAAACAATATTTGATTCCTGGCAGGCTCAATTCCTGTATCTCTGTGTGATGATGGTCCTCCCACCCCACCTGTGCCCCGCAGAAGAAGGGAACTATCTTGTGCTGGGTTATAGTCTCCCATTTTAATTTGCATAGCACAAAAATCCTGACAGGAATCACAGGAACATGGATTCACACACTGTTTGTTAGAAAGGTCACGGATGCACATGGTCACTGCAGTAATCTCATCTAAAAGAGGTTTGTGAGTTTCAAATTTACACGCCATAGAGGTCCTGCTTTCAGGTGGGACAAGAAAGGCCAGCATGGAGTCAGGTTTTCCTCAATCTTCAACTGCTCGGTCATTAATCCTTAAAATGGTGTAAAGTGTTTTTACATTATTAATCCCTTTTAGCCAATTAGGTCCTGAATATTTTTGAGTGCTCCATCTACCAGGATCTCGCAGTCCAAGGAGATCATGATGGTAGTGACAGTCACCTACTGTGGCTTGGATTCCGATCAGAAATATCGGGAAGACAATGATGGTGTCAAGTGCATCTTGGTTTCTTCTGTTCTTTCTGAGGTCCAGTTGTGGACTCCACTTGCCTTTTGCAGAAGTCTTTTAATTCTGGAATAATTTATCCAAGAGGGTGGTGCTTTAAGCTTTAAGGGCTGTATAAGTGATTAAAAGTACCAAATAGAGTCCTTTTCATTTTGTGATAAGAGGCTTTCCCCAAGGGGATTTGACATATACCTGGTCCCCAGGCTGGATTTGTGGAGAGGAGCATCCTCTTGCTCCTCTGCTCAAAATGTGTTGATTTATTTTCTGCAGCTGTTGTGTCAGTTGCACAGCATGGTTCAGCAGATACCCCTCCCCAACTTGTACAGTATCTTCCCCTTCATAGTTATGCTTATATGGTCTTCTGTACAGTATTTCCAAGGGATTCAGATTTTCTTTTGTTCTTGGTCTCCAGGAATCCATAATAAAGCCAAAGGTAGGGCCTGGGGCCAAGGTATGTTGGCCCCTTGTCCAGTTTTGACTATTGGTTGTTTTAGCAGATAATTTCTTTTCATCTTTTCCTCTTGGCTGCTGGCCTGCGGCCAATACACCATGTGTAGGTGCCAGTTGATTTGGAGATTGTTGCAAAGTTGCTGTGCAATATTTGCTAGGAAACGTGGCCCTCGATCAGAGGGCATGTCTAAAGGCACTCTGAACCAGGCTATTATGCTGTTTAACAAAATCTTGACAACTTCCTTGGCTTTATTTTTTTGGGTTGGGAATGCCTTAGGTCACGCTGAGAAGGTATCAGTGAAAGGTAAAAGGTATTTAGAGCCCCCTTTTCTTGGCAATTCAGAAAACTCAACTTGCCAGTGCTTTCCAGGATATTGTCCTTTGTCTACTGTGCCAAGCTCAACTCTAGTCCTAGTTTGTGGATTGGTTCTGAGACATTATTTCACACCCTTGGCTTACCTGCTTTCCACTAGAGTACAGGTTGCATCTTACTCTTGTCCTTCTCAAATAATTATGTAAGGCATCCCCTTCCCAGTGTATACAATTATGTTCATCCTTAATTAATTTTCACAATGCTCTTTCAGGTATAACTGTCTATCCCTGAGGAGTTGCAAAAAGAATATGTTTCCGTTCTGCTCATAAATTCCTTGCTAATTCTAGATCTTCCTGATTATACGACATACATCATTGTCATATTCTTCCTTACCTTTGGGAATTAGTGCCCAAAACTCAGCATGGCTTTGTTCTGCTGCTCTTTTTGCAACCTGTTACCCCTTTTGGGGTCTGTTTCTCCTTTCTGATGTCCTTTGCAGTGCATAACTGCAACCACTTGAGTTACTAGTACTGCCTCCAGCAATTTTAGGATTTCTTCCAAATGCTTAATTTGCTTTCCTTGAGCTGTCAATAGTCCTTTTCTTTCCAAACTGCTTCATGGCATGTATTACTCTGAAGGCATACTTGGAATCTGTTCATATATTGATCCTTTTTCATCCGGCTGGTCAGAAGGTGCGGGTTCAAGTGATTATCTCTGCCTTCTGAGCTGACTTGCTCTGTGCTAATTGTATATCCTGATTTTCACTGATCTGCTCTTACAAAGACACTCCCATCTGTGTACTGAGATTCTGCTCCTGGATTTGGGCTTTCTTTAAGATCTGGGCAGCTGGAATAAAGTGACTTCATGGTTTTGATACAGCCATGCTACAAAGGTTCCTTGTCTGTCTGGTGAGTGACCACGAATGCTGCTGGATTAACTAGAGAAGAGATTAGTTTGGTAATACCACATTGTTCCACCAAAATTGCCTGATGTTTAAGCAATCTGGAGGGTGAAAGCCAACGCCCACCCTTTTGCTCAAGAATTGCTGCTACTGAATGTGAGATAAATACAATTATTTGTTGACCTAGAGTGAATTCTCAGGCTTCTTGGATGTTTGAAACAAGAGCAGCAACTGCTCACACTCAGGCTGTCCCCTACTCACTTCATCCAGTTGTTTTTAGAAGTAGGCTATTGCTCTCTTCTATGAGCCAATTGTTTGGGCCGCTACAAGGACTACAATCTCTACACCCCCTACACAACAAACAAGGGATCAGAGGGTTACAAGGAGCATAGGGCCTCAGTCACTTTGCTTTTCCTGCCACTCCCGTCATCAGAAAATGGAAATGCAGGTAGAGCTACTGCACTTGGTTCCTGTCAGACTGTAAGTCTCATTCGTGTCAGAGTCACTCTGGCCTTTCTCACCATCTACTTCTTCCTTGTCCCTCACCTGCCAAGCCCCTCAGGGTGACAATGCAAATGCAGTTCCACATATTCACACTCTTTCATACAACACAAAAGGGTACTTAGGGGCTTTCCCACAAACTAGAAAATTGTCTGAGCGCTTAAGGTGCTCTGAGCATCCAAAAGATATCATCCTATTGCTGGAAAAAATTCCCAGCTAGGCTGCCAGGGACCTATGTCCTCCAGAACCTCCTGAGAGTATTTTAAGTTCTCTAGACAATCAATTTCAATTTCCAATCTGCAAGACCATTGTCCTGGTTTGGGGCTTGTTTGGGACATAACCCCCAAAGGGGCTTCTCTACAAAAGCAGCTCCAATTGCCCCTCCCCCCTCCAACCGGTTCGGGAGAAAATATCTCCTTGGAGAAAAAGTGGAACGAAACCCAAACAATATTAAACAATAAAACTTCTCACTGCTCCAAAGAAAGCAAACTCAGAACAGTCCCCTCCCCGGGTTGCAGCTCGGCTCACTCAGTCTCTGATCAGTCTCTCTGGTGCTGGAAACGCCGCGGCCCAGGCCCGGCCAGGGGGCCACAGGTGGAGCTGCCGGTGCTCTTCTGGGTGTTCAGTGCAGAGCAGGCTTGAACAGGTCCAGGAAAAAGGAAAAATCACAGTCCAGGGAACTTCTTTGCCTCAGCTAGCTAAAACTAACTAAAAGCAAAAAAAAAAAAAAAAAAAAGGGAAAAAAGGAGCTCTGTCCGGCTGTCTGTCCATCCGCAGACAACACAGTCCAGGAGCAGGAATGTGGAGGAGTGAGAGCAGTCTGAAAACAAACTGCGCGCTTCTTCCCTCCCTTCTTCACTGTCTGGAAGAGAGTCTTACAGGAGTAAAACTTCTTATTCAGTATAAACAGAACAAGACGACTGGGGATAAAAGCATCATATAGTCAACCCAGGACAACCATACAACGCTGTTTCCCTCTCAGACTGTGTCTCCGCTTCTTGCATTCTTAGAGATGAACCTTGGAACGCACACTCAATTTTCTGACTACTTCTACTCCAATTAATAGCATTCCATGCCCAAAGGAAAAAGGTAACAGTGTTGAGCACATTCCCTTCCTTATCTTCACATAAGCAAAGAATAAACAATGTTGCATTGACAGATTTAACACATGGACACACACATGATATTATACCAGACTTAATAAATTCTCTAAACCAGCTCCCAATCCAAATTCCAGCCACATTTAATCAATGCCAGTTAGCATACCACTCCTGAACTCTGGGACTCTAACCCACCAAGGGGACGCTCGCCCCTGACCCGGGACCGTGTAGGTGGGACTCCCTGTGTCACCTATGCAAGGCACCCATCAGACTTGAACCCACATGGTGTGAGTGAGCTGTGTAGGCGGGGGCCTCTGCGTATGACAAACGAGTGAGTATTGCTTTATACCACGGGTAACAAAGGAACAGAGAGAACAAATGCGAGCGGTTAGTGATAAAGAGTTTTTCCATATGACATACTTCACATCCTTGTCTGTCCCAGCATGGATCCAGGGTCTGTGGAGGCACCAGTTTCTTGCCTGTGGAATGTTCTTCCTCCCGCAAGAGGAAAGAGGCAGCTGGAGGAAGAGCTTTCCAGGCTGCTCTCGATCCTTTAGCAGCAGCCCTGGGTGAGTGGAGAAGTCCCAGCCGAGCGCAAATGTGCCAAGGGAACAGCCGTGCACAGGAAGGCTCGGTGGGAAGGATGATCCAGAAACCATGGGCCTGGCAGCCTGAGCTTGCTCCCGGGAAAGGCCTTGGAGCAGATCCTCCTGAGGGCCATCCCACGGCACGTGCAGGGAACCAGGGGGTCTGCTGGAGGCTGGGAAAGCTCTGCGGAGGGACAGGGACAGCTGGGGGTGCTGGTGGGGTGTTGAGGGCTCCTGTGTGGGTGTTTGGAGGGGTTGGTGTTGGGGGCGTGTTGGGGAAGGAGTTGTCTGGAAGGGGAGAGGTCTTGGATGGAATTGGAGTCAGTTTGAAGGCAGCATCTGTGGTTTGGTGCAACACTGGTTATGGAGGGCAGAAAGGACAGCTGTGACTATTTCTGCTCATGGTCCTGATTCTCCTGCAGGGAAGAAGAGGGGAGAGCTGTACTTTATTGGCCAGTTAGATATCTCTACCAGGGGGACGATTGGCCCTTTTGCCATCTATTCATTTCATTGGAGTACTTTTGTAACACTGAGTGGACTTTCATTCTTTTAGAGCTTCTATTCCTTAAGTGAATGAGGATATTATCATCCATTCATTGAAAATCGTTTGAAAGCAAAGAATGGCCTTCTGTTTGCCTCTGTGTAGTGTTATGTTTGTAAAGTGACTCCCAATGCATGACATTAAGGCAGATGAGATGCTGCTTTGAGATGGGAAGCCAATTTCCAACTGTCATGTTCTCAGTCGATTGCAATTGATTGGGGGAGTTTGCAACTTTTTGGAATTACTTGAGTTGAGAAATGGAAAGTAAAGCTTTCCTGAACTGAGGAGTCTTTAATGCCAGATTTTTCCGTGTTGTCATGGTAAAGATGCTTTTGTGCTGAAGGAAATTACTTCAATAAGAAAATAATTTCAGCATGTAGTAAGAGCTTCTGACAGCAAGTGGTGCAGCAGTGCTCCAGGTGCTGCTGCCAACAGCCCCTGCAGGGAGGAGCACAGCCCCCAGTGCACGTGGGCTTTGGCTCCCTGTGGCACACAAGCCCCCTGGGGCACAGGTCTCTGGGGCAGGAGAGGGGCAGCAGCGCTGCCAGGGCTCGGGGGGTGGCAGCTCTGCTTGGGCGGGGACTCTGCCACACCTGCTGATGGCAGCGCTGCCCGGGCCCCAGGGCTCAGAGCAGCATTGGTGCCCTGGCCCACACGTTCCCTGTGCCTGTCACAGCCGCGGGTTTAGGATGGCCAGCAGCCGGGACGTGTCCCAAGGAGGCCGTGCCAGCTTCCGTGGAAGGCCCCGTGCCCTTGCCAGCGCGGCTGCCTCGGCAGCCCTGGGGGCTCCTTCTGCTGCCCTGAGCCCGCAGAGCAGGGCAGCGTTTGCTGATGGGCTGAGCCCTTCCTAAAGATCCTGTCGGGCTGCCTTAGACACTTGGGGCCAGGGAGTCCTGCCAACCGGGGCCACTTTGGGTGGGCTGGGGGCATCCCCAGGGCAGGTGGCAGTGTGTGCAAGGTTCCTTTGTGACACACTGCAGCACGGTCACCGTGGCATGGAATGGAGGAGTGTGTCCTTTGTGACACGTGGTGACATAGGAGCTGGTGGTGACAAGAACACTCCACAGCGCTCGGAGCAGGCGACTGGACAGGACGGGACAGAGCGGTGTTGTGAGGAGCCCCCACACAGTGCGCTCGTTCCTGTCTGACCTGGAGCTGTTCTGAGGTGTTGTTCCTGCAGCTGACCTCGAGGCCAGAGCACAGGACCTGGTGACCTGTGGCCTTCCGAGGCTTCTGTTCTGCAGTGCCCTCGAGGGCAGAGCATGGGACTTGGTGCCCCGGAGCTTTTCCAAGGCATCTGTCCTGCAACTAGCTCCAGTCACTGACATGGAGCAGAGACCCCCAAGAGACCCTAGGATGCCCTGGGTGGAGGAGGAGGAAGAAGGCCCTGGAGCTGACCCAGGACAGGAGACAGAAGAGGTGGTGCCGTTCCATCCACCACAGGAGGGTGAGTGGCAGAGCTGGGCTGTAGGACTGGCGACTGCAGCCAGCTTGGCCCCATCCCGTCCCGTCCTATCCCATCCCATCCCATCCCATCCCATCCCATCCCATCCCATCCCATCCCATCCCGTCCCGTCCCGTCCCGTCCCGTCCCGTCCCATCCCATCCCATCCCATCCCCTTGGGACATGCCCATGGACAGGATGGAAGAGGGCTCAGGCAGACACCCCGCAGTGGCCGTGCTCCATCCCCCTGGGGCATCCCGGGGCTGTCCCTGCCTGGGGAGTGCAGGGCTGGGCTGTGTTCTCCGGCCTCTCCCACAGCCCCTCAGCTCTGGCTGTGCTCGCTCTTTGCCAGATGCAGCCGTGGAGCGCACACAAGAGCAGCAATCCAGCCGTGGCCGCTTCTGCAGAACAGCGCAGGTACCTGCAGCCATGCCCACCTGGGCTGGGCCTGCTGTCCCTGCTCAGCCAAGCACTGTGTGTGGAGCACTCCATGGAACATCCCTGGTTCTTGCCCTTCTCCTACAGCTCGTTTGCGAATTCATTAAGAGTGTTCGGCAGGAAGAGGCCAGGGCCATGGGCACTGGGCTCCGAGCTCACTCAGAGGTCCTCAGACAGGAGACCAGTGCCACCCTGCTGCATTTGCTTGTGGAGAATGGTGTTTCCAGGCTAGATCAAGTAAGCAGCCTGTGGCCAGGCTTCCATTCCCCCATGAGTCACATGGCGACCCAAGCCACGTCAGCTGGTCCCTGTGAGCCTTTGAGGCCATGGCATTGCGGTGGGAATGGAAGCACTTCTCTGGGTGCACTGGGGACATTGCTCCCTCTGGCATCTTTCCAAGTCTTGCCGTGCCTTCTCCAGGTGCACTACCATGCTGAGATGTCTCCCAGCTCTCTGCCCTCTCGTAGGTCCCACGTGGGACCTGTGCTGCTGCCTGGGCCCAGCCCTGTGCGGTTCCGGGCTCCTGCTGGCCAGGTGCCCTGTCACTGCCTTCTGCCTTTCAGGTCCTCGAGTGCCTGGACTTGAGGGAATGCAGAGACAGTGTTCTGGAGATCATGTCGAAGAACCTGCAGAGCGAGGACGGGGAGAGGCGTCACTTGGCACTCCGAGGAGTCACAGTGGCAAGCAAGAATCCCTTGATGGTGAGAAGGGGGCAGTGGCTGAAGCCCTGCCGGCAGCGTGGGGCTGGAAAACGCTGTCACTTGGGCATGGCTGAGCTTTGGGCCCTGGGGCAGCTGTTCCCAGCTCTCCTGCCTCCCGCTTCAGCTGCCCGAGTGCTTCGGGACAGGCTTTGGACTCTAGGCCCTGCTGCAGCAGGGTGGCATTTCACAAACTTGTGTTCCACACAGGCTGACAAAATGTGGAGCCTGACTGAAAGTCTTGTGGAGCTCCTGCAGGAAAAAGAGAGCGACATGATCAGGATGACCATTCTTCTACTCAGATATTTATTTCTGGATAATGGTGCCCCAATACCCAGCTCCCTCGCCCTGCAGCTGGCTGAAGCGCTCCTGCCACTCTTTGACCGCGTAAGGCTCTGTGCCCACAGCCACGGCCACTGGTTGCTGCCCGGGCACTTGGTGCCCTGTGGAGATGCAGCCCTGTGCCCTGCTGGGCCCGAAGCAGCTGATGCTGAGCTCTTTTGTTCTTGCTTTCCTACAGGATGATAGCCAGGTGCAGCTGAGCTCCATGACTATCTTTCAAGAGATGCTGGAGTTATTAATGGAAGATGGAAAAAAGGCCCTGAAATCACACGTGCTCCAGAGCCTGCTGCCACTCTCCTTCCACTGCCATGATGAGAATCAGATTGTTGCTGAGGTGAGGACTTGTGGCCGGCTGCTGTCTCCCTGGCAGGGGGCTGGGCTGCCTCCTGTCCTGGCGCCTTGCAGGCTGCAGCCTCCCCCAGGCTGTGGCTTTGGGATGCTCCGGTGCCCTGGGCTGTGGGGCCATCTCCACGTCTCTGCTGCTCTCCAGGCTTCCCGGGAAACACTGCATTCTTCAGCCAGATTCCTGAAGAGGAGGGATATCGAACAAATGCTACAGGTGGATCAGACATGGAGGTTTGGCGAGGCCCTGGTAAGGACGACCGAGAATCCCCAGCCTCAGCCTGGAGAAGGCCCCTGAGCGCGGTGCTCAGTGTGCGGGGCTGGCAGCTGTGCCCCTGCCCACTGCTGCACCCAGAGGCCGCGCGGGCTCTTCTCCAGGCTGCTGTGGGCCCGAGCCGGGTGCCCATGGAGCCCCGGCGCGGCGGGGCTGCGGGGCGGCCCCGCGGCTCCCCGGGCAGCAGCCGGCCCTCTGCCCCCTGCAGAGCCCGGCGCCAGCGGCTGCTGGCCGCGCCTCAGGGCTGTGCGGGCAGGGGAGGCCGGGGCTGGGCGCAGGGAGCGCCCGCCACAGGGGCTGAGCCCGCGCCGAGCCTTCCCTGCTGCCGCTCTCTGCAGCTGGCAGAGGACACGAGCCGAGCGGCCGAGCAGCTGCGCCGGGCCCTGCGCTACCTGGAGAGCCCCCAGGAGCCCCTGCGAGAGGCGGCCATCAGGTTCATGGGTGAGCCCCGAGGCCGGGCTCCCTCCCCGGCCCGCCGCAGCTCGGCCCCAGCCCCGCCCGCTGCCCCGGCAGCGCCATCCGGGCCCGGCGCCGTGGAGCCCCGCCTGGCCCGGGCGCTGCTGCCGCCCTCTGGCAGCCGTGCCCTTGGGCGGCAGCGTGCGGCAAGGGCCCGGGCTGAGCCCTGCCGGGCCAGCAGGGCGTGTGGCCGCAGCGCTGGCAGCGCCGCTGGCAGGGAGCTGTGCCGCTGCCACCCTGACAGGCTCTGTGTTCACAGGGATGGCCGGGCGGCACCTGAGGGGGAAGATGGAAGAGCTCCAGGTCATCTGTGATGGTGAGTGAGGGCAGTGGGCTGACAACTTGAGCTGGCCATGGAGGATCTGCAGGGCCTGCCCCATCTGCAGAGGTCTCTGGTGCCTGTGCGGATGAGGGGTGGTGTGGGCAGAGCACACTGAGATTTCAAGGGCACATGGGGTTTCGTGGCCAGCAGCTTTGGCCTGATCCCTCCTGGACATGGAAATTGCCGCCCGGGATGACCTTCGCAGGGGGCTCTCCTCCGCTCCCCACAGATGCAGGATCTGACCTTGGTTCTGTTGCTCTCTCTTGCAGCCCTTGAAGAAATGGCATTTGACAGCAATCCCGCCATCAGAAACCTTTCAATAGAAACTGGGTTCGTTCTCCGGGCCATACAGAGAGCTCCCTCCTCCACATGGCGTAAAGTGCAAGATCAATTCCTCAGTGCATGGAAGAAACGGCCTCGTCTCTGCCGCAGAGCCTTGCTGTGCTGCTGGGGCTCTGTGGAGGGCTGATATGGAAGGCTCTGTCTGCTGGGGCCATTTGAGAAGGATTTTCTTTTTCTTCAAGATTTTTGTTTTATTTTTCTTTTTTTTTTTTTTTTTTTTTTGTTTTTGTTCAATGTGGCATTCACCATCTCTGAACAGAGAGGGGCATAATTTTCTCTCACAGGATTTTTTTTGGAGAAGCAGAGAAGAAGAGAAAAGAATTTTTGTCTCTACTTGCTGCTCCAGTTGTTTTTGGACATATGGAATAGTTTAGGAAGATTTTTTTACCTGAAGTGATTTTTCAGTCGGATCCTGATGAGGTTTTTTTCTTTCCTTGGCAGTTGGGAAAAAGCTGTGTCCTGACTGTCTGGAGACAGTCACGGGTTTTTCTTTAGTCTCTTTTAGTATCTCTTTAATATAGTCTAGTGTAATGTAATGTAGTTTAGTTTTAATAAAGCAATTGTTCAGTCTTCTGAAACAATGGAGTCAAATACCAATCATTTGCCACGTTGGGGGCTCCCTGCATTCGATAAGTGGTGACTTCTGACATTGGCTGAAGAACCAGGAGCTGGATGGATCCAATTGGGTTTGCAGGTGAGGCTGAACACGAAAAGGTTTGCTGAACACTGACGGAGAGTGTCCGGTGGTCCTTTGGTGACTCACGAGATGGGAGATGCCACTTAGACCTTCTCTTGGACCCTGCGGGACCCTGCGCAGCCCGTTGTGGCCGGTCACTTTGGCTTCCTGGAGAAGGTACTGTTAACCCTTCACCTCCCAACAATAGCATTGCCCTCCGTAAGAAATGGAGTGACGGTTGGGAAGAGGTGCCTTCAGAAATGGAAGTTCAATTTTCTCCATTAGAGGAGGACACTATTGGAGAGTGGAGGTTTCTGCCTCTGCACTACAGAATTCCTGTGTTGGAGGAAGATGTCTATGAGTTTTTCAGATGGGCAAAAGCTCACGGGTTTTCGTGGATTTGCAGTTGTCCCTGGATTCCAGGGCTTGGCAACCCCTGGATCTCGACTTTTGGAGGAACACATGCAGGCTGAGGAAATTTCTCGGGAGTTCCCACTCAGGCATCACTTTCCTCCATTGTGAGGAAGAGAACCTCGTTGGAGGAGCGCCTTACCCCAGGCTGGTGGCCATCAGGCCCCTCGCCACAGCTGGACCAAATTGTCCAGGGACAGTCTCCACTGGTTTTCCCCACCTGCATGGGGCAGGGGGGAGCAGCTTTGCGCATGGCTCAGAAACAGCTTTTTTCTGTCTCCCTGGAGCATGCACAGGAAGGACCAAAGCCTTCAGCAGCTGCGCTTTATGGGTCAACAATTATTTTGACTGGAGCAGCGGTCATCCCTTCTTCATCACGTTCACCAGAGCTGGAGGGACTTTTGCCACCTCCATCCCCTCCTTTTTCCCTCAGTGTGGCGTGTGGATCTGCCCCGCCGCTGGATTCCCCTGCCTCTGTGCCCCAGCAGGGTGCAAAGCCGCCCCCGCCCCCGACAAGAGAGGCGGCCGGCTCCGCGACGGCAGCCGGCAGCCCTGTGCTGGAGAGCACATCCAGTCCCCCTGCATCGTGGCCAGCAATTGATTTCACGACATGGGAGCCTGCAGTGCCGGCAGGAACACCCGCCGCAGGCCCTGCCGATTCCTCCGCCTCCGCCACTCCCGGCACCACTCCCCGCTGTTGCCCTCGGGTTGCCAGCAACGCTCCGGCAGCGGCGAAGGCTCTGCCAGCGCCACCCTCCCTGGAACCGGGAAAATCTGCAGCGGCGATTCCTCACGCCTGTGTCCGCTGCACTGGTGGCAGCTGCCGCTCTCTCCGAACACCACGCTGCAGGGGAAAAACCCCTGCAACCAGTGGATGCTGCAACCTCCACTCGATGATCTGCCCCTTCAGCGGCTGCTCTCTGACCTCCACCGCATTCAAGCGGAGGTGCCGCTCTGCAGCTGTTTGTCCATGTCTCCAGACTGACAACTCTGGCACTCAGTGCTTTTCTGGGAACAGCATTTTTCTCTGACCAGTACTTGCTTGGTCAGGGGGTACTCTGATCTGTGGGGTGCCCACCGGGGCTCAGGGTGCCTCACCCCTCCGGCAGGAGGGGCCATTTCTGAGAAAGCTGCCAGCTCGTACTGGAGTTCCAGCACGTGTGCCACAGCAGAGCTCAGTGGTGGATTCGCTTCATTCAAGGCACGATAGTCCACAGTCAATCTCCATTCTCTGTCAGACTTTTGTACAGGCCAGATGGGACTATTGAAGGGTGAGTTGGTTTTGCTGACCACCCCTTGGCTCTCCAGTTCACGGATCATTTTGTGCATGGGGATCGCAGCATCTCGATTGGTTCAATACTCCCGGCAGTGCACCATCGAGGTGGCAATTGGTACTTGTTGCTCTTCCACCTTCAGGAGTCCTTCTGCAGATGGGTTTTCTGATATCCAGGCAAGGTGTTCAACTGCTTAATGTTCTCAGCCTCTACAGCAGCTATTCCAAAAGCCCACCTGCATCCCTTTGGGTCTTTGTGATAGCCCTTCCGGAGGAAGTCTATGCCCAGAATACATGGGGCCTCTGGGCCGGTCACAATAGGATGTTTCTTTCACTCCTTCCCAGTCAGGCTCACCTCATCTTCCAACAGGATCACCTGCTGTGATCCCCCCCGTCACCCCAGCAGTGGAAATGGGTTCTGCCCCCACATGGCCTGATGGGATTAGAGTACACCGTGCACCAGTGCTGACAAAAGCCTCTTATTTCTATGGCTCTGGTGTGCTAGGGATCCACACAGCCCAAAAGCCTGCTGTGTTCTGAGTAATTTCTAAAGGGCAGATAGAGATAATTATGGGACCAAACCTGAGATAAATGTTAGGGGAAAGAAAGAAAGAAAGAAAGAACATTTGGGGGGTAAAATCTCAGGTTATCTGCCTTCCCACCACCTTGTCCCTTGCCCCAGCAGGGGAGCTTTGCCCTCCCTGTCCCCAGCCAGCCCAGCCTGGGCACCTCAGGGCTGTCCCCAGCCTCCTGCTGAGGCCCGGCCTCGAGGGCTTCTGCTGCAGGCCTGGCAGACGCTGTGGGGAAGCGCCAGAGCAGCCGGGTGTCAGGAACAAGGCGGCTGCCTGGGGTTGCTTGTGGCCTCTGACACCCAATTCCTCAGGGCTTCCCAGTGCTCCAGCCCCTCAGGAGCCTTCTGTTGTTCTGCCAATTGACAGAGGCGATTTAAAGGACACCTCACGGGAAATCATGTTCTTATTTTACTGTGAATATTAAGGAACCACAGTGAAAGATGATACATTCAATAAAAATGTGCACTTGGTTTTAGTGAGAAGCAAAAACAAGCAAGGCAGTGCACCTCAATCAGTACTGTAAGAGAGAAAGGAGAGTGATTTAGAAAGATGCATCATCAATTGCCTGAATTGTTTATCATCTTGTAGATCCTCAGTTGCTGGGGTGCCCTGTTTTGCACCAAGGACCTGGAGAACCATTCCCAGCAATTGGGAAAATCCTAGGTGGTCCATCCACCCATAAATGAGGTCTCCAAATTTGCTCTGAAAGTGGGTCAAGCTTTTATAGGCCAAAAAGAGCAAGTCCAAGTGACTTGATTATATTTTTAACCCAGAAACACCTGGAGCTGATGGCACACTTCACAACCAGCAGGGGACACAGCTCGGCCAAAGGCCAGACCTCTGCTGTGAGGGTTTCCCCTAAACTGCCCTTCAAACAAACCTCCATTCATGTCTGTTGCGAAAATTTCTTAAAACGATGCATTTCTGCCACATAATTACACAGGGTTATGTGACAGTTTCTAAAGCAGTTGGTTTGGCGTCAAACAGCCAGAATTAAGAGTCCTTGTCATCTATTTGTAGCTACATCACATTTAGGGGGATTTGAAGGAGTTTGGAATGAGTTAGAGACTGGACCTCTGAGTTTTTTAGATGATGCCATTTCTTTTCCTTATCTTTGACACAGACAGGAAGGGTGAGTTTGGATCACATCTCCACTGTATGGCCCACAAGGTCACAAGACTTCTTGTGTCATGGTTTGACCCTGGCACAATGCCGGGGCCCCCATGAAGGGTATATTTCTAAAAGGGTTGCTGTGAGATGTGACCTGGGAACAGAACAAAGCAGGCTCCCATTCGGGGATGGAGGGAAAAACACAACACTTTATTTATTACAAATCTAAAAAGGAACACATACCAAGCTAAAAATAAAAACCTTCCAGATACCTTCCTCCTCCCCCTCCCTTTTCTCTACAGATTCACTACCCCTCAAATTATCAACCCTCAAATCCATCAGGGAGAGAGGAGTCCCCCCTTGCCTCATGGGCCTCCCCCGGAAGCACAATTAAAACCTCCTGTGCTTCCGCATCACCCATGGCCCCACCCAGAGAACATCGGCCCTTGTGACTTCTCCCCCGCCATGTCCAGTGCTCTCACCACTGGACACGGGCCAGGACTGCTTTTAGGGCTCTCCGTTTAAAGATGCTCCACTCACTTCCAGAAACAGCAGTCTCTCAACTTTGGGACACCAGTCCCCCCCAAATTTCGGCCCCTGGGGCCGAGAGGCTTCATGAAGAGTTTTAACTTTGGGACACCAGTCCCCCCCATATTTCACCCCCTGGGGCCGAGGGGCCTCATGAACAGAGATCTTCCTTTCTGTGGAGACAGAGGGCATTTCACACCCTCCTCAGCTGTTTTTTGTTCACGCCGCTGCTTCACTCTTGACTCCCGGGTGTTCCCTCCCCCTAAATACAGTCTCTGGGTCACAGGGAAAAAACACGGGTCTGTCCATGGCCATACAAGAAAGAGTCCAGCCCAAGGCCACTCCATCATCTCTTCCACCTAGGATTCTTCTCTCCTCTTCCAGCTTTCCTCATGTTTGCCCATTTCATCTCTCATCTCTCTCTCTCACCTCATCCTGATTCAGGAGGATTCAGTATTTGTAAGGTTTCTATTAGTCTAAAAAGGGGTTAAAATTTTCACTTTTGCCTGCCCAAGGACTCCCACAGCTGCCGGGCACTTCTCTCGACGCATCCTCCGCTTCTGGCCGGCTGAACTGCCAGCACAATTTCTGTCCCTCTCTCCGGGGGGGCTGCCCAGACATCCCAAGTCTCTTCTGAAATAAATGGGCAGGAGATCTTTCTCCTTTTTAATGCCTTTATTAAGAAGAATCAGCTCAGGTGGGAAGAAATCGACGGGTTGCGCCCTCGCCGCCGCTGCTCCCAGGCGTGGCACGAAGCAGGAGGATGATGCAGTTTTGTCCGCTGGTCTGCAGGCAGAACTGGGGACTCTGTCCTCACGGGAGAGTCGTTGAGTCCTTGGTTTGTTGGTTTAGAAGCCCGGGGGGTCTCTTTAATCAGTTTCTTTTCAGGTTAGGGTGAGAAATAAAAAGATCCAAGCAGGTACGGGACCATGCTCCCATCCTTAGACGTCACTTTAAGTCACTTGTTGGCTCGTGATTTTAGGGGTTTTTCTTATAAAAACTGTAAAACTGTAAAAACCCAGGTTGCACTGCATTTCTCATTTGCATGTTGTTTCTGGTGTCACTGTTCATTTTCTTTACCCTGGAGGGTTTCCCTTGGTATCTCCTTGGCATACAGCTAGCATCAGGGAAACAATCAGTTAATCACCCGCCATCAACGAGTGATTAAGGGCTTTTCTTGGCAGGGAACCTAAAGGAGTCTGACTTGGTCTGGCTTGGTTTTTTTAACTCTGAAACTTAAAAAAAATACAACTTTCTATTCATAACAGTTCCCCCCTATTTTTCTTTGATCAAGCTTAAGCTTGCATCAACTTATAATTTTTGGCTCATAGAATTTCCTATATTTTTTGTATTGATTATACATTTCTTCAGCACTCGGGTGATCATATTTACTAAACTTCATTACCTTTTCAGGTTAATTCCTTTAGAGATCCTTAGGTTATTCTGTACAGCAGATGTCACTATTTTTGTTAAACATGGAAATAAGAACAGACTAACAAGTGTACCCACAGTGAAGGTTATAGTTTTCCAACTTTTTTTGAAAATCCATAGATTATCCCACCAACTGGAATCAAGTGTAGGAGTCTTTTGATTTTGTAAATATGCTAGTTCTTTTATTTCGTTTAAAGTGTTTCTAATGACTGCTACAATTAATTTGATTTGATAAACTACTGTTTTGGTTTGGTTGAGTTGGTCATTAATATGATTAAGAGCCAATGCCGTCTGACTAGATATTACTTCCAATTCTGATTGTAGTTTCAAAATTTTGTTTAACATATATTGTTCCTTCAGTTTTGTTTTTCTCAAATCCTCATATATAGGAACTCTTAAACTTGATCCAGATTCTTTGTGTATTATAAAGACAGTTTGTTTTATAATTCTAATGATGCCACCACTAGACCAGTCTCTTGGCAATTCAGTGGATGTTGTGGTACCATTGACCCAAAACAGGTGTTTAGGGGTTTCCTGAAAGAGATTAATTTTTGTCGTGCCCTCCCAATATTTAGAAACACTTTTTCCTTTTACCAGATTTACCAGGTTTGCTTCAGTAGCATCACGTTCAAAGCACCACCAGGTTTCTCCTACAGGGTGCTCTCCCAGGAGTGGCTGCCTAAAGGTGGCGGTGTTCCGGGTTATCCAATATATTTTCTTATTCTCTTGATAAAAGATCAATTGGGAGAGGTTAACACAATTGTTGTGGACTCTCAGCAAGGAGCTTACTTCTTTCTCATAGAAAGGTTGGTAGTACTCATTGCACAGCTCTCCTGGGCTCTCCAGAGCACCACCAGCAATCAGAGCCAGCACTACTACCCTTCCCAAGAATCCGGTATGGGTCATCTTGCACAGCCTGCCCACCCGGCCTTGCCTCTTGAGGATTTTACTGAGAAGAAGTCTCCAAGTCCTTTAGAGTCTCTTGCTCCTCTGGTTAAACTTCTCTTGATCTGTCCCTGCTAATTTGGTCCCTCCTAGGGGAGCACTCTGGAGAAGATTAACCTGGGGTCTTTGGTACCAAGTTGGGACGACTTAACCAGGATTACTTATTAACAATTTTTAACTTTTACAAATTTCTTTAAACACTTTAAGACATGTTATGATTCTAAACCTTTTTCTTACGCAGTTCATTAGTCTTTTTGAATGTCAATTTTAAGTCATTTGGTCTTTTTATAATAGTATACTCAGCTGAATTAACTCCTGATGCAGTTGAATCTTGTCCTGAGTTAGAGTGTGAGGGTGGTGTAGAATCTGGTCCAATACCAGAAGGAGACACTGACGAATCTTGTCCAATGCCCAGGGGTGAGAGTGGTGTGGAATCTGGTCCAATACCAGACACTGAAGAATCTTGTCCAATGCTCGGGGGTGGGACTGGTCCTTTAATTCTCGTAATGTGAGTCCAACCTTTTTCTCTGGTTCACACGGCCGAATTAGCGATGAGGAGTACCTGAAAGGGGCCTTCAAATTTAGGCATTAATGGTCTATAATTCCAGGATTTTATTAAAATCCAATCTCCTGGGTTGATGTCGTGTGCTTTTGTATCCAGAGGGGAGGTCTGGGGGAGGTATCCTCTTTTTCTAAGTCTTTCTAGGGTTCCTCCAATGACTTCTAAATATTTCCTTGTAGCTTCTTCTCCTTCCAGGTAGTCTCCTGTGCTATAGGGTGTTAACAAGAATGGCAGTCCAAAAATCATTTTATAAGGTGAAATCCTTATATCAGACCGGGGTCTTGTCCTGATGCGCAAGAGCGCTAGGGGTAAACACTTTAGCCAATTCATTTTTGAGAATTTTGTTCATTTGTTCCACCCTCCCAGAACTCTGGGGGTGCCACAGAGTATGCAATCTCCACTTTATTCCTGAAGCTTCAATTATAATTTGCAATGTTTGGGCTACAAATTTGGACCTCAGTCTGAGTCTAAGGTCTTCACTATTTCATTCTGGTTCACTTTTTGGCAAGTTAAACACTCTTTTATAATTGTTTTTGCTAGGTCATATCCGCTTATGCACAGGTTATTTCTTAGGAAATAATCACATAGTCCTTGGACTCCCCAGTGGGTTAGTTTCTGTAGTTCTGTTAGCACCATCCTAGCAAGTGCTTTGTTTAGAAACACCCGTCCATCAGGTATTAACCACTCCCCCATATCCTTTGATGTAACTTTAAATTTCACAAAATATGAGTTTTTTCTTTTTCTTTTTCCTTACTCGGGTGTGGTTTTTGCTTAAAAAAAACTTTTTACCAGATCTTCTGGTCTTAAAGCTGCTTCCTTTGCTATCTTGATCAGCTCGCAAAGGTTTCACAACTTTAGGCTAAACAGTCTGGGGGGGGGTCCAGTTGCTCCACAGTAATAGCAGCAGCTTTCACTCAAAGGGACTCGAGGCCTCTCCATGCCTCCTGTCCCTGACAGTACTGGCCTATCCTTGCCTGCTCCTGGTGGTGGACCCCCCCACTCTTTTGTGGCCTTGTAGTGTAGGAAAGAGTTGTTTGCTCCCACACTTTCTCTGGCTATAGCAAGCATGATCTTAGCTTTGGCCTTTGCTTTTTCTTCTTCTCTATTTTCTCGGGCCGTCAGATAGTTACTCAGCTGCTGACACATCCACTTGTCTTTCGTCCCACACCATGGCCATCCTCCTTGCACTTCTAATTCTGGCCACACTTCTGAACAGTAATGTATCATCTTAACTTTATCTAATCTTTCTGTGCCTTCTATAAAGTCCCATTTCTTTAATAGTTCACCTAGGGGACTGTGGGGAGGTATATTCTTCAATCTTTGGCCACTTTTCTTACTACCGCACCCTCCCATTATTTTCTGCCAAATCACAAGATGTCTTTTTCTCTAAAGGAAATATATCTTATTTAAGAAGTCTCGACCTCCTGCCAAAACTCCAATTTCACTGACCCTTTTCGTCAGGACTTTGTTAAGACCTTGGCCTTCTTGCCAAGACTCAACAAACAACCAAAATACAAAAAAACATCCTCGAGGTCTTGACCTCTGAGGTTCGCCTGACCTCCTTCGTCAGGACTTAGAGAGACCTTGGCCTTACTTGCCAAGGCTCAAACAGTCAAACCTCGAAACCCTGGCTTCTGAGGGGTGCCTGACCTCTTCTGTCAGAGCCAAACTGCCTGATATCATAAATCCTAACTTCCTTCGTTAGGACCTGTATCGGAGCCTTTGGGGTGCGTGCCACTCACACAAGCTATTTCCTCTGCACGCCCGGAGCGGGGTCCTGTGGGGTGCGTGCCACTCACACAGCTATTTCCTCCGCACGCCCGGAGGGGTGCGTGCCACTCACACAGCTATTTCCTCCGCACGCCCGGAGGGGGGTCCTCTTTACCCCTTTGGAGGCGCCTCAATCACCAGTTCCACTCGCTTCCCCCTGTTCCCGGCCGGCCCCCTCGCGGGGGTGCGGAACCGTGGTACTGAGGGGTTCACACTCGCTTCGAGGGGCTGGGCTGCCAGCTCTCGTCTCACTCACACACACTCGCTCGCCTCCCTCTCCCGCCGCCGGATATTCTCACCTATCCGACGCTGCTCCGTGTCACTGTCCCAAGCCGATCTTCTCTGGTCCTGATAGCCAGCTGTCCTGCAGGTCCAGGGTGGGCGGCCGTCCCAGTCCTGGTGTCCTCTTCAGGCGTGGCTATCCCGGACGAGTCCCCCAAGCTGAAATAAATGGGCAGGAGATCTTTCTCCTTTTTAATGCCTTTATTAAGAAGAATCAGCTCAGGTGGGAAGAAATCGACGGGTTGTGCCCTCGCCGCCGCTGCTCCCAGGCGTGGCACGAAGCAGGAGGATGATGATGCAGTTTTGTCCGCTGGTCTGCAGACAGAACTGGGGACTCTGTCCTCACGGGAGAGTCGTTGAGTCCTTGGTTTGTTGGTTTAGGAACCCGGGGGGTCTCTTTAATCAGTTTCTTTTCAGGTTAGGGTGGGAAATAAAAAGATACAAGCAGGTACGGGACAATGCTCCCATCCTTAGACGTCACTTTAAGTCAATTGTTGGCTCGTGATTTTAGGGGTTTTTCTTATAAAAACTGTAAAACTGTAACAATCCAGGGTGCACTGCGTTTCTTATTTGCATGTTGTTTCTGGTGTCACTGCCCATCTCTTTACCCTGGAGGGTTTCCCTTGGTATCTTCTTGGCATGCAGCCAGCATCAGGGAAACAATCAGTTAATCACCTGCCATCAACTGGTGATTAAGGGCTTTTCTTCTGCAGCGAAACTAAAGGAGTCTGACTCGGTCTGGCTTGGTTTTTTTAACTCTGAAACTTAAAAAAAATACAACTTTCTATTCATAACACTGATTTTCACTGATCTGCTCTTACAAAGACACTCCCATCTGTGTACTGAGATTCTGCTCCTGGATTTGGGGTTTCTTTAAGATCTGGGCAGCTGGAATAAAGTGACTTCATGGTTTTGATACAGTCATGCTACAAAGGTTCCTTGTCTGTCTGGTGAGTGACCAGGAATGCTGCTGGATTAACTAGAGAAGAGATTAGTTTGGTAATACCACATTGTTCCACCAAAATTGCCTGATGTTTAAGCAATCTGGAGGGTGAAAGCCAACGCCCACCTTTTTGCTCAAGAATTGCTGCTACTGAATGTGAGATAAATACAATTATTTGTTGACCTAGAGTGAATTCTCAGTTTTCTTGGATGTTTGAAACAAGAGCAGCAACTGCTTACAGTCAGGCTGTCCCCTACTCACTTCATCCAGTTGTTTTGAGAGTAGGGTATTGCTGTCTTCTATGGGCCAATTTTTTGCGCCGCTACAAGGACTACAATCTCTACGCCCCCTACACAACAAACAAGGGATCAGAGGGTTACAAGGAGCATAGGGCATCAGTCACTTTGCTTTCCCTGCCACTCCCGTCATCAGAAAATGGAAATGCAGGTAGAGCTACTGCACTTGGTTCCTGTCAGACTGTAAGTCTCATTCGTGTCAGAGTCACTCTGGCCTTTCTCACCATCTACTTCTTCCTTGTCCCTCACCTGCCAAGCCCCTCAGGGTGACAATGCAAATGCAGTTCCACATATTCACACTCTTTCATACAACACAAAAGGGTACTTAGGGGCTTTCCCACAAACTAGAAAATTGTCTGAGCGCTTAAGGTGCTCCGAGCATCCAAAAGATATCATCCTATTGCTGGAAAAAATTCCCAGCTAGGCTGCCAGGGACCTATGTCCTCCAGAACCTCCTGAGAGTATTTTAAGTTCTCTAGACAATCAATTTCAATTTCCAATCTGCAAGACCATTGTCCTGGTTTGGGGCTTGTTTGGGACATAACCCCCAAAGGGGCTTCTCTACAAAAGCAGCTCCAATTGCCCCTCCCCCCTCCAACCGGTTCGGGAGAAAATATCTCCTTGGAGAAAAAGTGGAAAGAAACCTGTTTATTAAACAATAGAACTCAAACAATATTAAACAATAAAACTTCTCACTACTCCAAAAAAAAAAAAGGCAAACTCAGAACAGTCCCCTCCCCGGGTTGCAGCTCGGCTCACTCAGTCTCTGATCAGTCCCTGCAGTGCTGGAAACGCCGCGGCCCAGGCCCAGCCAGGGGGCCACAGGTGGAGCTGCCGGTGCTCTTCTGGGTGTTCAGTGCAGAGCAGGCTTGAACAGGTCCAAGAAAAAGGAAAAATCACAGTCCAGGGAACTTCTTTGCCTCAGCTAGCTAAAATTAACTAAAAGCAAAAAAAAAAAAAAAAAAAAAAAGGAAAAAAAGGAGCTCTGTCCGGCTGTCTGTCCATCCGCAGACAACACAGTCCAGGAGCAGGAATGTGGACGAGTGAGAGCAGTCTGAAAACAAACTGCTCGCTTCTTCCCTCCCCTCTTCACTGTCTGGAAGAGAGTCTTACAGGAGTAAAACTTCTTATTCAGTATAAACAGAACAAGACGACTGGGGATAAAAGCATCATATAGTCAACCCAGGACAACCATACAACGCTGTTTCCCTCTGAGACTGTGTCTCCACTTCTTGCATTCTTAGCGATGAACCTTGGAACGCACACTCAATTTTCTGACTACTTCTACTCCAATTAATAGCATTCCATGCCCAAAGGAAAAAGGTAACAGTGTTGAGCACATTCCCTTCCTTATCTTCACATAAGCAATGAATAAACGATGTTGCATTGACAGATTTAACACATGGACACACACATGATATTATACCAGACTTAATGAATTCTCTAAACCAGCTCCCAATCCAAATTCCAGCCACATTTAATCAATGCCGGTTAGCATACCACTCCTGAACTCTGGGACTCTAACCCACCAAGGGGACGCTCACCCCTGACCCGGGACCGTGTAGGTGGGACTCCCTGTGTCACCTATGCAAGGCACCCATCAGACTTGAACCCACATGGTGTGAGTGAGCTGTGTAGGCGGGGGCATCTGTGTATGACAAACGAGTGAGTATTGCTTTATACCACGGGTAACAAAGGAACAGAGAGAACAAATGCGAGCGGTTAGTGATAAAGAGTTTTTCCATATGACATACTTCACATCCTTGTCTGTCCCAGCATGGATCCAGGGTCTGTGGAGGCACCAGTTTCTTGCCTGTGGAATGTTCTTCCTCCCCCAAGAGGAAAGAGGCAGCTGGAGGAAGAGCTTTCCAGGCTGCTCACCATCCTTTAGCAGAAGCCCTGGGTGAGTGGAGAAGTCCCAGCCAAGCGCAAATGTGCCAAGGGAACAGCCGTGCACAGGAAGGCTCGGTGGGAAGGATGATCCAGGAACCATGGGCCTGGCAGCCTGAGCTTGCTCCCGGGAAAGGCCTTGGAGCAGATCCTCCTGAGGGCCATCCCACGGCACGTGCAGGGAACCAGGGGGTCTGCTGGAGGCTGGGAAAGCTCTGCGGAGGGACAGGGACAGCTGGGGGTGCTGGTGGGGTGTTGAGGGCTCCTGTGTGGGTGTTTGGAGGGGTTGGTGTTGGGGGCGTGTTGGGGAAGGAGTTGTCTGGAAGGGGAGAGGTCTTGGATGGAATTGGAGTCAGTTTGAAGGCAGCATCTGTGGTTTGGTGCAACACTGGTTATGGAGGGCAGAAAGGACAGCTGTGACTATTTCTGTTCATGGTCCTGATTCTCCTGCAGGGAAGAAGAGGGGAGAGCTGTACTTTATTGGCCAGTTAGATATCTCTACCAGGGGGACGATTGGCCCTTTTGCCATCTATTCATTTCATTGGAGTACTTTTGTAACACTGAGTGGACTTTCATTCTTTTAGAGCTTCTATTCCTTAAGTGAATGAGGATATTATCGTCCATTCATTGAAAATCATTTGAAAGCAAAGAATGGCCTTCTGTTTGACTCTGTGTAGTGTTATGTTTGTAAAGTGACTCCCAATGCATGACATTAAGGCAGATGAGATGCTGCTTTGAGATGGGAAGCCAATATCCAACTGTCATGTTCTCAGTCGATTGCAATTGATTGGGGGAGTTTGCAACTTTTTGGAATTACTTGAGTTGAGAAATGGAAAGTAAAGCTTTCCTGAACTGAGGAGTCTTTAATGCCAGATTTTTCCGTGTTGTCATGGTAAAGATGCTTTTGTGCTGAAGGAAATTACTTCAATAAGAAAATAATTTCAGCATGTAGTAAGAGCTTCTGACAGCAAGTGTTGCAGCAGAGCTCCAGGTGCTGCTGCCAACAGCCCCTGCAGGGAGGAACACAGCCCCCAGTGCACGTGGGCTTTGGCTCCCTGTGGCACACAAGCCCCCCGGGGCACAGGTCTCTGGGGCAGGAGAGGGGCAGCAGCGCTGCCAGGGCTCGGGGGGTGGCAGGTGTGCTTGGGCGGGCACTCTGCCACACCTGCTGATGGCAGCGCTGCCCAGGCCCCAGGGCTCAGAGCAGCATTGGTGCCCTGGCCCACACGTTCCCGGTGCCTGTCCCAGCCGCGGGTTTAGGATGGCCAGCAGTCGGGACGTGTCCCAAGGAGGCCGTGCCAGCTTCCGTGGAAGGCCCTGTGCCCTTGCCAGCGCGGCTGCCTCGGCAGCCCTGGGGGCTCCTTCTGTTGCCCTGAGCCCGCAGAGCAGGGCAGCGTTTGCTGATGGGCTGAGCCCTTCCTAAAGATCCTGTCGGGCTGCCTTAGACACTTGGGGCCAGGGATTCCTGCCAACCGGGGCCACTTTGGGTGGGCTGGGCAGGGCCCCAGAGCAGGTGGCAGTGTGTGCAAGGTTCCTTTGTGACACGCTGCAGCACGGTCACCGTGGCATGGAATGGAGGAGTGTGTCCTTTGTGACACGTGGTGACAAAGGAGCTGGTGGTGACAAGAACACTCCACAGCGCTCGGAGCAGGCGACGGGACAGGACGGGACAGAGCGGTGCTGTGAGGAGCCCCCACACAGTGCACTCGTTCCTGTCTGACCTGGAGCTGTTCTGAGGTGTTGTTCCTGCAGCTGACCTCGAGGTCAGAGCAGAGGACCTGGTGACCTGTGGCCTTCCGAGGCTTCTGTTTGGCAGTGCCCTCGAGGGCAGAGCGCGGGACTTAGTGCCCCGGAGCTTTTCCAAGGCATCTGTCCTGCAACTAGCTCCAGCCACTGACATGGAGCAGAGACCCCCGAGAGTACCCAAGCTGCCCTGGGTGGAGGAGGAGGAAGAAGGCCCTGGAGCTGACCCAGGACAGGAGACAGAAGAGGTGGTGCCGTTCCATCCACCACAAGAGGGTGAGTGGCAGAGCTGGGCCGTAGGACTGGAGACTGCAGCCAGCTTGGCCCCATCCTGTCCCGTCCTATCCCATCCCATCCCATCCCATCCCATCCCATCCCATCCCATCCCATCCCCTGGGGCCATGCCCATGGACAGGACGGAAGAGGGCCCAGGCAGACACTCCGCAGTGGCCGTGCTCCATCCCCCTGGGGCATCCCGGGGCTGTCCCTGCCTGGGGAGCGCAGGGCTGGGCTGTGTTCTCCGGCCTCTCCCGCAGCCCCTCAGCTCTGGCTGTGCTCGCTCTTTGCCAGATGCAGCCGTGGAGCGCACACAAGAGCAGCAATCCAGCCGTGGCCGCTTCCGCAGAACAGCGCAGGTACCTGCAGCCATGCCCACCTGGGCTGGGCCTGCTGTCCCTGCTCGGCCGAGCACCGTGTGTGGAGCACTCCATGGAACATCCCTGGTTCTTGCCCTTCTCCTACAGCTCGTTTGCGAATTCATTAAGAGTGTTCGGCAGGAAGAGGCCAGGGCCATGGGCACTGGGCTCCGAGCTCACTCAGAGGTCCTCAGACAGGAGACCAGTGCCACCCTGCTGCATTTGCTTGTGGAGAATGGTGTTTCCAGGCTAGATCAAGTAAGCAGCCTGTGGCCAGGCTTCCATTCCCCCATGAGTCACATGGCGACCCAAGCCACGTCAGCTGGTCCCTGTGAGCCTTTGAGGCCATGGCATTGCGATGGGAATGGAAGCACTTCTCTGGGTGCACTGGGGACATTGCTCCCTCTGGCATCTTTCCAAGTCTTGCCGTGCCTTCTCCAGGTGCACAACCACGCTGAGATGTCTCCCAGCTCTCTGCCCTCTCATAGGTCCCGCGTGGGACCTGTGCTGCTGCCTGGGCCCAGCCCTGTGCGGTTCCGGGCTCCTGCTGGCCAGGTGCCCTGTCACTGCCTTCTGCCTTTCAGGTCCTCGAGTGCCTGGACTTGAGGGAATGCAGAGACAGTGTTCTGGAGATCATGTCGAAGAACCTGCAGAGCAAATACAGGGAGAGGCGTCACTTTGCACTCCGAGGAGTCACAGTGGCAAGCAAGAATCCCTTGATGGTGAGAAGGGGGCAGTGGCTGAAGCCCTGCCGGCAGTGTGGGGCTGGAAAACGCTGTCACTTGGGCTTGGGTGAGCTTTGGGCCCTGGGGCAGCTGCTCCCAGCTCTCCTGCCTCCCGCTTCAGCTGCCCGAGTGCTTTGGGACAGGCTTTGGCCTCTAGGCCCTGCTGCAGCAGGGTGGCATTTCACAAACTTGTGTTCCACACAGGCTGACAAAATGTGGAGCCTGACTGAAAGTCTTGTGGAGCTCCTGCAGGAAAAAGAGAGCGACATGATCAGGATGACCATTCTTCTACTCAGATATTTATTTCTGGATAATGGTGCCCCCATACCCACCTCCATCGCCCTGCAGCTGGCTGAGGCGCTCCTGCCACTCTTTGACCGCGTAAGGCTCTGTGCCCACAGCCACGGGCACTGGCTGCTGCCCGGGCACTTGGTGCCCTGTGGAGATGCAGGCCTGTGCCCTGCTGGGCCTGAAGCAGCTGATGCTGAGCTCTTTTGTTTTTGCTTTCTTACAGGATGATAGCCAGGTGCAGCTGAGCTCCATGACGGTCTTTCAAGAGATGCTGGAGTTATTAATGGAAGATGGAAAAAAGGCCCTGAAGTCACACGTGCTCCGGAGCCTGCTGCCACTCTCCTTCCACTGCCATGATGAGAATCAGATTGTTGCTGAGGTGAGGACTTGTGGCTGGCTGCTGTCTCCCTGGCAGGGGGCTGGACTGCCTCCTGTCCTGGCGCCTTGCAGGCTGCAGCCTCCCCCAGGCTGTGGCATTGGGATGCTCCTGTGCCCTGGGCTGTGGGGCCATCTCCACATCTCTGCTGCTCTCCAGGCTTCCCGGGAAACACTGCATTCTTCAGCCAGATTCCTGAAGAGGAGGGATATCGAACAAATGCTACAGGTGGATCAGACATGGAGGTTTGGCGAGGCCCTGGTAAGGACGACCGAGAATCCCCAGCCTCAGCCTGGAGAAGGCCCCTGAGCGCGGTGCTCAGTGTGCGGGGCTGGCAGCTGTGCCCCTGCCCGCTGCTGCACCCAGAGGCGGCGCGGGCTCTTCTCCAGGCTGCTGTGGGCCCGAGCCGGGTGCCCATGGAGCCCCGGCGCGGCGGGGCTGCGGGGCGGCCCCGCGGCTCCCCGGGCAGCAACCGGCCCTCTGCCCCCTGTGCAGCCCGGCGCCAGCGGCTGCTGGCCGCGCCTCAGGGCTGTGCGGGCAGGGGAGGCCGGGGCTGGGCGCAGGGAGCACCCGCCACAGGGGCTGAGCCCGCGCCAAGCCTTCCCTGCTGCCGCTCTCTGCAGCTGGCAGAGGACACGAGCCGAGCGGCCGAGCAGCTGCGCCGGGCCCTGCGCTACCTGGAGAGCCCCCAGGAGCCCCTGCGAGAGGCGGCCATCAGGTTCATGGGTGAGCCCCGAGGCCGGGCTCCCTCCCCGGCCCGCCGCAGCTCGGCCCCAGCCCCGCCCGCTGCCCCGGCAGCGCCATCCGGGCCCGGCGCCGTGGAGCCCCGCCTGGCCCGGGCGCTGCTGCCGGCCTCTGGCAGCCGTGCCCTTGGGCGGCAGCGTGCGGCAAGGGCCCGGGCTGAGCCCTGCCGGGCCAGCAGGGCGTGTGGCCGCAGCGCTGGCAGCGCCGCTGGCAGGGAGCTGTGCCGCTGCCGCCCTGACAGGCTCTGTGTTCACAGGGATGGCCGGGCGGCACCTCAGGGGGAAGATGGAAGAGCTCCAGGTCATCTGTGATGGTGAGTGAGGGCAGCGGGCTGACAACTTGAGCTGGCCATGGGGGATCTGCAGGGCCTGCCCGATCTGCAGAGGTCTCTGGTGCCTGTGCGGATGAGGGGTGGTGTGGGCAGAGCACACTGAGATTTCAAGGGCACATGGGGTTTCGTGGCCAGCAGCTTTGGCCTGATCCCTCCTGGACATGGAAATTGCCGCCCGGGATGACCTTCGCAGGGGGCTCTCCTCCGCTCCCCACAGATGCAGGATCTGACCTTGGTTCTGTTGCTCTCTCTTGCAGCCCTTGAAGAAATGGCATTTGACAGCAATCCCGCCATCAGAAACCTTTCAATAGAAACTGGGTTCGTTCTCCGGGCCATACAGAGAGCTCCCTCCTCCACATGGCGTAAAGTGCAAGATCAATTCCTCAGTGCATGGAAGAAACGGCCTCGTCTCTGCCGCAGAGCCTTGCTGTGCTGCTGGGGCTCTGTGGAGGGCTGATATGGAAGGCTCTGTCTGCTGGGGCCATTTGAGAAGGATTTTCTTTTTCTTCAAGATTTTTGTTTCTTTTTTTTTTTTTTTTTTTTTTTTTTTTTTTTTTTTTTTTGTTCAATGTGGCATTCACCATCTCTGAACAGAGAGGGGCATAATTTTCTCTCACAGGATTTTTTTTGGAGAAGCAGAGAAGAAGAGAAAAGAATTTTTGTCTCTACTTGCTGCTCCAGTTGTTTTTGGACATACGGAATAGTTTAGGAAGATTTTTTACCTGAAGTGATTTTTCAGTCGGATCCTGATGAGGTTTTTTTTTTTCCTTGGCAGTTGGGAAAAAGCTGTGTCCTGACTGTCTGGAGACAGTCACGGGTTTTTCTTTAGTCTCTTTTAGTATCTCTTTAATATAGTCTAGTATAATGTAATGTAGTTTAGTTTTAATAAAGCAATTGTTCAGTCTTCTGAAACAATGGAGTCAAATACCAATCATTTGCCACGTTGGGGGCTCCCTGCATTCGATAAGTGGTGACTTCTGACATTGGCTGAAGAACCAGGAGCTGGATGGATCCAATTGGGTTTGCAGGTGAGGCTGAACACGAAAAGGTTTGCTGAACACTGACGGAGAGTGTCCGGTGGTCCTTTGGTGACTCACGAGGCTGGTGGCCATCAAGCCCCTCGTCACAGCTGGACCAAATTGTCCAGTGACAGTCTCCACTGGTTTTCCCCACCTGCATGGGGCAGGGGGGAGCAGCTTTGCGCATGGCTCAGAAACAGCTTTTTTCTGTCTCCCTGGAGCATGCACAGGAAGGACCAAAGCCTTCAGCAGCTGCGCTTTATGGGTCAACAATTATTTTGACTGGAGCAGCGGTCATCCCTTCTTCATCACGTTCACCAGAGCTGGAGGGACTTTTGCCACCTCCATCCCCTCCTTTTTCCCTCAGTGTGGCGTGTGGATCTGCCCCACCGCTGGATTCCCCTGCCTCTGTGCCCCAGGAGGGTGCAAAGCCGCCCCCGCCCCCGACAAGAGAGTGGACGGCTCCGCGACGGCAGCCGGCAGCCCTGTGCTGGGGAGCACATCCAGTCCCCCTGCATCGTGGCCAGCAATTGATTTCACGACATGGGAGCCTGCAGTGCCGGCAGGAACACCCGCCGCAAGGCCCTGCCGATTCCTCCGCCTCCGCCACTCCCGGCACCACTCCCCGCTGTTGCCCTCGGGTTGCCAGCAACGCTCCGGCAGCGGCGAAGGCTCTGCCAGCGCCGCCCTCCCTGGAACCGGGAAAATCTGCAGCGGCGATTCCTCACGCCTGTGTCCGCTGCACTGGTGGCAGCTGCCGCTCTCTCCGAACACCACGCTGCAGGGGAAAAACCCCTGCAACCAGTGGATGCTGCAACCTCCACTCGATGATCTGCCCCTTCAGCGGCTGCTCTCTGACCCCCACCGCATTCAAGCGGAGGTGCCGCTCTGCAGCTGTTTGTCCATGTCTCCAGACTGACAACTCTGGCACTCAGTGCTTTTCTGGCAACAGCATTTTTCTCTGACCAGTACTTGCTTGGTCAGGGGGTACTCTGATCTGTGGGGTGCCCACCGGGGCTCAGGGTGCCTCACCCCTCCGGCAGGAGGGGCCATTTCTGAGAAAGCTGCCAGCTCGTACTGGAGTTCCAGCACGTGTGCCACAGCAGAACTCAGTGGTGGATTCGCTTCATTCAAGGCACGATAGTCCACAGTCAATCTCCATTCTCTGTCAGACTTTTGTACAGGCCAGATGGGACTATTGAAGGGTGAGTTGGTTTTGCTGACCACCCCTTGGCTCTCCAGTTCACGGATCATTTTGTGCATGGGGATCACAGCATCTCGATTGGTTCAATACTCCCGGCAGTGCACCATCGAGGTGGCAATTGGTACTTGTTGCTCTTCCACCTTCAGGAGTCCTTCTGCAGATGGGTTTTCTGATATCCAGGCAAGGTGTTCAACTGCTTAATGTTCTCAGCCTCTACAGCAGCTATTCCAAAAGCCCACCTGCATCCCTTTGGGTCTTTGTGATAGCCCTTCCGGAGGAAGTCTATGCCCAGAATACATGGGGCCTCTGGGCCGGTCACAATAGGATGTTTCTGTCACTCGGAACTTCCCAGTCAGGCTCACCTCATCTTCCAACAGGATCACCTGCTGTGATCCCCCCCATCACCCCAGCAGTGGAAACGGGTTCTGCCCCCACATGGCCTGATGGGATTAGAGTACACCGTGCACCAGTGCTGACAAAAGCCTCTTATTTCTATGGCTCTGGTGTGCTAGGGATCCACACAGCCCAAAAGCCTGCTGTGTTCTGAGTAATTTCTAAAGGGCAGATAGAGATAATTATGGGACCAAACCTGAGATAAATGTTAGGGGAAAGAAAGAAAGAAAGAAAGAAAGAACATTTGGGGGGTAAAATCTCAGGTTATCTGCCTTCCCACCACCTTGTCCCTTGCCCCAGCAGGGGAGCTTTGCCCTCCCTGTCCCCAGCCAGCCCAGCCTGGGCACCTCAGGGCTGTCCCCAGCCTCCTGCTGAGGCCCGGCCTCGAGGGCTTCTGCCGCAGGCCTGGCAGACGCTGTGGGGAAGCGCCAGAGCAGTCGGGTGCCAGGAACAAGGCGGCTGCCTGGGGGCTGCTTGTGGCCTCTGACACCCAATTCCTCAGGGCTTCCCAGTGCTCCAGCCCCTCAGGAGCCTTCTGTTGTTCTGCCAATTGACAGAGGCGATTTAAAGGACACCTCACGCGAAATCATGTTCTTATTTTACTGTGAATATTAAGGAACCACAGTGAAAGATGATACATTCAATAAAAATGTGCACTTGGTTTTAGTGAGAAGCAAAAACAAGCAAGGCAGTGCACCTCAATCAGTACTGTAAGAGAGAAAGGAGAGTGATTTAGAAAGATGCATCATCAATTGCCTGAATTGTTTATCATCTTGTAGATCCTCAGTTGCTGGGGTGCCCTGTTTTGCACCAAGGACCTGGAGAACCATTCCCAGCAATTGGGAAAATCCTAGGTGGTCCATCCACCCATAAATGAGGTCTCCAAATTTGCTCTGAAAGTGGGTCAAGCTTTTATAGGCCAAAAAGAGCAAGTCCAAGTGACTTGATTATATTTTTAACCCAGAAACACCTGGAGCTGATGGCACACTTCACAACCAGCAGGGGACACAGCTCGGCCAAAGGCCAGACCTCTGCTGTGAGGGTTTCCCCTAAACTGCCCTTCAAACCAACCTCCATTCATGTCTGTTGCGAAAATTTCTTAAAACGATGCATTTCTGCCACATAATTACACAGGGTTATGTGACAGTTTCTAAAGCAGCTGGTTTGGAGTCAAACAACCAGAATTAAGAGTCCTTGTCATCTATTTGTAGCTACATCACACTTAGGGGGATTTGAAGGAGTTTGGAATGAGTTAGAGACTGGACCTCTGAGTTTTTTAGATGATGCCATTTCTTTTTCTTATCTTTGACACAGACAGGAAGGGTGAGTTTGGATCACATCTCCACTGTATGGCCCACAAGGTCACAAGACTTCTTGTTACAAGACCTTTTAAGCTTTACTTGATCAATAAAACACTGCCAACAAGGATATGTATGTTTTTGACCCAATCCTTCAACATTTCGTCTTACGGATTCATGCTACATTGTAAGCTTCCTTAGCCAATCATGTTATGGCACACAAACCTACAGCACTGCATTCTCCACTTCTTGTTTACCTTTGTAAATACTTTTATTTTTTCTACATCTTAAAGTCTATAACTTTAAACTTTCCTCCACTGAGCTTCATGTGTCACTGCTATGAACTCTAAATCTACATTCTTGCTTCCAGCACCTAAATTTGGAAGCCTTTTCCAAGGTCTCAGATCAAATCCTCTGTTAAATTCTAAGCTTTGCTTACAAGACCAAAGGTCTGAGAATTCCCTACATTTCGGGTTCCAACAGCACTGATGCAGTGAGTTACAGAGTGCCCAGGACCTGTCTTGTAAGTCAACTCCGTCAGGAACAAGGCGGCTGCCAGGGGGCTGCTCATGGCCTCTGACACCCAATTGCTCAGGGCTTCCCAGTGCCCCAGCCCCTCAGGCTCTCCCCCAGCCCGGCCAAGCTGCCCGGCAGCAGCGCCGCAGCCCCACAGGAGCTCCAGAGGAGCCCCAGCCAGAGGCACCTGGGAGCCCTCAGCAATGCAGCCAGCAGCACACGGCCAGGAGGACACGGATGGCGCTTCCTGCCTGCCACAGGCCTTGTGGCCATCTCCAGGCACCGCTCCAGCAGGGATCCCCGCAGCTCCGGCCCTGCCCACCCGCTCTGGCGGCAGCACAAAGGCTTCAGCAGAACCACCACAGGCCAAGGGGCTTCTGGCCATTGTCCCTGCAGCACTGCACGCCTGGGCAGCTGGCTGAGTGCAAGCACCATTTTCCCCCTTCAGGGACCCCTCAGCTTGCTCTGCTGCTGAGCACAAGCATCTTTTTCACCGTTTCCTCTCTCTTGCCCTGCAGATCCTGGGCAGCAAAGAAAAGCTCCTGGGAGTCTGTGAATCATAACACAGTCTATATTTACAGAAATTCAAAAGAGGAAAAAAAAAAAAAAGAAAAATCTTAAAAGATAAAGGAAAATTCCCACTGGCTAGGGTTGCCCCCACCAAGTGTGCCTTGCCCATCAGTTCTCCTCAGAGCTCCGACAATGCAGCCAGCCGAGCCCTGACAGACGAGGCCGACTCTTCCATGCCCTGCGCAGCTGATCTTGCAGCCTCTGGAAGATGGAATAGTGCCCACGCTGAATTGCCCGGAGGACATGCAGTGTTTGGAGTGCCAGCTCTGACACGGCACTGCTCATATCCTCCGTCAGGAGTTCAAGGGCTGCATGAGAGAGGAACAGAGCCACAGTCAGATCCCGGATCTGCACGGAGACGAGGAGAGCCCCCTGCCAGGGCCATCCCAGTCGGCTCTTGCCATGGACAGGAGGGAGCAGGGACCAAGGACATCAGCCCAAAGCTGCTGGCCAGGAATGCCCCACATGGCCCTGAAACCTCTGTGTGTTCAGCCCACGGGAGCAGAGCCCTCCACAGCCGGGGCAGGGCTTGCAGGTCTCCATGCCAGTCCCTGCTGTCAGCCCGCTGCCCTCACTCACCGCTGCAGATCATCAGGAGCTCTCCTGGCTGCCCCCTGAGGTGCCGCCCGGCCATCCCTGTGAACACAGAGCCTGTCACGGCGGCAGCGGCACAGCTCCCTGCCAGCGGCGCTGCCAGCGCTGCGGCCACACGCCCTGCTGGCCCGGCAGGGCTCAGCCCGGGCCCTTGCCGCACGCTGCCGCCCAAGGGCACGGCTGCCAGAGGGCGGCAGCAGCGCCCGGGCCAGGCGGGGCTCCACGGCGCCGGGCCCGGATGGCGCTGCCGGGGCAGCGGGCGGGGCTGGGGCCGAGCTGCGGCGGGCCGGGGAGGGAGCCCGGCCTCGGGGCTCACCCATGAACCTGATGGCCGCCTCTCGCAGGGGCTCCTGGGGGCTCTCCAGGTAGCGCAGGGCCCGGCGCAGCTGCTCGGCCGCTCGGCTCGTGTCCTCTGCCAGCTGCAGAGAGCGGCAGCAGGGAAGGCTTGGCACGGGCTCAGCCCCTGTGGCGGGCGCTCCCTGCGCCCAGCCCCGGCCTCCCCTGCCCGCACAGCCCTGAGGCGCGGCCAGCAGCCGCTGGCGCCGGGCTCCGCAGGGGGCAGAGGGCCGGCTGCTGCCCGGGGAGCCGCGGGGCCGCCCCGCAGCCCCGCCGGTTCTTAAGGCTGTTCTTACCAACACCTCGGCAAACGCCAACAGCTTCTCTGCCTCCACCAGCTCTTTGAGATCCCTCCTCTTCAGGAACCCGGCCGCACAATGCAGCGTTTCCCGAGAAGCCTGGAGAGCAGCAGAGACCCAGAGATAGCCCCACAGCCCAGGGCACAGGACTCACATCCCTGTGCCACAGCCTGGAGGAGGCTGCAGCTCAGGATGTGAGCAGGGCAGCCGGCAGCCCAGCCCCCTGTCAGGGGGACACCAGCAGCCCACGAGTCCTCACCTCGGCCACACGCTGATTCTCATCGTGGCAGTGGAAGAAGAGTGCAGGAAGGCTCTGGCACACCACTGACTTAAGAGGCTTTTTTCCCTCCTCTGCTACCAAATCCATCACCTTGAAGAAGAGGTCAAGGGAGAGCAGCTGCACATGGCTGTTGTCCTGAATGAAAGAAAAAAACTCAGCGCCATCTACTCCAGGCCCACCTGAAGAGTACAAAAATCCACAGTGCACAAAGTTTCAGGGCAGCACCCAGTGCCAGAGGCTGGGGATACAAATCCTTACGTGGTCGAAGAGCAGCAGGAGAGCCTCAGCCAGCTTCGGGGCAGTGGTGCTGGATACCAGCATGTCTTTGCTCTTGAGCAAATTAGTGAACACAGAGAGCGTCATGCCCACCAGCTCTCCGTCTGCATCACCCAGCAGCTCCAGAAGGCTTGGAGACAGAGTGCCCATTCTCCTGGCCTGTGTGGAACACAAGGCTGTGCTGGGAAGCCATGGACGGCTGCAGTGCCAGCACCACCCTGACACTGCAACCCCAGCCTGCTGCTGCAGGGCCCACAGGCCAAAGGCCTGCCCCAAAGCAGTGGGGCAGGTGAGGCAGGAGAGCTGGGAGCAGCTGCCTCAGCTGCTGAAGCCCTGCCAGCCCATGGGGCTGCTTTCCCCAACGCAGCTTCAGCCGCTGCCCCTTCTCACCATCGAGGGATCCTTGCTGAGCACCACGAGGCCTCTGAGCGCCAGGCGACGCCTCTCCCTGCACTCGTTCCTCAGGTGCCTTGACATGATCTCCAGGAGGCTGTCAGCACATTCCCTCAAGTCCAGGCACTCGAGGACCTGAAAGGCACAGGGCAGTGACAGGGCACCCGGCCAGCAGCAGCCCAGAACCGCACAGGGCTGGGCCCAGGCAGCAGCACAGGGCACGGGCACCGTCCCAGGCAGCTGCGGCTACGAGAGGGCAGAGAGCTGGGAGGCAGCTCAGCCAGGCAGCGCTGGCCTTCAGGCTCACCTCCACAAGGAACGCCAGGCCGGGCAGATCCCAGTGTGGCTCCTCCCTGCTGAGCAGCCCAAGCAGGCGCAGAGCAATCCCAGAACACAAGGAGAGGGAGACACGGCGCATCTCTCTGGAAGGGGAAAAAAGACACCAAGAGCCTGAGGTGGGGGGACCAAACCTTGCCCAGGACTGACTCACAGAGGTCTGGTCTTTGCCCAGCATCCCTGGAGAGGATGTGAGCGCTGTGGGAGGTGGCCCCTTCTGGGCACCCTCCTCTCCCAGCCTTTTCCAGTCTCCTTGGCCGTCCCTTGGTGACAAGGCCCTCTGGCCCATGACCACAGGGACTGTGTGGGGCACCCGGGCACAGGGCACAAATGCTGGGGGCAGTGTGGAGGAGAAGGGGGTCTCACCTGGCCAGCAGACCCACGGCATAGTGCTGGGTGTGAGCACACAGCAGCGTGTCCCAGCCACACTTACGCTCCATAGCCATCACCTCCTGGTCACACTCCAGTCGGCAGAGCAGAGCCTTCATGGCCTGCACTGCAAACCTGTGTGCAGAGCAAAGCCCAGGTCACACTGGGAGCACTGGCACTGGCCACACGGGCAGGGGAAGGGCAGGAGGACTGGGACCTGCTGGGCTTGCTGGGAAGGCGGTGTTCCTCCTGGCACGCTCTCCAGAAGTTTTCAACTTCCTCTGGTGGCATCTGCTGCTGTGTGGTGATGACAACATGGAAGAGCAGAGCCACAAACAGGCGGGAGGAATGAAGGATCATGGCCTCATGGCATTTAGGCACAATGACCCAGATCACCAGAGTTGCCTGCAGAAGAAGCAGCCCAAGACAGCGCTCAGTGCCCTGGTGTCCATGGGGCAGGGCCCAAGGGCAGATGCAGGGGGAGCAGTGGGCCTAGTGCCCCCTGAGTCTGCCCCTAGACCAAGTTTCATCCCAGCGACTGAGGCAGGGAGAGGATGGACAGCTGCTGGAGAGGCAACCAGGTGGCAAGCAAAGGCCAGTTCCAGAAACTCACAGCCAGGGCAAAAACATCCTTGTTGTCCCCATCGGAGGTGCATGTGCTGTGCACAGGCCAATCCTCCATCACACAGAGCAGTGTTGCCAGCACCTTCTCCATTGTTGGTTGTGATGAGCCTATGGCTCTCCACATCATTGCAGCAGCTCTGTGGGATCAGGGCTCTGTGTCAGGGGAATCTCAGTCACAGTACCATGCCCTGTGCAGCTGTGGGGGCACAGGTGACAGAGCCCCGGTGCCCTGAGGGGCAGGGAGGGAGCATTGGCAGCAGGCTGGGCAAAGAGAGGGGCCCGAGGGTCCTGGAGCTCTCTACCTGTCTGGCAGAGCCCATTGGACAGGCTGTGATGGGCCACGGGCCCTAAAGGCTGGTGAGCCCTGAGCTCTCAAGGCACGTGGGCCCCGTACCTGTCACACGTTGGGGCACAGTGCAGGAGGGTCAGCGCCACGTCTGCAGGGTGTTCCTCAGCCAGCCTCACAATGTCACTGTGCAGCCTGGCATCCACAGTGACGTGGGACATGAGATTCTGGTGGATGTTCTTCACCATGGCTGGCACCTGGAGGAGGCATGGGGAAGACATGGAGCGCTGTCTATGGGAGCAACTTCCCCAGTTTCCCCCCAAGAAGTGCCTCCTTTCCCGTCACAATCTACTGGCCTCAAAGGCTGAGGGGGCCCAGTGACCGAGGCTTGAGGGGACACACGGCCCTGGGAGGCCTCCAGTCCTGGCCCCAGGCTGCTTACCTGCTGCTGATAAGGAACAGCACTGTCCTGGAAAAAATCCACAGTGGAAGCACAAATCTCAGGGGGAGTGGGCATGGCTCCAGTATTTTTCAAGGCCTCAATCTCTTCATTGTCAGTGTTTTTTATGACTCCATCCTCAGTCACTGATGTGGGAAGAGCCTGTGGCCAGGTTTCAGTCCCTGAGGTGTCCAAGTCTTGCGAGAACCCAGCTGAATCTGGGCTGACATCAGGCTCTGCTTGGAGCTGGGTCAGCCCCGAGTCAGGCTCAGCTGGGCCCTCAGCTGCTGTGGTGTTGGTCTTTCTACGCCGAATGTGCGGGAATTTTCGGAACATCTGCCAAAGAATAAAGGACAGGGAAGCCAGGAATGCTCCAAGTGTAGTGCTTGGCTGAGCAGGGACAGCAGGCCCAGCCCAGGTGGGCATGGCTGCAGGTACCTGCGCTGTTCTGCGGAAGCGGCCACGGCTGGATTGCTGCTCTTGTGTGCGCTCCACGGCTGCATCTGGCAAAGAGCGAGCACAGCCAGAGCTGAGGGGCTGCGGGAGAGGCCGGAGAACACAGCCCAGCCCTGCACTCCCCAGGCAGGGACAGCCCCAGGATGCCCCAGGGGGATGGAGCACGGCCACTGCGGGGTGTCTGCCTGAGCCCTCTTCCGTCCTGTCCATGGGCATGGCCCCAGGGGATGGGATGGGATGGGATGGGATGGGATGGGATGGGATGGGATGGGATGGGATGGGATGGGATGGGATGGGACGGAATGGGGCCAGGCTGGCTGCAGGCTCCAGTGCTACGGCCCAGCTCTTCCACTCACCGTCCTGCAGTGTCTGGATCTGCTCTGGCTCTTCAAGTTGCTCTCCTGAAGCAGCTCCAGGGCCTTTCTTATTTTTCCCCCGGAAGCATTTGAACAGGCTGAAAAATCTGCCTGCCATTCTACCTTCCAGCCTTGAAGGCACCTTCTAGAGAGATGCCTCAGGATATTGCCAAGTCAGCAATTTCAGTTGTGCCTTGAAGATTTCTGAGACAGAGAGGTCTCAGGGTAGCTGCAGGACAGCAAGTCCTGCACTCTAGTCTTGGGCGCTCCTGCCACAATGACAGGAGATTCCTGGTAAATGACTCAGGTCAGCAAGTCCCACAGTCTGGCCTCGAGGTCAGCTGCAGGAACAACACCTCAGAACAGCTCCAGGTCAGACAGGAACGAGTGCACTGTGTGGGGGCTCCTCACAGCACCGCTCTGTCCCGTCCTGTCCCGTCGCCTGCTCCGAGCGCTGTGGAGTGTTCTTGTCACCCCCAGCTCCTATGTCACCACGTGTCACAAAGGACACACTCCTCCATTCCATGCCACGGTGACTGTGCTGCAGTGTGTCACAAAGGGCCCTTGCACACACTGCCACCTGCCCTGGGGCCCTGCCTAGCCCACCCAAAGTGGCCCCGGTTGGAAGGAATCCCTGGCCCCAAGTGTCTAAGGCAGCCCGACAGGATCTTTAGGAAGGGCTCAGCCCATCAGCAAACGCTGCCCTGCTCTGCGGGCTCAGGGCAGCAGAAGGAGCCCCCAGGGCTGCCGAGGCAGCCGCGCTGGCAAGGGCACGGGGCCTTCCACGGAAGCTGGCACGGCCTCCTTGGGACACGTCCCGGCTGCTGGCCATCCTAAACCCGCGGCTGTGACAGGCACAGGGAACGTGTGGGCCAGGGCACCAATGCTGCTCTGAGCCCTGGGGCCTGGGCAGCGCTGCCATCAGCAGGTGTGGCAGAGTGCCCACCCAAGCAGAGCTGCCACCCCCCGAGCCCTGGCAGCACTGCTGCCCCTCTCCTGCCCCAGAGACCTGTGCCCCGGGGGGCTTGTGTGCCACAGGGAGCCAAAGCCCACGTGCACTGGGGGCTGTGCTCCTCCCTGCAGGGGCTGTTGGCAGGAGCACCTGGAGCACTGCTGCACCACTTGGTGTCTGTGAGAAGGCAGAGGCTGTTAGTCAGTCCTGAAATGATTTGCTCATGGAAGGGATTGGCAGTAGCACCACAACACCATCAGCTGCTGAGTTTCCCTGGACAATTGGATTGTTCAGGGACACTGTCGTGTTTCATTGTGATCTTCTGTCAGTTCTTCTGGGAAAAACACTAGCCCAGTCTGTGATGTTCAGTGCTCCATTTGCTGTGTGTCTGTCTATGTCTTAGCTGATGCAAAGCAAATATTTCCTCCAGATCCAAAGAGCTGTGCCTGAAAATTCACAGAGCTACATCCATTTCTGATTTTTTTAAAAAGTTTTCCAGAGCCCGCTGATAATTTTCAAGGTTTTCAGAGAACCACAGAATAATGAGGTTGGAAGACATGTCTAGGATCATCAAGTCCAACCTATGCCCCAACACCTCAATTAGACTATAGCACCAAATGCCATATTCCACCATTTTTAAAACACATCCAAAGATACTGATTCCACCACCTCCCTGGGAAGAACATTCCAGTACTTTATTATTCTTTTGGTTAACTTTTTTTTCCTAATATCCGACCTGTACCTTCCCTGACGTATCTTGAGACTGTGTCCTCTTGTTCTGTCAGTCGCTGCCCGGTGGAAGAGACTGACCCCCACCTGTCTACAACCTCCCTTCAGGAAGTTGTAGAGAGCAATAAGGTCACCTCTAAGCCTCCGTTTCTCCAGGCTAAACAACCCCAGTTCCTTCAAACATTCCTCATAGGGCTTGTGTTCCAAGCCCCTCACCAGCCTTGTTGCCCTCCTCTGGACGTGCTCAAGCATCTCAACATCCTTCCTAAACTGAGGGGCCCAGAACTGGACACAGTACTCAAGGTGCGGCCTCACCAGGGCTGAGTATAGGGCAAGAATGACCTCCCTGCTCCTGCTGGCCACACAATTCCTACTGCAGGCTGGGATGCCATTGGCCTTCTTGGCCACCAAGGCACATTGCTGGCTCATATTCAACCAGCTGTCAACCAGCACCCCCAGGTCCCTTTCTGCCTGAACACTGTCCAGCCACACTGTCGCCAGCTTGTAACATTGTAGGGGATTTTTGTGGCCAAAACGTAGAACTCGGCACTTAGACTTATTAAACTTCATGCTGCTGGACTCTGCCCATCCATCCAACTGATCCAAGTCTCTCTGCAGAGCCCTCCTTCCTTCCAGGAGATCAACACAAGCTCCCAGCTTAGTGTCAGCTGCAAATTTACTAATGAAGGACTCGATGCCCTCATCCATGTTGTCTATAAAAATATGAAATAGGACTGGTCCCAGCACAGAGCCCTGAGGGACAGCACTGGTGACTGGCCGCCAGCTGGATGCAGCACCGTTCACCATCACTCTCTGGCCCGGCCATCCAGCCAGTTCCTAACCCAGCCAAGAGTGCTCCTGTCCAAGCCGTGGGCTGCCAGCTTCTCCAGGAGTGTGCTGTGGGAGACAGTATCAAAGGCCTTGCTGAAGTCTAAATAGACCACATGCACAGCCTTTCCTGCGTCCACCAGGCAGGTCAGCTGGTCAGAGAAGGAGACCAGGCTGGTCACACATGGCCTACCCTTCGTAACCCCTGATGACTGGCTCTGATACCCTGGCCATGCTGTAAGTGCTGTGTGATAGCACTCAGTGTGAACTGTTCCATCTTACCTGGTACTGAGGTCAGGCTAACTGGCCTGTAATTGCCAGGATCCTCCTTACCACCTTTTTTGTAAACAGGTGTCACATTGGCCAGTTTCCAATCATCTGGAACCTCGCCAGTGAGCCACGACTCCTGGTAAATGATGGAGAGCAGCTTGGCAACCTCATCTGCCAGCTCCCTCATCACCCTAGGGTGAATCCCATCTGGTCCCATTGATTTTTAAATATCCAAGTGTCCCAGCAGTTCTCTGACTGCCTCCTCTTGGATAATAAGAGGACCATTCTGATCCCTGGCACCACCTACCAACCCTTGAGGACAGTTGTCATGAGGATAAGCTGTCTTACCACTAAAGACTGAGGTGAAGAAAACATTAAGCACTTCCGCCTTTTCCGCATCTTTAGTAACTAGTTTGCCTGCTCCATCCAATAAGGAACCGAGGTTGGTTATACCCTTCCCTTTACCATTAATATATTTGTAAAAACTTTTTTTATTATTTTTAACAGAAGTTGCCAAGTTGAGTTCAAACTGAGCTTTGGCCTCCCTAATTTTTTTTCTACATGCCCTGGCAGCACCCTTAAATAATTCCTCAGAAATCACTCCCTCCTTAAAAAGATGATACATCTTTTTCTTATTTCTAAGTTCCTTCAAAACCTCATTACTCATCCAGACTGGACGTTTGCCTCGTCTACTCATCTTTTGGCACACAGGGACAGTCTGTTCTTGTGCCCTCAAGATCTCTGCTTTGAAGCACACCCATCTCTCCTGGACTCCTTTGTTTTTAAAGGCTGTTTCCCAAGGAATTCTCTGGACAAGTCTTTTAAATAGGCCAAAATCTGCCCTCCGGAAGTCCAGTGTAGAGATCTTATTGATATTCCTCCTTATTTCACCAATTATTGAGAATTCTATAGTTTCATGATCACTATGCCCCAAGCGGCCTACAACCTCCACATCACCTACCAGTCCATCTCTATTTGTAAACAATAGGTCTAACATAGCCCCTCCCCTGGTGGGTTTGCCCACCAGTTGTGACAAAAAGTTATCCTCCACACATTCTAAAAACCTTCTAGATTGCTGGTTTTTTGCTGTATTGAGTTCCCAGCAGATGTCTGGTAGGTTGAAGTCACCTACAAGAACAAGGGCTGATGATCCTGAGACTTTGTTCAGTTGTTTATAGAATAAGTTGTCCACCTCTTCATCCTGGTTGGGTGGACGATAGCAGACTCCCAGTAGGATGTCAGCCTTGTTGGCCTTCCTCTTAATTTTTACCCATAGGGACTCAACTTCATCATCATTAGTCTCAATACCTGTGACATCCAAAACCTCCCTAATATAAAGGGCCACCCCTCCACCTCTTCTCCCTTTTCTGTCTTTTCTGAAGAGCTTGTAGCCATCCAGTGCAGTGCTCCAACTATGTGAGTCATCCCACCACGTTTCTGTGATGGCAACTACATCATAGTCCTGCTGATGCACCATGGCCTCCAGCTCTTCTTGTTTGTTACCCATGCTGCGTGCATTGGTATACATGCATCTCAGCTGGGCTGCTGATTTCTCCCCTAACACAGTCTTACCACCCCTGGGCCTGCTTCCAAACAGCCCAGCTGCATCCCCTTCCCCCTTCAAACCTAGTTTAAAGCCCTCTCAATAAGGTCTGCCAGTTCATGAGCTAAAAACCTCCTACCCTTAACAGAGAGATGTACCCCATCTGATTCCAATAGAGCAGGTGCCAGAAAGGTTGCTCCATGATCAAAGAATCCAGAATTTTGCCGATAACACCAACCCTTGAGCCATTTGTTAATGATATGAGTTTTCCTATTCCTTTCATTATTTTTCTCTGCCACCAAAGGGACTGAGCAGAACACTACCTGTGCACCTGTCCTATCAACCACTTGACCCAGTGCCCTAAACTCCCTTTTAATCACCTTGACACTCCTCTTTTCAATCTCATCACTGCCAGCTTGGAGTATCAGCAGTGGGTAATAATCAGAGGACTGAATCAGCCTAGGAAGTTTCTCAGTGATGTTTCATACCTGGGCCCCAGGGAGGCAGCAGACCTCCCTGTGGGATGGGTCAGGTCGACATATGGGGCCCTCTGTCCCCCTCAGAAGGGAATCACCCATCACGATTACCCTTCTTTTTTTCTTGACATTAGAGGTGGTAATCCTCTTTTTAGGCAAGTCATAATTGGGAGGCTCACTGGGTAGATGATTTTCCTCTAAATCATCTCTCTAGCTGTCTAGATCCAGTGCCTCATACCTATTCTGAAGTGGCACCTGGCTAGGGGATGGGGGGCAGGAGGGGTTTTTTGTTATTACCACCCCGAGCAGGGACCCATTTCCACTCCCCTTCATCTACCAGGTGCCCCTCTATTGCCTGAGAGTGAAAGACACATGAGCCCTCTGACTCCTGGTGGGCCTCCCTTAAAGATGTAAGGGCTGAACTCCACCAGTCTATTTCCTTTTCACTATCCCTGATACTCCTTAACCTTTCAACTTCTTCCCTAAGCTCAGCCACTAGCGAAAGGAGGTCATTCACTTGTTCACACCTCAGGCAGGCCTTCTCCATAACATCCCCTGAAGCCACTGATAAGCTCAAACACTCCGGGCAGGAATGGGTCTGTACGGACACATCCTTTTTGGAGGGCTCTACTTGGTCATATACACTTGTACCAACCACGGATTTTGACCGGGTTAAAACCATTGCTTAGGAGAAAGCCCAAGATCAATCAACCAATAAAACAATACTTCACCAAACTAGCTGGAACCTGCAGCCCTGCCTGCTTGCCCTGCCTGCGCGAACTGCTGTGACCCTGTTTGCCTGCTCCTGTTCACCGCACTCCGGGTCGCCGTGCTCCCCAGAGGTCTCTTACAATGGGTCACTCCGGAACAAGGAAGCTCCACCTCCTGCTCCTGAGTGGCTCACAAAGCAATTAAGGTCATTAAAGTCCTTGTGCTGTGTCTGTGCTGCTGAGCTGGGCTGGGCTCCTGGCACAGAGGCAGCTCCTGGTAAGCAAGAAGAGCTTCAAAAGCACATTTCTCTTGATGAGCAGCTCTTGTGGCAGCCCAGCAGGGCTGGGGCACTGCCTGCAGCCAGCCCGGGCACAGCCCAGAGGCACAGAGAGCTTCAATCAGTCAGAGCTGGGAAGGTGCTGAGAAGTGCCTGGGGCAGAATCACTGCCAGCCCTTGGGGCAGGAACCTCTGGCTGCAGGACAATGCAGCTGCAGCTCCTGGAGCCATCTCCTAAAGCTGGAACATCCCAATGCCTGCAGACTCTATGAGTACATTCTCTGATTGTCTCTTGTGCAGAGCAGCCAGGGGTGGCCAGGGCTGTCCTGCAGAGCAGGCTCCTGCAGCCCAGGGCGCTGTGCTGGTGCAGGGACTCTGCTGCCTGCCAGGGACAGCTCTCAGCCGGCCCTGGCAGCTGCTCCCAGCACTGGGGGACAAGATCTGGGGGGGAGGAGACAGCTGGTAAGGCTTTGAAGTGTTCTCCTTGTGTGGTGAGGATGCTGCATTGGTCAGGATTGCTCCCAGCATAACATTTAACTGCCGAACATCTACAAGTAGATTATACAGCTAACACAGCTAGTCAGGGGCTGGATAAAAGGGAAAATCCTGCTTTTTAAATCTACTGCTGTTGGTTGCCTGGATAGGAAATTCCATATAGATGTTAATCTCAGTTCAGGTGAAGAAAAATAAAAACAATTTTCTCAAATCTGAACAAACCAGGCAGTGACAGCAATCACCACAGTTCACTTTAAAGGCAGCATCAGTGTCGATTTTCCAGCCTGCTCAGGGTTGCTCTGATGTTGCCATCAGAGCCTGCAGAGCCAGAGCTGCCCCTGGGCAGTGCCAGAGCTGGGAGGGGTCTGCAGGGCAGAGCTGAGCCCCCAGGGCTGGGCTGGGCTCTGGCAGCACTGGCAGGACCCAGCCCTGGGCACAGGGAAGCAGCTGCTGGCAGGGACAGCTCCAGGCAGCAGAGCCCTGGGCAGGCAGTGGGGGGAAAGTGTCCCCAGCCCGTGCTGGAATATTTAAAATCCTCTCCTAATGCAACTATTCTATGATTAATTTTTATACAGATCCCCATGCCAAGGCACCACAAATGTCCAACAGCAGCTCCATCAGCCACTTCCTCCTGCTGGCATTGGCAGACACGCGGCAGCTGCAGCTCCTGCACTTCTGCCTCTTGCTGGGCATCTCCCTGGCTGCCCTCCTGGGCAATGGCCTCATCATCAGCGCCGTAGCCTGCGGCCAGCACCTGCACACGCCCATGTTCTTCTTCCTGCTCAACCTGGCCCTCAGCGACCTGGGCTCCATCTGCACCACTGTCCCCAAAGCCATGCACAATTCCCTCTGGGACACCACCACCATCTCCTACACAGGATGTGCTGCACAGCTCTTTTTCTTTATGTTCTTCATTGGAGCAGAGTTTTATCTCCTGATCGTCATGTGCTACGACCGCTACGTGTCCATCTGCAAACCCCTGCACTACGGGACCCTCCTGGGCAGCAGAGCTTGTGCCCACATGGCAGCAGCTGCCTGGGCCAGTGCCTTTCTCTATTCACTGCTGCACACGGCCAATACATTTTCCCTGCCCCTGTGCCATGGCAATGTTCTGGGCCAGTTCTTCTGTGAAATCCCCCAGATCCTCAAACTCTCCTGTTCACACTCAAACCTCAAGGAACTTGGGCTCATTGCTATTAGTGCCTGTTTAGCACTTGGCTGTTTTGTGTTCATTGTTTTTTCCTATGTGCAGATCTTCAGGGCTGTGCTGAGGATCCCCTCTGAGCAGGGATGGCACAAAGCCTTTTTCACCTGCCTCCCTCACCTGGCTGTGGTCTCTCTGTTCTTCAGCACTGTCATGTTTGCTCACCTGAAGTCCCCCTCCATGTCCTCCCCATCCCTGGATCTGGCCCTGTCAGTTCTGTACTCAGTGGTGCCTCCAGCCCTGAACCCCCTCATCTACAGCCTGAGGAACCAGGAGCTCAAGGCTGCAGTGTGGAGACTGACGACTGGATGGTTTCACAAACATTAAACTGCAGGCCAATTTGGGAAAATCACTTGTAATAAAAGTCATCTTTGATACTTCTTGATTTCCTTGTCCAGATGCTTCTCTTTGTTTTACTTTTTTCATATTGTCCAAAAAGAAAAGTTATTGTTTGTGTAATTTCTCATTTTGTTTCTCCCCACCTTCCCTGTGGCCACAGACTGTCAATGAGGGGCTGCGCTTTCAGTGGCTTTAAAGGAACTAAAGGATCTCCCAGCACAGTTTTCTGCAGAGATGCCCTTTTGTTGCCTTCTCTGGAGCTGCAGCAGCAATGTCTGTGTGCAGAGCTGGGGCAGATCAGTGCTGGCACAGCAGCTGTGCCCAGCAGCAGCAGCAGCACTTGGTGTTGCCAGTGCTGCTGCCGTGGCCCTGCCCCGCTGCCCTGGTGGCCCTGGTGTTGCTGCAGGGCCTGAGTGCTCTCGGGGCCGGGCACAGTCCTGGGGGTGGCAGTGCCGGGGCTGCAGCAGGGACAGGCCATGGGCACTGCTGGGGCAGCGCTGACGCCTCAGGCCAGGCCCTGGGGGCTGCAGGCTCCTTGCCCAGGCTCTCTCAAGAACACGGCCAGGCCAATGCTCAGCACAGAAAAGCCCCAGGGTGAGCAGCCCCAGGCTGGCCGTGGGCAGGCTGGGGGCAAACAGCATGGCTGGGGCTCTGCAAGGGCCCTGGGGGAGATGGGAAGGAGCAGCAGAGCAGGGGCTGATCCATCCCCAGTGCGCTGCACAGCCCAGGGCAGCGTCCCAGAGCGTCCTGATGGAGCTGCCAACAACATCCCCCCTCTGCAGCCCTGGCCTCTCCCCCAGCTCACAGAGGTGCCACATCCTTGCAGGCACAGCCACGGCAGCACTGGCTCAGGAGCCCCTGTTTGCATTGCACAGAGCAGGCACGAGCACCCCCATGCTGCTGCTGTGGGGACATGAACCTGAGGGAGCACAAATGCCATCAGCCCCTGGGGCCAGCAAGGGCTGGGGGACACCAGGGAAAGCACTCATCTTTGTCCTGGCCTCTGCAGTCAGCCAGAAAGTTTGTTCCCATCAGCTGGGAGTTTCCTGTGCCACTGCAGATGCTATTGCTCAGAGCCAGGCCTGACTGGCAGCCACCCCCAAACTGCCCTGAGCATTTTTGTTTACATCACCTTTGCTTTCTTCATGTTCCCTGCTACAAATTTCTTCCTGTTGTCCAGCCCTGTTCCCTCCCCTGCAAAAAGCCCATCCATGTTTGCCCTTTCCTCTCTGGCCCCACTCCCCATTTCAGTTCCTGACTTGGCACCATGGGAACGTCCCTTGGGGAGCAGGATCATCCTCCAAGTGCTGCAGGAATTGTCTGCAGGCTCCTGCAGTGCCTGGTTCTGCTCCCTTGCCAGAAGCACCCCAGGCCAGGGGGGCACATCTGGGCTGCTGTGTCTGCCTGTGGGGCTCCCTGTTGTGGGCAATGAGGAGGAGCTGCAGAGGCTCTGCAGGACTGACACGATGGGTTTTGGGGCTGGCAGGAGAAGCTGAGGGACCTGGGCTGCTGCAGCTTCTGAAGAGGAGGCCCAGGGCTCATCCTGCAACTGCTCCAAGAGTGGTTTCCGAGAATTCCAGAACCAGCACAGATGGAAAAGTCCTTGGAAATCATCAAGTCCAACCTGTGACCTGACACTGCCTTGTCTCCCCTGAGCCTCCTCTTCTCCAGGATAAACAACCCCAGCTCCCTCAGCCGCTCCTCACAGGATTTGTGTTCCAGATCCCTCACCAGCTTTGTTGCCCTTCTCTGGACACACTCCAGCCCCTCCATGCCCATCCTAAATTGGGGGGCCCAGAACTGGACACAGCACTCAAGGTGCTGCCCAACCAGTGCTGAGCACAGGGGGAAGAATCACTGCCCTGCTGCTGCTGGCCACACCATTCCTGATCCAGGCCAGGAGCCATTGGCCTTCTTGGCCACCTGGGCACACTGCTGGCCCATGTGCAGCCTGCTGTCCATCAGTCCCTGCAGGTCCCTTTCTGCCTGGCTGCTGTCCAGCCTCTCTGTCCCCAGCCTGTAGTGCTGCAGGGGTTGTTGTGACCAAAGTGCAGGACCCAGCACTGGGACTTGTTAAACCTCACCTTGCTGGATTTGGGCCCTGGATCCAGCCTGTCCAGGGCCCTGTGCAGAGCCCTCCTACCGTCCAGCACATCCACACTCACACCCAGCTTGGTGTCATCTGCAAATTTGCTGATGCTGGACTCATTCCCCTCATCTAGATCATCTATGCAGATATTGAAATCCACACTGGCTGGCTCTGATCCCTCAGCCATCCTGTGGGTGCCCTGTGATGGCTCTCAGGGTGATCTGTTCCATAACCTTGCCGGGCACCCAGGTCAGGCTGACAGGCCTGGAGTTCCCCAGATCCTCCTTCCAGCCCTTCTTGGGGATGGGCTCACACTGACACCTCCACTCCTCTGGAACCTCCCTGCTGAGCCAGGACTGATGGTAAATGATGGAGAGCAGCTTGGGGAGCTCATCCACCAGCCCCCTCATTCCCCTAGTATGGGTCCTATCCTATCCCACACACCTTTGAGCATCTGAGTGGCTCAGCAGGTCAGCAACTGCTTCCTCCTGGTTTCCAGGGGGCTGTTCTGCTCCCTGTGCCCATCTACCAGCTCTGTAGGACATTGGTCCTGAGGACAACCTGTCTTATGGTTCAAAACAGAGGCAAAGAAGGTGTTCAGTACCTCAGTCTTTCCTCATCTTTAGTAACCATATCTCCCCCTGCATCCAATAATGATGCAGATTGTCCTTGTCCCCACCTTTTGCCAATCATGTATTCATAAAAACATTTTTATAATCCTTCACAGAAGCAACCAGGTTAAGCCCCACTTCAGCTTTCACCTCTGTAATTTTCTTTCCCATGACCTAACGACATCCTTAAACAATTCCTGAGTTTCCTGCTCCTCTGTCCAAAGGTGATGTGTCCTCTTTTATCCCCTGAGTTCTTGTTAAAGCCCATGCCCAGCCAGGCCAATTATTGTCCTTGCTGGCTCATTTTTGGTCACATAGGGACAGCCTGTTCCTGTGCCTTCAAGGTTTTGTTCGTGACATATGTCCATTCTTTTCTGAACAACTTTGCTTTAAAGGGCTTCTTCCCTTTAAAATTCAGTACCTGATTCAGAACATCCCAGATCTGCATCCTGAATAGGCTCAAGTCTGATCTCTGTATGTCCAGTGTAGAATTTTTGTTGATACCCCTCCTTCTTTCACAGAATATTGAAAACTTGATTGTTTTATGGTCACTTTGCTCCAGACAACCTCTGACCTCCACATCTCCCACCAGCCCTTCTCTGTTTGTGACCAGCAGCAGACAGAGCTTTCCTTGGGAGTGGGGATTGCAGCACAGCTCCCCAAAGTGCAGCTTGGAAGGTTCAGGCTGGAGCTGAGGAGAAAGCAAAGTCCCTGCCAGGGTAGAATTGTGGTGCTCGAGGTGTGGCAGCGTGAGGCTGGGCCATGGCCGGCTCTGTGTGCCAGGAGCCGGCAGCGCTGGGTGCAGGGAGCACAGGGAGGGCACAGAAACGCTGGGTGAGAAATGCTGGGGCACAGCGAGAGGGGCGAGTGCAGCCGGCCAGGGCACAGGAGCAGCACGCACAGGGGGCACAGCCTGCAGGACAGATGGCCGAGGGCTGGGCAGGGCTGGCAGGGCCACAGGCACCCAGGCCTTTGTGCCCTGGGCTCGGGCAGCGCCTCTGGAGGCCCCACAGCAGGAACTTTCCTGGCAGGGGCTGCACTTTGGCTCTCCCTCGGCCTCCCTGGCCAGGCTGGCAGGGGCTGCAGGTTGATGGCATTTGTCCTTGCTGCCCCTCACATCCCCCTGCCCCACAGAGAGCCCCGAGCCACCCGTGAGGGACAGGCCCTGCTGGCCCAGGCTGGGCTCAGGGCTTGGCCTTTCTGCTTCCCCCAGCCAGCCCAGGCCTTGCTCAGCATTGCAGTTCCCTGCCCAGAGCCTTGGGCTCCCCGCACTCCTGGCCTCAAGGATCTGCTCTCAGCAGTCCCTGGGGAGCCTTTGGCACTTCCTGCCCTCCCTGGGGCCCAGCCATGCTCCAAGGCACTTGGAGTTTTGCTGCTGACTCCTTGAGCAGCTTCTTCATCCTTCCCTCAGTGCCTGAGGCTCCTGGACCCAGCCCCAAATCCACCGTGGGGCTGATTAAAACACAGAAAGCCCTCAGGAGCTCTTTGTCTCCCTTCAATTGTCTTCAAGTCTCCAGGGCTTGTGCAGTGATTGGAGTCAGTTTGGAGTTCTGTTAAGGAGGAAGATGTCAATGTGCACCAAACACATCATGTTTGGATTTAATCATATGGGTGGTTTTTTATTTTTCAGTTCAGAAAAGAGGTGATAGAAGCATTCCCGAAGTGATCTTGATGCTGAATGTCTCCTTAGGAGGTCTGGAGAAGAACAAGCCCCTTTTGGGCTGACCCTGTTTGTACAGCCTGCTCCTCACCCCCAGCCTCACCATGTCTGTCATAACCCACCTGGGACTGACACCCCAAAATATCAAAAAATGTTAATGTAATTTATTCTTTTATTTTATTCTGTAACACATTATTTTGTGTGATTATTTAATTATGTTTATATTTATTTTCATTTATAATATTAACAATGGTTTTTCTTACCTAGTTTTTATATTTGCATAAAAAATCTATACATTTTTAGTAGCCAAGAACATTAATGTTCTTTGGTTCTATGTAGCACAATCCCCTTCCTTAATTAATTAAGGTCTATTGGCTATTTATTTCTTCCTCTTTATGGTAATTAGTAATATGTCCAGTCATTTTGTCATCATTTTTATCATCTTTTCCTCACACAGGGGCATGGGAGAGCCCTTTGGTGTCCAGGGAGACATTTCTGGGGCACATTTGAGGCAGTTTTGGGTCTGGGGAGGGAATTTAGAAAGAACTTGAGGGTATGGACTACACTTGGGGGAGCCGGGTGGGCACTTGGAGGGGCACTCAGGAATTCTGAGGGACAGTTCGGGATCGAGGGGAGCACTTGGGGGCCCAGGAGGGCCCTTGCTGGAGGTCAGGGAGGGGAATTTGGGGCCCTTCGGGGTCCGGGCGGGCCCTTGGGGGGCTCGAACGGGGCTCTCAGGGGCGCGGGGGGTGATGGGAGCTGTAGGCGCGGGTATAATACGGTTTAACGGGGCCGCAGAGCATCACGGGAGTTGTAGGCGCAGCTGCAATGGCTTTTGGTGATGGCGGGGCATGACGGGAGATGAAGTCCCGGCTCGAAGAGCGCTGTACATGCGCCGCTGGGCATGATGGGAGCTGTAGTCCCGGAAGTGGCTGGACCGCGGCGTTTGGGGGTTCAGGAAGGCACTTGGGGAACACTTCAGGGTCCGAGCCGCGAATGGAGGTCCTCGGGGGAACGTAAATGGTTCGGGAATACCTGGGGGGCGCTTGGGGAGCTCCAACTGGGCTCTGTAGGGCGCGGAGCACGGCACGAGTTTTAGGTGCGGGACTGTGCTCTGAGGGGCTCCGGGGCCGCAGGGGATGAGAGGAGATGAATTCCCACAAGCGGCTGTACCGGGCATCCGTGGGGTTGGGAGCACTCAGGGGATCCGGGGACGCTTTTGCGGGGTCCCGAATGGGCGCTGAGGGGCACTGAGGGATCCTGGAGGGTCTGGGGGACACTTACGGGACAGATGGGGGGCGGATGCCGGGGTGGGTTCTGTGGAGCGCGGGGCATGACGGGCGTTGTAGTCCCGGCTCCAATTGTGCGCTTTTGGGCCGCAGGGCATGACGGGAGTTGTAGGCAAAAATAAAAGATGGCGCTGACATCAGGCACTGCTCCCAAGGCCTCACTCCCTGTGCTGATTGGCTGCTGGCTTTGCTTGGCAGGACCATTGGCAAATGGGAGACAGTGGAGGCGGGAACAGCCCTTTCAACTCCTCCAGTCCCTCCCAGCACAGCCCAGTTCATCCCCAGTACAGACCCGTACAACCCCAGTGCCTCTCAAGTCCCTTCCAATACACCTGAGTTCATTCCTAGTCCCTTCCAGTTCCTCCCATTGTCATCCACAGTATGCCCCAGTGTCTTCCACTCTTCTACACTGTGTCCCCAGTGATCCCAGTTTGTCCCAGTATCCCGCAATGTCACTCCCAGTGTGTCTCAGTGTCTCCCACAGCGTTCCAGTGTTCCCCAGTATGTCCCAGGCCTCCCCAGTGTTTCCAAGCACAGTTTAATGTCTCACGGTTGCCGTGGCAGCCAAACCCAGCAGTGGGGTCAGGGCAGTGTCCATGGCCACAGCCCCTTGCAGTGGCCCAGTGCAGCTTGGGCTGATGATCCACCCTCACAGCTGGCCCAGGGCAGCCTGCAGTGGTTTTGGTGGCACCTTGGGCTGGCACACACCTGAGGAGTGTGTCTGTGTTCAGTGGGGAAACTCAGGAGTTTTAGATTGCTTCAAAAAATACAAAAAGGGAAAACCCCTCTTAGGCTGAGTGCAGCCAGCTCTGCAAGCCCAGCAGGTCCCAGGTGAGTGAGGACAGACAGGATGGGGCTGGGGAATGTGGAGCAAGGTTGTCCACACTGGGTCAGAGCTCAAGGCACAGCTTCTCTGAACAGGCCAGATCTCCTGAGGAGAGACCCTGGGTCAATATCAATCAGAGATCTAAAGAGAAATGTAATAAAATAAACCCTTTAAAATAGGTATATGTATGTCTTACAAGCTCTTTGAAATATTTCTCCATAATTGGACTTGGAAAACTTTAATGACCCTCTCAGGGCTTTGGTGTTGTTTACATCAGACTCGGTCCCTGAGAGAGTCTTCAAAGAACTTTTCAAGAACTCAAGGTTAAATTGAAACTCTGAACTTTCTTAAAGTTTTAATGGGTCCCACTGAGGGACACGACTGAGAAACTGTCCCCAGGTTCCAGGTAGAGCAGAGAACTGCAGGCAGTGATGACAGGTGGGGACAAACAAGGTAAAGGTGTCTCTGGTGCTGAGCACACCTGGATGTGTTTCAGGAATGCAAAGGGCCAAGGCCTGAGCCCCAGCCCCTGGCCAGGCAGATCCTGTCCCTCCCTCATTGCTCAGGGCTCTTCCCGGAATGGGCTCTGGCATGTGGGGATGTGCAATGCCAAGGACGGGACCATGGGGCGGCCCCTGCCAGGCTGCTGAGCAGGGACAAGGAGGCAATGAGGCCCCAGGGCTGCCAGGGTCACTTGTCCCCTCGTGGCCTCAGGCCCAGGGCCAGCAGCCATGGCCAAAGTGCTGCCCAAGTTGGCTCTGTCAGGGCCTTGCAGCTGCTGCCCATCCCTGTGCCCTGTGCAGCCCAGGCTGTCCTACGGTGTCCCTGCCCTGCGCCTCTGTCCCTGCAGGCTGTCGTCATCCCCCGGCTGCCCCACCTGGCTGGCCCCTTCCTTTGCTGACAGCTCTGCCTCCTGCCTGCCTCTGCCTGCCCACACAAAGCCTTGGCCTGACCCAGATTCCTTCTGGGGGATGTGTTGTACCACAGCCCTGCCCTGGGAGGGAAATTCCTTTCTCCTTGTGTCCAGTCTGGACCTACCCCAAATACTTGTGGTATCATTTCTCTATCTGGCTGTTTCAATCTCTTCACAACCACAGCCCAGGCACATCAGCCTCCATATATGGGTCATGTTTTTGAGGCCTGCAAACCCCAGCCTGGGAGATCTTTGGTCACTTTCCAAGGTGTTTTCGGATGAAAACATTCCGCTCATTGTCTAAGAAAATCATCATAGGCCAAGGCCAGGCAGCACTGTTTGCCCTGGCAGCTTTTGTCTGGGAGATAGATGGAATTTTGGCAAACAAATTACAATTTCTGCCATGGGCCCTGGAAAAGAAGGTTGGTTCTTTTTCGTAGGAAGGAAGGCAAAGAGCCCCAGTGCTTCCAAGGCAGTTGAGATGTGGTCACTACAGCCAAGGACACACCTTTGCATACATGAAATTTTTTAGTGGGGAGTACCAATTTTGTCCCTGGTTGTCTGAAAATAGGGGAAATTCTTTTACACAGGAAGGAAAGCATGGAGCCCCAGTGTTTCATGGCAGATGAGAGGCAGCCCTCAACATTCCAAGATCAGCCAGACCTGTCAGGTCACCCCTGGAAGGCCAAATCAGCCAGATCTGTTCCACATTCCCCTCATTCCATGGGGCCCCACAATGTCCCAGTGGTTCCCTTGATTCCATGAGGCCCTGAGATGGCACAATGGTCCCTTGGATACACAAGGCTCTGAAGGGTCCTACCGGTCTCCCTGGTTCCACAAGGCCGCAACAGTGTCAGAGTGGTCTCTTGGTTTCATCAAGCCTTGTGGTGTCACCATGGCCCTGAAGTGTCACAATGGTCTCCATGGTTCCACGTGGTCCTCACAGTGTCACCGTGGTCTCCATAGGAAGGAAAAAACCAAGCCCCAGTGTTCCAGGGCCAGATGGGCAGCAGTTATCAGACCCTAAGGACACCCAGATTAGATGTTGCTGGCATATTTTGTCTGGGAGCAATCTCTGGATATAGGGAATTTTAGAGGTGGAATATCAGTTTCGGACATGGATGCCTGGGGGTGAAGGATGGTTCTTTTCCCTAGCAAAGAAAGCCCGGAACACCGGTCTTTCAGGGCCAGATGGAAGGCGGCCATCAGAGGCCAAGGCCAGCCTGAACTCTGTCCTGGTAGATTTTGTCTGAAAGCAACCCTTGGATATAGGAAATTTTGCTAGTGGAATCAAAATTTTGGTAACTTCTGCATTGATAAGAAGGATGGTTCTTTTCCATAGGAAGGAAAGCAAAGGCCCCAAGTGTTTCAGGGGCAGAAGCAGAGAGAGAAAGCTCCTGAGACGCCAAGCCAGCCAGACCTGTTTGTCCTGGAAGCTTTTGTCACAGAGGAATCCTTGGACATACAGAATTTGGGAGGTGGATTCTCAGTTTTGACCATGGGCACCTGATTGAGGTGGATGGTTTTTCCCATAGGAAAGAAAAGTGCAAAGTCCAAGTGCTTTGGAAGAAGATGAGAGGTGGCCACCCATGGGCCAAGAGACCCAGACCTGTCTCTCTGGACACCTTTCATCTGGGGGCAGTCCTTAGATATAGGGAATTTTTGAGGTTTTGGCTGTGGGCACCTGGACAGGAGGAAGAATTCTTTCCATTAGGAAGGAAATCACAGAGCCCCAGTGTTTCAAAGGCAGATGAGAACCAGCTCTTTGGGAACCAAGGCCAGTCAGACTTGTCTCTCCTGGAAGCTTTCATCTGGGAGAAATCCTTGGATATAGGGAATCCTTGAGATGGATCCCCAACTTTGGCCATGGGTGCCTGGATGTGAAAGGTGCTTTTTTCACCTAGGAAAGAAAATCACATGGTCCCAGTGTTTCAAAGGCAAACGGGAGGTGAACCCTGGGTGGCCAAGCCAGCCAGATCTGTCTGTCCTGGCAGATTTCATCTGGGAACAATCTTTGCATAGAAAGAACTTGTAGGAGGAATCCTGATTTTGGCCATGGAAACCTGAAGGAGAAGGACAGCTCTTTCCCACAGGAAGGAGAGCCCAGAGCCCCAGTGTTCCAGGGCCAGATGAGCAGCAGCCCTTGACATGCCAAGGTCACCTGGACCTGTCAGGTGGGCCCCAGGTGGCCCAGCCAGCCAGGCCTTGAGAGGCTACCTAGAACAGAGGCTGGACAGTGTTACAGGAGTAAAGTAGGGATTTATTAAAAAGGCTTTCAAAGGATACACCTGGGGCAATACAAGAGCCTGGCTGAGGCTATACCCAAGATAGACAATAGTTCACACATTTTCACACTTTTATAAGTTTTGGTCCATTTCCATATTTGGGTTAATTGTCCAATTACAGCTTCATTATGGTTATGAAGTCCCATCCTCCCAGTTTGCTCTCCTCTATTCTCTGTTGTTTACACTTTTGAGCCTGAAGCTGCAACAGTGTCCTTGGCTCTCCTAGGGTTCTAGGTTTCCTACTCCAGTTATGGAGAAATATTTCAAAGAGATTCTAAAAAATATACATTCCTATTTTAAAGAGTGTATTTTATTACTGCTCTCTTTGGAGCAGAGGCAATTGCAGGATTCTGTGATTGATATTGACCCAGGGTCTCTCCTCAGGAGCTCTGGCCTGCTCAGAGAAGCTGTGCCTTGAGGTCTGACCCAGTGTGGACAACCTTGCTCCACATTCCCCAGCCCCATCCTGTCTGTCCTCACTCACCTGGGACCTGCTGTGCTTGCAGACTGGCTGCACTCAGCCTAAGGTTGGTTTTCCCTTTTTGTATTTTTTGAAGCAATCTAAAACTCCTGAGTTTCTCCACTGAACACAGACACACTCCTCAGGTGTGTGCCAGCCCACGGTGCCACCAAAACCACTGCAGGCTGCCCTGGGCCAGCTGTGAGGGTGGATCATCAGCCCAAGCTGCACTGGGCCACTGCAAGGGGCTGTGGCCATGGACACTGCCCTGACCCCACTGCTGGGTTTGGCTGCCACGGCAACCGTGAGACATTAAACTGTGCTTGGAAACACTGGGGAGGCCTGGGACATACTGGGGAACACTGGAACGCTGTGGGAGACACTGAGACACACTGGGAGTGACATTGGGGGATACTGGGACAAACTGGGAACACAGGGAATGCTGAGGGGCAATCTGGGCAGACTGGGAGGGACTATGCAGGTACAGTGAGACACAGTCTGACATACTGGGACACACTTTGAGTGATACTGGGAGATACTGGGACAAACTGGGATCACTGGGGACACAGCATAGAAGAGTGGAAGACACTGGGGCATACTGTGGATGACAATGGGAGGAACTGGAAGGGACTCAGGTGTATTGGAAGGGATTGGAGAGGCACTGGGGTCGTACTGGTCTGTACTGGGGATGAACTGGGTTGTGTTGGGAGGGACTGGAGGAGTTGAAAGGGCTGTTCCCGCCTCCACTGTCTCCCATTTGCCAATGGTCCTGCCAATCACAGCCAGCAGCCAATCAGCGCAGGGACTGGGGTCTTGGGAGCAGTGCCTGATGTCAGCGCCATCTTTTATTTTTGCCTACAACTCCCATCATGCCCCGCGGCCCGATAGAGCCCCATTGGAGCTGGGACTACAACGCCCGTCATGCCCCGCGCTCCACAGACCCCACCCCGGCATCCGCCCCCCATCTGTCCCGTAAGTGTCCCCCAGACCCTCCAGGATCCCTCAGTGCCCCTCAGCGCCCATTCGGGACCACCCAAAAGCGCCCCCGGATCCCCTGAGTGCTCCCAACCCCACGGATGCCCGGTACAGCCGCTTCTGGGAATTCATCTCCTCTCATCCCCCGCGGCCCCGGAGCCCCTCAGAGCACAGTCCCGCACCTAAAACTCGTGCCGTGCCCCGCGCCCTACAGAGCCCAGTTGGAGCTCCCCAAGCGCCCCCCAGGTATTCCCGAACCATTTACGTTCCCCCCGAGGACCTCAAGTCGCGGCTCGGACCCTGAAGTGTTCCCCAAGTGCCTTCCTGAACCCCCAAACGCCGCGGTCCAGCCACTTCCGGGACTACAGCTCCCATCATGCCCAGCGGCGCATGTACAGCGCTCTTCGAGCCGGGACTTCATCTCCCGTCATGCCCCGCCATCACCAAAAACCATTGCAGCTGCGCCTACAACTCCCGTGATGCTCTGCGGCCCCGTTTAACCGTATTATACCCGCGCCTACAGCTCCCATCACCCCCCGCGCCCCTGAGAGCCCCGTTCGAGCCCCCCAAAGGCCCGCCCGGACCCCGAAGGGCCCCAAATTCCCCTCCCTGACCTCCAGCAAGGGCCCCCCTGGGCCCCCAAGTGCTCCCCTGGACCCCGAACTGTCCCTCAGAATTCCTGAGTGCCCCTCCAAGTGCCCACCCGGCTCCCCCAAGTGTAGTCCATACCCTCAAGTTCTTTCTAAATTCCCTCCCCAGACTCACAACTGCCTCAAATGTGCCCCAGAAATGTCTCCCTGGACACCAAAGGGCTCTCCCATGCCCCTGTCTGAGAAAAAGATGATAAAAATGATGACAAAATGACTGGACATATTACTAATTACCATAAAGAGGAAGAAATAAATAGCCAATAGACCTTAATTAATTAAGGAAGGGGATTGTGCTACATAGAACCAAAGAACATTAATGTTCTTGGCTAGTAAAAATGTATAGATTTTTTATGCAAATATAAAAACTAGGTAAGAAAAACCATTGTTAATATTATAAATGAAAATAAATATATATATAATTAAATAATCACACAAAATAATGTGTTACAGAATAAAATAAAAGAATAAATTACAGCAACATTTTTGATATTTTGGGATGTCAGTCCCAGGTGGGTTATGACAGACATGGTGAGGCTGGGGGTGAGGAGCAGGTTGTGGAAACAGGGTCAGCCCAAAAGGGGCTTGTTCTTCTCCAGACCTCCTCAGGAGACATTCAGCATCAAGATCACTTTGGGAATGCTTCTATCACCTCTTTTCTGAACTGAAAAATAAAAAAACACCCATATCATTAAATCCAAACGTCATGTGTTTGGTGCACTTTGACATCTTCTTCCTTAACAGAACTCCAAACTGATTCCAATCACTGCACAAGCCCTGGAGACTTAAGACAATTGAAGGGAGACAAAGAGCTCCTGAGGGCTTTCTGTGTTTTAATCAGCCCCACGGTGGATTTGGGGCTGGGTCCAGGAGCCTCAGGCACTGAGAGAAGGATGAAAAAGCTGCTCAAGGAGTCAGCAGCAAAACTCCAAGTGCCTTGGAGCATGGCTGGGCCCCAGTGAGGGCAGGGAGAGCCAAAGGCTCCCCAGGGACTGGTGTGAGCAGATCCTTGAGGCCAGGAGTGCGGGGAGCCCAAGGCTCTGGGCAGGGAACTGCAATGCTGAGCAAGGCCTGGGCTGGCTGGGGGAAGCAGAAAGGCCAAGCCCTGAGCCCAGCCTGGGCCAGCAGGGCCTGTCCCTCACGGGTGGCTCGGGGCTCTCTGTGGGCCAGGGGGATGTGAGGGGCAGCAAGGACAAATGCCATAAAACTGCAGCCCCTGCCCGCCTGGCCAGGGAGGCCGAGGGAGAGCCAAAGTGCAGCCCCTGCTGAAATAAATGGGCAGGAGATCTTTCTCCTTTTTAATGCCTTTATTAAGAAGAATCAGCTCAGGTGGGAAGAAATCGACGGGTTGCGCCCTCGCCGCCGCTGCTCCCAGGCGTGGCACGAAGCAGGAGGATGATGCAGTTTTGTCCGCTGGTCTGCAGACAGAACTGGGGACTCTGTCCTCACGGGAGAGTCGTTGAGTCCTTAGTTTGTTGGTTTAGAAACCCGGGGGGTCTCTTTAATCAGTTTCTTTTCAGGTTAGAGTGAGAAATAAAAAGGTTTAAGCAGGTACGGGACAATGCTCCCATCCTTAGACGTCACTTTAAGTCACTTATTGGCTCGTGATTTTAGGGGTTTTTCTTATAAAAACTGTAAAACTGTAAAAATCCAGGGTGCACTGCGTTTCTTATTTGCATGCTGTCTCTGGTGTCACTGCCCATCTCTTTACCCTGGAGGGTTTCCCTTGGTATCTCCTTGGCATACAGCTAGCATCAGGGAAACAGTCAGTTAATCACCTGCCATTAACGAGTGATTAAGGGCTTTTCTTCCACAGGGAAACTAAAGGAGTCTGACTCGGTCTGGCTTGTTTTTTTTAACTCTGAAACTTAAAAAAAAAATACAACTTTCTATTCATAACAGTTCCCCCCTATTTTTCTTTGATCAAGCTTAAGCTTGCATCAACTTATAATTTTTGGCTCGTAGAATTTCCTATATTTTTTGTATTGATTATACATTTCCTCAGCACTTGGGTGATCATATTTACTAAGCTTCATTACCCTTTTTGGTTTTTTCAGGTTAATTCCTTTAGAGATCCTTAGGTTATTCTGTACAGCAGATGTTACTATTTTTGTTAAACATGGAAATAAGAACAGACTAACAAGTGTACCCACAGTGAAGGTTATAGTTTTCCAACTTTTTTTGAAAATCCATAGATTATCCCACCAACTGGAATCAAGTGTAAGAGTCTTTTGATTTTGTAAATATGCTAGTTCTTTTATTTCGTTTAAAGTGTTTCTAATGACTGCCACAATTAATTTGATTTGATAAACTACTGTTTTGGTTTGGTTGAGTTGGTCATTAATATGATTAAGAGCCAATGCGGTCTGATTAGATATTACTTCCAATTCTGATTGTAGTTTCAAAATTTTGTTTAACATATATTGTTCCTTCAGTTTTGTTTTTCTCAAATCCTCATATATAGGAACTCTTAAACTTGATCCAGATTCTTTGTGTATTATAAAGACAGTTTGTTTTATAATTCTAATGATGCCACCACTAGACCAGCCTCTTGGCAATTCAGTGGATGTTGTGGTACCATTGACCCAAAACAGGTGTTTAGGGGTTTCCTGAAAGAGATTAATTTTTGTCATGCCCTCCCAATATTTAGAAATACTTTTTCCTTTTACCAGATTTACCAGGTTTGCTTCAGTAGCATCACATTCAAAGCACCACCAGGCCTCTCCTACAGGGTGCTCTCCCAGGAGTGGCTGCCTAAAGGTGGCAGTGTTCTGGGCCATCCAATATATTTTCTTATTCTCTTGATAAAAGATCAATTGGGAGAGGTTAACACAATTGTTGTGGACTCTCAGCAAGGAGCTTACTTCTTTTTCATAGAAAGGTTGGTAGTACTCATTGCACAGCTCTCCTGGGCTCTCCAGAGCACCACCAGCAATCAGAGCCAGCACTACTACCCTTCCCAAGAGTCCGGTATGGGTCATCCTGCACAGCCTGCCCACCCGGCCTTGCCTCTTGAGGATTTTACTGAGAAGAAGTCTCCAAGCTTTTTAGAGTCTCTTGTTCCTCTGGTTAAACCTCTCTTGATCTGTCCCTGCTAATTTGGTCCCTCCTAGGGGAGCACTCTGGAGAAGATTAACCTGGGGTCTTTGGTACTAAGTTAGGACGACTTAACTAGAATTACTTATTAACAATTTTTAACTTTTACAAATTTCTTAAAACACTTCAAGACATGTTATGATTCTAAACTTTTTTCTTATGCAGTTCATCAGTCTTTTTGAATGTCAATTTTAAGTCATTTGGTCCTTTTATAATAGTATACTCAGCTGAATTAACTCCTGATGCAGTTGAATCATGTCCTGAGTTAGAGTGTGAGGGTGGTGTAGAATCTGGTCCAATACCAGAGGGAGACACTGAAGAATCTTGTCCAATACCCGGGGGTGAGAGTGGTGTGGAAGCTGGTCCAATACCAGACACTGAAGAATCTTGTCCAATGCTCGGGGGTGGGACTGGTCCTTTAATTCTCGTAATGTGAGTCCAACCTTTTTCTCTGGTTCGCACAGCCGAATTAGCGATGAGGAGTACCTGAAAGGGGCCTTCAAATTTAGGCATTAATGGTCTATAATTCCAGGATTTTATTAAAATCCAATCTCCTGGGTTCATGTCATGTGCTTTTGTATCAAGAGGGGAGGTTTGGGGGAGGTATCCTCTTTTTCTAAGTCCTTCTAGGGTCCTTCCAATTACTTCTAAATATTTCCTTGTAGCTTCTTCTCCTTCCAGGTAGTCTCCTGTGCTATAGGGTGTTAACAAGAATGGCAATCCGAACATCATTTCATAAGGTGAAATCCTTATATCAGACCGGGGTCTTGTTCTGATGCGCAAGAGCGCTAGGGGTAAACACTTTAGCCAATTCATTTTTGAGAATTTTGTTCATTTGTTCCACCCTCCCAGAACTCTGGGGGTGCCACAGAGTATGCAATCTCCACTTTATTCCTGAAGCTTCAATTATAATTTGCAATGTTTGGGCCACAAATTTGGGCCTCAGTCTGAGTCTAAGGTATTCACTATTTCATTCTGGTTCACCTTTTTGGCAAGTTAAACACTCTTTTATAATTGTTTTTGCTAGGTCATATCCGCTTATGCACAGGTTATTTCTTAGGAAATAATCACATAGTCCTTGGACTCCCCAGTGGGTTAGTTTCTGTAGTTCTGTTAGCACCATCCTAGCAAGTGCTTTGTTTAGCAACACCCGTCTGTCAAATATTAACCACTTGATATCCTTTGATGTAACTTTAAATTTCACAAAATATGAGTTCTTTTTTTCTTTTTCCCTACTCGGGTGTGGTTTCTGCTTAAAAAAAACTTTTTACCAGATCTTCTGGTCTTAAAGCTGCTTCCTTTGCTATCTTGATCAGCTAGCAAAGATTTCACAACTTTATGCTAAACAGTCGGGGGGGGGGGGGGTCCAGTTGCTCCACAGTAATAACAGCAGCTTTCACTCAAAGGAACTCGAGGCCTCTCCATGCCTCCTGTCCCTGACAGTACTGGCCTATCCTTGCCTGCTCCTGGTGGTGGACCCCCCCACTCTTTTGTGGCCTTGTAGTGTAGGAAAGAGTTGTTTGCTCCCACACTTTCTCTGGCTATAGCAAGCATGATCTTAGATTTGGCCTTTGCTTTTTCTTCTTCTCTATTTTCTTGGGCCGTCAGATAGTTACTCAGCTGCTGACACATCCACTTGTCTTTCATCCCACACCATGGCCATCCTCCTTGCACCTCTAATTCTGGCCACACTTCTGAACAGTAATGTACCATCTTAACTTTATCTAATCCTTCTGTGCCTTCTATAAAGTCCCATTTCTCTAATAGTTCACCTAGGGGACTGTGGGGAGGTATATTCTTCAATCTTTGGCCACTTTTCTTACTACCACACCCTCCCATTATTTTCTGCCTCTAAACAAATCACAAGGTGTCTTTTTCTCTAAAGGAAATATATCTTATTTAAGAAGTCTCGACCTCCTGCCAAAACTCCAATTTCACTGACCCTTTTCGTCAGGACTTTGTTAAGACCTTGGCCTTCTTGCCAAGACTCAACAAACAACCAAAATACAAAAAAACATCCTCGAGGTCTTGACCTCTGAGGTTCGCCTGACCTCCTTCGTCAGGACTTAGAGAGACCTTGGCCTTCCCTTGCCAAGGCTCAAACAGTCAAACCTCGAAACCCTGGCTTCTGAGGGGTGCCTGAACTCTTCTGTCAGAGCCAAACTGCCTGATATCATAAATCCTAACTTCCTTCGTTAGGACCTGTATCAGAGCCTTTGGGGTGCGTGCCACTCACACAGCTATTTCCTCCGCACGCCCGGAGGGGGATCCTGTAGGGTGCGTGCCACTCACACAGCTATTTCCTCCGCACGCCCGGAGGGGGGTCCTGTGGGGTGCGTGCTACTCACACAGCTATTTCCTCCGCACGCCCGGAGGGGGGTCCTCTTTACCCCTTTGGAGGCGCCTCAATTACCAGTTCCACTCGCTTCCCCCTGTTCCCGGCCGGCCCCCTCGCGGGGGTGCGGAACCGCGGTACTGAGGGGTCCACACTCGCTTCGAGGAGCCGAGCTGCCGGCCCTCGTCTCACTCACACACACTCGCTCGCCTCCCTCTCCCGCCGCCGGCTATTCTCACCTATCCGACGCTGCTCCGTGTCACTGTCCCAAGCCGATCTTCTCTGGTCCTGATAGCCAGCTGTCCTGCAGGTCCAGGGTGGGCGGCCGTCCCAGTCCTGGTGTCCTCTTCAGGCGTGGCTATCCCGGACGAGTCCCCCAAGCTGAAATAAATGGGCAGGAGATCTTTCTCCTTTTTAATGCCTTTATTAAGAAGAATCAGCTCAGGTGGGAAGAAATCGACGGGTTGCGCCCTCGCCGCCGCTGCTCCCAGGCGTGGCACGAAGCAGGAGGATGATGCAGTTTTGTCCGCTGGTCTGCAGACAGAACTGGGGACTCTGTCCTCACGGGAGAGTCGTTGAGTCCTTGGTTTGTTGGTTTAGAAACCCGGGGGGGTCTCTTTAATCAGTTTCTTTTCAGGTTAGGGTGAGGAATAAAAAGATTCAAGCAGGTACGGGACAATGCTCCCATCCTTAGACGTCACTTTAAGTCACTTATTGGCTCGTGATTTTAGGGGTTTTTCTTATAAAAACTGTAAAACTGTAAAAATCCAGGGTGCACTGCGTTTCTTATTTGCATGCTGTCTCTGGTGTCACTGCCCATCTCTTTACCCTGGAGGGTTTCCCTTGGTATCTCCTTGGCATGCAGCTAGCATCAGGGAAACAATCAGTTAATCACCTGCCATTAACGAGTGATTAAGGGCTTTTCTTCCACAGGGAAACTAAAGGAGTCTGACTCGGTCTGGCTTGTTTTTTTTAACTCTGAAACTTAAAAAAAAATACAACTTTCTATTCATAACACCTGCCAGGAAAGTTCCTGCTGTGGGGCCTCCAGAGGCGCTGCCCGAGCCCAGGGCACAAAGGCCTGGGTGCCTGTGGCCCTGCCAGCCCTGCCCAGCCCTTGGCCATCTGTCCTGCAGGCTGTGCCCCCTGTGCGTGCTGCTCCTGTGCCCTGGCCGGCTGCACTCGCCCCTCTCGCTGTGCCCCAGCATTTCTCACCCAGCGTTTCTGTGCCCTCCCTGGGCTCCCTGCACCCAGCGCTGCCGGCTCCTGGCACACAGAGCCGGCCATGGCCCAGCCTCACGCTGCCACACCTCGAGCACCACAATTCCACCCTGGCAGGGACTTTGCTTTCTCCTCAGCTCCAGCCTGAACCTTCCAAGCTGCACTTTGGGGATGTTTCCTGCAATTCCCACTCCCAAGGAAAGCTCTGTCTCCTGCTGCTCACAAACATAGAAGGGCTGGTGGGAGAAGTGCTGGTCAGAGGCTGTTTGGGGTACAGTGACCATGAAATTATGGAGTTTTTAAATATTCCGTGAAAGAAGGAGGGGCATCAATAAATCTTCTACACTGGACGTTTAAGGGCAGACTTTGGCCTGTTGAGGATGCAGATTTGGGGAGTACTAAATCAGGAACTGATTCTTTTAAGGGAAACAGCCCTTAAAAACAGGGGTTTCCAGGAAGGATGGACACACTTCAGCAAAGAAACCTTGATGGAGCAAGAGTAGGCTGTCCCTTTGTGCAGAAAGATGACCCAGAGGGGGAAATGACTGGCTTGGCTGGGCATAGAGCTTTTTCAGGAATTTCGGGGTTAAAAAGAGGGTGCGCCACCTTTGGACATAGAGGCAGGTAAATCAAGAAATGTTTAAGGATTTTTTAGGTGATGCAGAAAGAAAATTAGACAGGTGAAAGCTCAGTTAGGACTTAACTTGGACACTTGTGTGAAGGATAATTACTATGTATTTATAAGCACATTAATGGCAAAAGGAGGGGGAAGGACAACCTGCATTTCTTATTGTGAGGGATATGGTTACCAAAGATGAAGAATGGGCAGAGGTACTTCACCCCTTCTTTGCCTCAGTTTTCAACAATAAGACAGGCCATCCTCAGGACAAGTGTTCTCCTGAGCTGGTAGATGGGCACAGGGAGCAGCCCCTGGAATCCAGGAGGAAGCAGCTGGGGACCTGCTGAGCCACTCAGGTGCTCACAGGTGTCTCTGGGAGCAGATGGGATCCATCCTGGGGGGATGAGGGAGCTGGTGGATGAGTTCCCCAAGCTGCTCTCCATCATTTACTATCAGACTTGGCTCAGCAGGGAGGTCCCAGAGCACTGGAGGTGTCAGTGTGAGCCCATCCCCAAGAAGGGCTGGAAGGAGGATCTGGGGAACTTCAGGCCTGTCAGCCTGACCTGGGTGCCTGGCAAGGTTATGGAACAGATCACCTTGAGAGCCATCACAGGGCACCCACAGGATGGCTGAGGCATCACAGCCAGCCAGCGTGGATTCCAGTATCTGCACTGATGATCTGCATGAGGGCACTGAGTCCAGCATCAGCAAATTTGCAGATGAGACCAAGCTGGGTGTGAGTGTGGATCTGCTGGAGAGTAGGAGGGCTGTGCACAGGGCCCTGGACAGGCTGGATCCAGGGCCCAAATCCAACAAGGTGAGGTTGAACAAGTCCCAGTGCCAGGTCCCGCACTTGGCCACAACAACCCCTGCAGCACTACAGGCTGGGGACAGAGTGGCTGGAGAGCAGCCAGGCAGAAAGGGACCTGCAGGGACTGATGGACAGCAGGCTGGACATGAGGCAGCAGTGTGCCCAGGTGGCCAAGAAGGCCAGTGGCTCCTGGCCTGGATCAGGAATGGTGTGGCCAGCAGGAGCAGGGCAGGGATTCTTCCCCTGTGCTGGGCACTGGTTGGGCAGCACCTCGAGTGCTGTGTCCAGTTCTGGGCCCTCCAATTTAGGAAGGACATGGAGGGGCTGGAGTGTGTCCAGAGAAGGGCAACAAGGCTGGGGAGGGGTCTGGAACACAAGTCCTGTGAGGAGGGGGTGACGCAGCTGGGGTTGTTTATCCTGGAGGAGAGGAGGCCCAGGGGAGACAAGGCGGTGTCAGGGCACAGGTTGGATTTGATGATCTCCAAGGACTTTTCCAATCCAATCCCTGATTCTGGGATTCCCTGAAACCAGCCTTGGAGCAGTTGCAGGATGAGCCCTGGGCCTCGTCTTCAGAAGCTCCAGCATCCCAGGTGCCTCAGCTTCTCCTGCCAGCCCCAAAGCCCATCCTGTCAGTCCTGCAGAGCCTCTGCAGCTCCTCCTCACTGCCCAGAACAGGGAGCCCCACAGGCAGACACAGCAGCCCAGATGTGCCCCCCTAGCCTGGGGTGCCTCGGGCAAGGGAGCAGCACCAGGCACTGCAGGAGCCTTCAGACAATTCCAGCAGCACTTGGAGGATGATCCTGCTGCCCAAGGGACGTTCCCATGGTGCCAAGTCAGGAACTGCAATGGGGAGTGGGGCCAGAGAGGAAAGGGCAAACATGGATGGGCTGTTTACAAGGAAGGGAACAGGAGTGGGCAAAAGGAAGAAATTTGTAGCAGGAAGTGTGAAGAGAGCAAAAGTGATGTAAACAAAAAAGCTCAGGGCAGTTTGGGGGTGGCTGCCAGGCAGCCCTGGCTCTGAGCCACAGCGTCTGCAGTGGGACAGGAAACTCCCAGTTGATGGGAACAAACTTTCTGGCTGACTGCAGAGGCCACAACAAAGCTGAGTGGTTTCCCTGGTGTCCCCCAGCCCTTGCTGGCCCCAGGGGCTGATGGCATTTGTGCTCACTCAGGTTCATGTCCCCACAGCAGCAGCATGGGGGTGCTCCCGCCTGCTGTGTGCAATGCAAACAGGGGCTCCTGAGCCAGTGCTGCCGTGGCTGTGCCTGCAAGGATGCGGCACCTGTGTGAGCTGGGGGAGAGGCCAGGGCTGCAGAGGGGGGATGTTGTTGGCAGCTCCATCAGGACGCTCTGGGACGCTGCCCTGGGCTGTGCAGCGCCCTGGGGATGGATCAGCCCCTGCTCTGCTGTTCCTTCCTGTCTCCCCCAGGGCCCTTGCAGAGCCCCAGCCATGCTGTTTGCCCCCAGCCTGCCCACGGCCAGCCTGGGGCTGCTCACTCTGGGGCTTTTCTGTGCTGAGCATTGGCCTGGCCGTGTTCTTGAGAGAGCCTGGGCAAGGAGCCTGCAGCCCCCTGGCCCTGGCCTGAGGCGTCAGCGCTGCCCCAGCAGTGCCCATGGCCTGTCCCTGCTGCAGCCCCGGCACTGCCACCCCCAGGACTGTGCCCGGCCCCGAGAGCACTCAGGCCCTGCAGCAACACCAGGGCCACCAGGGCAGCAGGGCAGGGCCACGGCAGCAGCACTGGCAACACCAAGTGCTGCTGCTGCTGCTGGGCACAGCTGCTGTGCCAGCACTGATCTGCCCCAGCTCTGCACACAGACATTGCTGCTGCAGCTCCAGAGAAGGCAACATAAAGGCATCACTGCAGAAAACCATGCTGAGAGATCCTTTAAATCCATCAAGAGTACAGCCCCTCATTGACAGAGTATGTGGCCACAGGGAATGTGAAGAGAAGCAAAATGAGAAATAGCACAAATCCTGACCTTTATTTGTGGAATATATTGCAAATGTAAAACAAAGGAACCTCTAAAATAAACCAAAAACTATCAAAGATGATTTTTTATTACAATTGATTGGCAGAAATAAGCCAGCAGTTTAATGTTTCTGAAAGCATCCATTCATAAGTCTCCACACTGCAGCCTTGAGCTCCTGGTTCCTCAGGCTGTAGATGAGGGGGTTCAGGGCTGGAGGCGACACCGAGTACAGAACTGACAGGGCCAGATCCAGGGATGGTGAGGAGATGGAGGGGGGCTTCAGGTAGGCAAACGTTGCAGTGCTGATGAACAGGGAGACCACAGCCAGGTGAGGGAGGCAGGTGGAAAAGGCTTTGTGCCGCCCCTGCTCAGAGGGGATCCTCAGCACGGCCCTGAAGATCTGCACATAGGAGAAAACAATGAACACAAAACAGCCAAATACCAAACTGGCAGTAACAGCAAGAAGCCCCATTTCCCTGAAGTGGGATTTGGAGCAGGAGAGCTTGAGGATCTGGGGGATTTCACAGAAGAACTGGCCCAGGGCATTGCCATGGCACAGGGGCAGAGAAAATGTAGTGGCCGTGTGCATGAGAGCATTGAGAAAGGCACTGGTCCAGGCAGCTGCTGCCGTGTGGGCACAAGCTCTGCTGCCCAGAAGGGTCCCGTAGTGCAGGGGTTTGCAGATAGACACGTAGCGGTCGTAGCACATGATGGTCAGGAGGGAAAACTCTGCTCCAAGGAAGAAGATAAGGAGAAAGAGCTGTGCAGCACATCCTGTGTAGGAGATGTTCCTGGTGTCCCAGAGGGAATTGTGCATGGCTTTGGGGACAGTGGTGCAGATGGAGCCCAGGTCGCTGAGGGCCAGGTTGAGCAGGAAGAAGAACATGGGCGTGTGCAGGTGGTGGCCGCAGGCTACGGCGCTGATGATGAGGCCGTTGGCCAGCAGGGCAGCCAGGGAGATGCCCAGCAAGAGGCAGAAGTGCAGGAGCTGCAGCTGCCGCGTGTCTGCCAATGCCAGCAGGAGGAAGTGGCTGATGGAGCTGCTGTTGGACATTTGCTGGGGCTGCACATGGGGACCTGTTCATGGAGAAAGGACAGTGAAGAGTTAGAGGAGATACCTGTAACCAAAATCAAAGCTATTTCCCATACACCCTCCTCTGTAACATATGCAGACATGTTTCTGTGTTTAAGAGTTCTGAAGTTTTCTTCATAAGCTTCCCCCATCGCCCTCCTGGTATTCTCTGGACATCAGAAAACCTCAGCATTTCTGCTGCACCCAGGGAGAGCAGAGCAAGTCCTGTGAGGCAAAATGATGAGTGGAGAGTGAGGGGAAATGGTCTGTCCTTTTGACCTGTTCAGAATTTCTCAGGGCTTTTACCTTTCTCAGGAGAGGATGATCACCTTTCCATGCTTCCGCTAAAGTGTCAGCAGGTACTGCTGAGAGCAGATGGATCCACCACAACCCAGCTCCACATCTGTAGCCAAGGACTCACGTTGCTCATTTCACCAACCCAACAGCATTTTCACTGTCAGAACACCTCTGCCTTTCCCCATCAATCTTATCATTCAGAGATGCTCTAGGACAGGTTTGCAGCCTGGATTGAAGCTCCCAGCTTGGACTGAAATCTCAGGGAGAATCCCAGGTGTCCTTACGCTGACATTGGATGAAGGGAGATGCAGCTCCTTCCCTGGCTGCACTGACAGCATTGCCCAGAGCCGGGCACTGGGCACAGCGTCACCCTGAGCCAGCTGTGCCCCCTCCCAGAGCCCCCAGGGCCGGGCAGCTGCTCCCAGCCCTGTACTCTGCAGGGGGAACTGGGCCCGGGGCTGCAGAGCTGCCCCACGGCTCTGCTGCAGCTCTGCCTGCACAGGAGGGGCTTCACGCCTTGGAGCCCCGGCCCTGAGGGCAGAGGCTTGGCCGGGGGACAGGAGGGAGGGTGCTTGTTCAGAGGGGGGGGGCTGCACTGGAGGGGATCCTGTGGGCATCTCTAAACTCTCCCTGCCACAGCACTGCTGGGTTTTGTTTTCTGTCATTGCCAGATCTTCTCTCTGCTTCCTGGAGATTTTCCTCCTGGAGGTGTTTCCTTGTGCCTGATCTCTCTGTGCCAGCACTCACAGACCCCAAATCTCTGTGCACTTGCCTTGCCCTGAAAAAACCCTGCCTGTTTGCAGGGCACTGGCTGGGGGCAGGTTCTGTTTGCCGCTTGGAGAAAGGACAGCTGAGACTGAGCCTGATGGCTCCAGTAAAGGTGATGCTGCTGCTGTCCATGGACAAAGAGGATGAAAGCAAATTAGGGATCTCCTGTGAACCTACTGATCACTAAAAGTAACAATTCAGATGTCTCAGGCACTTGTCAAAATTCATAATCAACCTTTAATATTTATCCCCCCCCCGCCATTCTCCAGTACTAGGAAAATTAATACAAAGTCTTTGAAAATTTCTGCATTTTTATCAAAATCCTTGTCTTGGAAATATTCTGTGAGTGATCAGAACCCCTCAGCATGTCAGAGCTTTATGAGCATTTCACCTCCCCTGCACCAGAAATACCAAGACTTGTACTCACAGAGTCTGCAGGCATTGGGATGTTCCAGCTTTAGGAGATGGCTCCAGGAGCTGCAGATGCATTGTCCTGCAGCCAGAGGTTCCTGTGCCAAGGGCAGGCAGTGATTCTGCCCCAGGCACTTCTCAGCACCTTCCCAGCCCTGACTGATTGAAGCTCTCTGTGCCTCTGGGCTGTGCCCGGGCTGGATGCAGGCAGTGCCCCAGCCCTGCTGGGCTGGCAGAAGAGCTGCTCATCAAGAGAAATGTGCTTTTGAAGCTCTTCTTGCTTACCAGGAGCTGCCTCTGTGCCAGGAGCCCAGCCCAGCTCAGCAGCACAGACACAGCACCAGGACTTTAATGAACCTCTGGGGCTTTGTGCTCACGCCCTGAACATCAGTCCCTGAGAGGCAGCTGAAGAAACCTCTCCAGAACTGCAAGGCAGAATCCAACTCCAAAGTTTCTTGGACTTTTAATGGGTCCCACTGAGGCACACAGCTGAGAAAGTGTCCCCAGGCCCCAGCCAGGGCAGAGAACTGGAGGCAGTGATGACAGGTGGGGACAAAGAGAAGCCAAGTCTTGGTGGCCTGGGACACAGCAGGGTCTGTGCCAGCAAGGGCTAGGAGGAGACACCTTGTCCTGAGGCCCTGGGGCCTCCTGGCACAGCCCCAGCCAGGCTGGGCACTGCCAGCCCCTTGTCCTGCCCTCAGCATCCCCCCCTAGCCCACATCCCAGTGGCCTCAAGGATCTGCTGGAAGGAGTCCCTGGGGAGCCTTGCTCAGCAATGGCCCTGGGGGCTCCTGAATGCTCCCAGGGACTGCAGGTTTTTCAAAGGACTTTGGGTTTGGCTTTTGCCTTGGCGATTCTGAGAGTTTTGTGCAATCATGGCCTCCAATTATCTGCTGTAATTAGTCCCTGGAGAGGCTTTGTCAGTAACAACACTCAGTGGGGCTCATTAATGCTTCAAGGTACTTCAGTTATTTTAAGGTACTTGGTGTTTCCCTTTTGATACAGACTCTGGGAGAGGTTTGTGCAATCATGGCCCCAATTATCTGCTTTAACGAGTCCCCTGAGAGTTTTCTACTGACATTCAAGGGTCTCATTTATACTTTGAGATACTCAAGGTTTTTAAAGTACTTTGAATTTTCCTTTTCCCACTGAGTCTTTGAGAAGTTTTTGTGCCATCCTGGCTTCCAATTCTCTCCTCCAAGGAGTCTATGAGGAGCCTGTGTTGGGGATGGACTTTAGTAGGACCCATTCATGCCTTGACACACTTCGGGGTTTTTTTCTGACTTTGACTTCTGGAGAGATTTGTTCAATCTCCTCTCAGGACCTGAGGATCCAGGGCTCAGCTCCAAATGCACCACGGGGCTCATTAGGATCAAGCAAGTCCTGACAAACCATGGCTCAGCCTTGATTTCCCTCTGCTCTGGTGCTGTTCATCAGGAATTTTTCCTATTGGAGAAATATTTCAAAGATTTTCTAGTAAATTTATATTCCTATTTTAAAGGATGTCTTTTATTATTTTTTCTTTTATGCAAGAGGTGATTGAAGCATTCTGTGACTGATATTGATCCAGGGACTCTCCTCAGGAGGTCTGGCCTGTTCAGAGAAGCTGTGCCTTGAGCTCTGACCCAGTGTCAACAACCTTGCTCCACATTCCCCATCCTGTCTCTCCTCACTCACTTGGGATCTGCTTTGCTTGGAGATCTGACTGCACACAGCCAAAGAGGGGTTTTGTCTTTCAAATTCTATGAAGCAATCTAAAAGTCTTGCATTTCTTTGTTGAAAACAGACCATTCTCAAGGCTGTGCCAAGCCCAAGGTGCCACCAAGGTGCCACCAAGACCACTCCAGGCCTGCCCTGGGCCAGCTGTTAGGGTGGATCATCATCCCAACCTGCACTGGGCTGTTGCAAAAAGCAAAATTCTGCTGAATTTGATGTTGATTTCTGTTGGGGACCGGATACCCACCTACCCCCGAGACAATATTTTCTAAATGTCCTTGTTGACCACACCAGAAACATATTTTTGGGCCCTGTAATTGTTGCTGGGGCCCCTTCAAGGGGAATGGCATGGCTACTAGGGCCTCTGCAACTCCTTGCCCAATGGATTGTGTTTGTACGGCCACGACGTGTTCTGGTGTCCTGAGGCAATTACAGCCTCAGTCATCTGCAGGAGTGTGGGTTCCATCTCTAGTAGAAGGGCACGCAGCCCTTTCTTACATTCCAGGTTGGCATTGGCTACCCCCAATGAGTTTAGTAATTCATTTGGAGTCTTTTCATCCTGGACTTGTTTCTCTAGTGCCTGTCGCAGTGAGGGTGGCTGCGACAAACCTCTCTGGTTCCCTGAGTTAAGAGTGAAGTTGGCGAAAATGAAAAGCAGCGGGTTCAGTGGATTTGCCCAAAAAAACCTTCAATAACGGGGTGAAAAACAATAAACATGGAGAAGTTGAGCACAGTATGAAGGGCAGGATCCAAAGACCTGAGATAAAGGGGAAGCAACAACATATACACTTGGGGCTAGAGAACTAGAACAATACCCATATAGGGGAAACAAGTAACCAGTAGGGAAGCTGAACTTGGACAACTTAGCATAACAAAGCTAAAGACTTGTGGGAAATCTCCCAAGGTCATCCTAAGTTAAATAAATGATTCCCAGGGCTTGAACCTCATATAAATGATTCCCAGGGCTTGAACCTCATGCCGGGATCTTTCGGGGTAAAATCTGGCTGACTCTGAGTTACAGCCAAGCTAACTCCCACACTGCTGCTTCACACTGGCCCCTTGGGACCACGGGGCCCAACAGAGCCACAGTGATGTCCTTGGTTCCACGAGACTCCACATTGTCACAATGGTCCCTTGGATCCATGGTGCTCTGCAGTGTCACAATGCCCCTGCATTTCACAAGGCCACAAGGTGTCACACTGGTTTTCATAAGAAGGAAACCACAGAACCCCCATGTTTCAGGAGCTGATGAACAGCAGCCACCAGAGGCCAAGGCAAGCCTGACCTGTCTGTCCTGGCAGGTTTGTCTGGCAGCAACCCTTAGATATTCAAAATTATGAATGTGGAATCCTAATTCAGACATTTGTGCCTGGAGAAGGAGGATTTTTTCCACAAAAAGAAAAGCATAGAGCCCTTTCCAGTGTTTGGTCAGTGCTGGTACTCAGGAATTAAAGACCAGCCAGATCTATCTCTTCTGGCAGCTTTTCTCTGGCAGCAAACCTTGGATACACAGAAATTTGGAGGTGGAATCCTAATTTTGGCCATGGATACCTGGAAAAGATGGACAGTTCTTTTCCATACAAAGGAACGCCAGAGCCCCAGTGTTTCAGGGGCAGATGGGAGTGGCCTTCCACATTCCAAGGTCAGCCAGACCAGTCACGTGACTCCTGGGAGGCCAAGGCAGCCAGACCTATTTTGTGTTCTCTTGGTTCCATGGGGCCCTGCAGTGTCACAATGGCTCTATGCTTCCATGAAGTCTTGCAACATCACAGTGGTTCTCTTGCTTCCATGATGTCCTGTGGCACCATAATGGCCCCTTGGTTTCACAAGTCCTTAAGGATCTTAATGGTCTCCATGGTTCCCAAAGGCCCCACAGTGTCATAATGTTCTTTGTGTTCCATGAAGCCCTGCTGTGTCACCATGGCCCCTTGGTTCTGTTTGGGGCCCAGTATTGCAACAATGGTTCCACAGCTTCCCACAGTGTCACAATGAGCCCTTCCCTCCATGAGGCCCTGCAGGGTCACAATGGCTCTTTGGTTCCCTGGGGCCCCACATTGTCACATAATTCCATGGGGCCTTGCAGTGCCACAATGGTCTCCATGGATCCATGGTGCCCCAGAGGATCACAGCGGCCCTTTGGCTCCATGAGGCCCTGAAATGCAACAATGGCCTCTTGGTTCCACAAAGCCCTGCTGCTTCACACTGGCCCCTTGGGACCATGTGGCTCAACAGAGTCACAGTGATGTCCTTGGTTCCGTGAGGCTCCAGAGTGTCCCAATGGTCCCTTGGATCCATGGTGCTCTGCAGTGTCACAATGCCCCTGCATTTCACAAGACCCCAAAGTGTCACAATGGTCTCCATGGTTCCTCAAGACCCCACAGTGTCACAATGATCCCCTTGGTTCCACAAGTTCCTACAGTGTAACAATGCCCTTTGGCTCCACAATGCCCCACAGTTTCTCAGTGGTCTCCACAGGAAGAAAGCAGCCGAGCCCCAGGGGCAGATCAGAGGCAGTCACCAGAGGCCAAGGCTAGCCAGACTTGACTGTATTGGCAGATTTTGTCTGGGAGAAAGCCTTGGATATAGGAAATTTTCGAGGTGGAATCCTAATTGAAGCCATGGGAGCCTAGACAAGAAAGACAGTTCTTTTCCATAGGAAGGAAAGCACGGAGACCCAGTGCTTCACAGTCAGATGGGAAGTGACCCTTGACATGTCAAATTCAGCGGGACCAGTCAGACAGGCCCCAGGAGGCCAAAGCAGGCAGACCTGTTCCATGTTCCGCTGATATCATGGGTCCCCACACCATCACAATGGTCTCCTTGATTCCATGAAGTCTGGCAATGTCACAATGGCTTCTTGGTTTCATGAGCCACATCAGAGTCACAGTGGTCCCTTGGATCCATGCGGCCCTGCTGTGCCACAATGGCTCCTTGTTTCTATGGGCCCCACAGTTTGATCATTGACCCTTGCTTCCACAGGGCCCCTGAACTGCACAATGGTTTCCTTGATTCCATGAAGTTCCACAGTCCCACCATAGTTTCCTTGGACCCGCATTGTCACAGTGACCCTTGGTTCCATGAGGTTCCGGAGTGTCACCGTGGTCGCTGTCAGAGGCTGGATGAGATCGATGTCCCGAGAGACCTTGGGATGCTCGGAATGCCCGTGTGGGGCCAGGGCCGGGTCAGGCCTTGGTTTGTGGTGGGACAGAGCCCCAGCCCCAGCCCTGGCAGAGCTGTCAATCACACAGCAGGGGCGGTGCTATCCCAGCTGTGATTGGCAGCAGAGCAGATGTTGATGGGACAGGAGCCCTGCGGGGCTGGCAGGGACCTGCAGCTTGCAAGGTGCTCTGCTCTCCCTCAGGTACTCTCAGAGAGATCCAATCCCAGCTGGGCACCTCAGGGCACAAGTGGCACTGCCTGTTCATGGGCACACAGCTGATGTCTGCCTGGAAAGGGCACAGGTTTTAATACCTTTTAGTGTCATAATAGATAGACAAATCTTTATTATCTGGGTCATTTATGTACTTTTAAGAGATGGCAAGTTTTCCCATCAGGAACAGGAATTTTTTGGATTTAATGCATTTTGCTGCTGATGGCAGGAGAGGAAATACTGATTTTCCCCTCTCCATTCCCCCGCCAATATTCAGTCTAATATTTAATGGCCCCCTTCCTTCCAGTGTTTCCAGCTCTCCTGGTTAAATGTCTCTGTCTGAGGACATCTCTTCATTTAGAGCAGCTGGATCTATGCCCTTCCCATTGCTCCCAGATTTCCTCCTGCAGCTGTTCTCTGGTCATTCCAATTAGTCTGCCTTTAGTGGCTTCATGCTTTGAGTTTCAGGGAGTTGCCCTACTTTCAGAAGTTTCAATAACATCATAGTCAGCATCTTAATTGTGCTTTTATTCTTTTATATCATCTCTTCTCATATCTTTGTCTAAAATCCTTACTGTATGGAAATTCCTTGTGGATGGTGGACATGTCAGATGTTGCTGGATATATCAGATGTCACAAGGAGCTGAGGGAAGGGTTTTAATTTTTATTAAATTTAAATAAATATAAATCATGTTCACACTTTTATGTTGGCTATGAAGAGAAATCTTTCTGTACCTCTGAGTCTCACCAGTTTCTGACCCCCAAAGGACACAAAGCTGACCAGTTGTGGTTTCCACTCCAGTGGCTGCACTTGGACCTCCCTCCACAGCCAAGGCAGAGCTCCATTGTCCCAGAAAGTCCCTGACAAAGGAGGGATGAAGGAAACAGGACAGGCTGTGGGGATCAGGGGCAGGGCAGAGCCAGGGAGAAGAATAACTTTTGCATTTGATGGAGCTGTGCCTTCCCTTGGCTTTGTTGGCTGACAATCAATGAACATCCCTCTGTGTCTCGGGCAGCTCCTTCTCCAAGGAAAACAGGTGGGAGTTGGAGCCAAGGAGCTGAAAGCTGCAGGTGCAGCCTGGGCTAGAGGGAGCTGAGATTTGCAGAAGGCTGCTCTGAGTGCCAAGGCTTGGATGGGGGAAATGGTGGGGTGGGGGTAGGGACAGAGCCTGATTGATTGTCAGCCATCAAGGGTCTTGATTTTCATATCTATTCAAACTGCATGAGGAGGTGCTTGGAGTCAATGTCCATTGGAGATTGCACATATCATTGTATTAACAGGGAAAAAAAACGAAACAAGACCTAAAAATTGCTTTCTATCTTTTTTAATAGAATATATTCAATTTGAATACACTCCTGAAATCCATCTAACTAACCACAAAGTGTTTGAACACTTAAATAAATTATCCCCAGAGGATTAGCTTGTTAAGGTGTTCTGAATGTTAATGAGCCCTGGGACACTGAATTCCTGCACTGAATAGCTGAAGGCTGAACAAGCCTCTGGAGCAGTGAAATCCAGCAGCAGCCTCCAAGGTGCTGAGGATGTCAGCAGCCCCCACTGAGGCCATCCCTGCCCAGAGACCGTGGGGGAATGGGCAGACAAGGAGAGCGTCCCTGGGGCTGGGCCAGCAGAACTCAGAGGCAGCAGCGGCTCCAGCTGGGAAATGGAGTGTGGAATGTGGCTGGGAAAGCCCTGCCTGGGCTGTGCCAAGCAGGACAGACAAGCCCTGCCTCACATCCCCCAAACACCTCTCTCAAGGAGGCATTTAAAAGGAATTATAATTGTTTGTATCCTCTGAGTTGGATGTACTGGTGAAATACTGACAAGATCCTCAAGAGCTCAAAACAACAAAACTGATTTTACTGGTAATTTTAGAAAATTAGAGAAACTTGACTAAAGGTTTAATACTACATTCCATGAACAAAACCCACTTCTTTAAGCCTGAAATTTGCCCATTCAACTTCACAAACTCTTAGCATATTCAATTTTAATTTACTCAAAATTTGCAAGAGGAGGGAATTAGAAGAAGTCAGAAAAAAGAGATAAAGACAAAAAAGATACAGAGAAGCACACACAGAGCTACTAACTCCTGGATTCCAGCAGTGTTCAGATGGAAATGCCAAGAGGAGGTAGGGTCAAGATGTGACCTTGCCTCATGGTCAGCCTTCAATACCCCTTGGTCTTCCTGGGCCCTTCCCCCAGGTGGGTCTTGGGGTCATTTGGTCACTCAGGAGCTGGGCTGGGGCTCCAGAGGTGGCTGTAGAACATTGCCTGTGCTGTGCCAGGGACTGGCAGCCACTGCTGGGCTGGGATAGAGGCTCTGGGGGGATTGGGGTTCCAGGGTAGGGCAGTGCTCCAGGGCAGGGCAAGGCTGGACCTGCCCATTCCTTCCCGACACATGAAATGTTTCCAGCCAACAATCTCCTCCTGTCTGTCACAGTATGCAATGTTGGAGGTGAAATCCCAGTTGTGGCCATGTGCACCTGGAAAAGAAGGACAGTTCTTTTCCATAGGAAGGAAAGCACAAAGCCCCAGTGTTTGGAAGGCAGGTGAGAGTCTCACTAGGCCAAGGCCAGCCAGACTTGTCAGCATTCCCCAGAGTTTTAAGGACTGATGAGAGGTCACCCTCATTAAACCGTTGTCAACCAGTCTTGTCCTGGCAATACTCCTATGGGAATAATCCCTGGATATATGGAAATTTGGAGATGAAATCCCAATTCTGGCCATGGGTGCCTACAGGAAAAGGACAGATCTTTTCCATATGAAAGAAAGTATGGAGCACCCGTGTTTCAATAGCAGATGAGAAGAGGCCTTCAACATGCCATGGTCAGTTGGACCAGTCACGCAGTCCATGGGAGGCTAAAAAAGCCAGATTTGTTCTGTGTTGCCTTGGTTTTAAGAGGCCCTGCAGTATCACCATGGTCCCCTTGCTTCCATGGGGTCCCACAATGTCCTAATGGTGATTTGATTCCATGGGGTCCAGCAGTGTCACAATGGTGCTTTGGTTCAATGGGGTCACACAATGTCACAATGGCTCCTGGGTTGCAGAAGGCCCCGAAGTGTCACAATGGTCCAAATAATTCCATGAGGTCTTGCAGTGTCACAATGGTCTCCGTGGTTCCCCAGGCCCCACAATGACACGTGGCTTCTCTGTTCCATGAATCCTGATGTGTAACAATGGACCTTTGGTTCCATACAGTCCTGCAGTGTCACAAAGGCCTCTTGGTCACAAGGCCCCACAGTACCACAGTGGTCCTCTTAGTTCTTTGGGGACCCCCAGCGTCATAATGGTCTCACTGGTTCCATGAGGCCTCAGAGTGTCACAATGCTTTGATAATTACATGGGCCCTCATAGTGTCACAATGGTCTCCATGATTCCGTGAGTCCCCTCAAAGTCACAATGGCCCCTTGGTTCCATGAGGCTGTGAAGTCTCTTAATGGTCTCTCCATGGTTCCATGAGGCCTTGCAAAGTCACAATTGTCTCCGCAATTTTCCATGATGCCCCACAGTGTCACAATGGTCTCTTGGTCTAACAGGGCCCCACAGTGTCACCATGGTCCCTTGCTTCCATGGACCCTGTGCTGCTGCATTCCCCCATCCCCTTCTCAGGCCGCCCTGCCAGCTCAGAAATGCTCCTTGGGCCTCAGCCTTGGCCAACAGCCCCTGGGCTCAGCTCCTCTGCAGCTCAGCACAAACACTGTCTGCTCCAGGCACTGCTGCTGCCCAACCAGCTCCTGGTTGCTGTAGGAGCAGCCCTGGGAACTGGTTTTGTTCCCTCAGTGGCACAACATCCCTGTTCTCACAGTGCCAAAGAAAGCTGTTGATGCCAAGTGTGGCCAGGATGAACCATTGCTGTGACTGCAGCCCCTCTCTTGGGGCCCTACAAACAGCGCTGCAAAAGGAGCCCCTTGGAGCTCTCCTGGGCCAGCGACTCCCTCTGAGTGGGGCCTCTCCCAGCCGGGAACTCTCCCGTTTGCTGCACTCGGGGATCCTGAACAACGAGGGAGCCTGGGCCGATCCCCCCACTCCTCCAGGCTCAACCCTTCACCCGCTGGGGAGATGCCAAAGCATCCACAGGGAGCATTTCCTGCTCTCAGGGGAATTTCTCACAGGTGCCTTGCACTGACTCTTTGTGTCTGTGTGCACACAGGAGTGCCTGTGCTGGGGAAATGTGGCAGAAATGCTGCTCTCGGAGGGGTTGGAGTGCCTTGGATAGCTGAGTAAGTCAGGTCTGCAAGTGAGGTCAAGTCACAAAGTCTTAGTCAGCTCTGTTTCTAAGAGCTGTTCTTTTGCAAAGTTTAATATAAGTTATAAGCTGAGTTAAATACTGCTATGTGTTATTCCTCTTTTAAATTGGTAGGTCATAGGCTGTAAAACAGGTTAAATACTGTTAAGCTCGGCTCTTTTGCTAAATATTGAAGTTGAAGGTATCAGTTAAGATTTAAGTTAAGTCCTGTTAAGCTTGAGCTCTGTTCAGCTTTTAGGCCATATTCCTTTTATCCTTGCCCTCACTGTCCTTGTGTCACACACTCACAGGGACAGTTCTCAGTTCATTTTTGGTTTGACTGCCTGGATTTGGTTTGGTTTTGTTGTTGCTTTGTTCCCCTGGTGTGCCTGAAGTGTCCAGTCAGGAGCAGAGTGACTCTTGCCAAGGAACTTGGTGGTGCTGTCCCTTAATATTAAATCTGGTTGTTGCTGATCCCTTGCAGGGATTTTTTCAGTGCTCTCAAGCCCTTGTTTGTAACAGGGTGAAGGAGCCCTGGCCCAGGCTCTGGCCCTGGAGGACACGGGGATGCTGCCGGGGGGTCCCTGTCCCCCTGTCCCACCCCCCAGGGCCCCGACGCCCCGTCCCTGTGTCAGGCTCTGGGGTCGATCTTGTGGAACATCCTCTGGGGGAGGCTGCGGCGCCGGGGGTGGGTGGACCTGGGGGGACAGGGGACCCCGCTGTGCACGAGCAGGGTTGGACTGCTCTGGGGGAACTGTGAGGGGGGCTGGGGCAGAGTGACCTCCCCAGTGACCTCACACAGCCCCTGTGATGTCACACAGACCATGTGATGTCACAGAGCATCTGTGATGTCACACAGTTGCCTCTGTAATGACACAGTCACCCTGTGATGTCACAGAGTCCCTGTGATGTCACAGCCCACTACTGGATGTCACAGATCACCTTTGTGATATCACAGTGCCAACGCTGTGATGTCACCCTGTGATGTCATAGAGCTGTGCTGTGACATCTCAGAAGACTCTCTGGTGTCACAAAGTCACCATGTGATGCCACTGTCTGTTTTGTGATGTCACAGCCTGCTCTATGATGTTACACAGCCAACTAGTAATGTCACAACTCACTCTCTGATGTCACAGAGATACCCTCTATGATGGCAGAGTTTGTTCTATGGCCTCACACTCTAGTCTATGATGTCACAGACAGCTCTGTGATGTCACAACCCTCTCAGTGATGTCACAAAACCCTCTCTGTGACATCATACTGACACTCTGTAATGTCACAGCACACACTTTGACATCACAGCCTGCTCTATGATGTCATACAGCTATACTATAATGTCACAGCCTGCTCTGTGATGTCACACAGAATCCCGTATATGATGCTGTAGCTGCCAGATGACCTCACACAACAAACTCTGTGATGTCACAGCCCAACCTGTGACTTCACACAGCCCACTCTGTGCTGTCACACAGCCCCTTGCTGACATCACAGCTGCTCTGTGCCTCTAGGACACAGCCACAGAGGTGCCGCTGGGACACAGCCCCCTCTGGGACATCCCCCAGCCCCTGCCAGTGCTGAGCCCCTGTCAGCTCTGTCTGTGCCCTGCTGGTGTCCCTGAGCTGCCCTGGCAGTGCCCCAGCCCTGCTGGGCTGTGCACAGGAGCTGCTCCTGGCCAGAGCTGTCTCTCTGCAGCGCTGCCCTTGCCAGGAGCTGCCTCTGGGCCAGGAGCCTGGCCCAGCTCAGCAGCACAGACACAGCACAAGGACTTTAATGACCCTCTGGGGTCTTGGTGCTCTTTGTTGTCTGCCATGGCCAAAGTGCTGCCCAAGCAGGCTCTGTCAGGGCCTTGCAGCTGCTGCCCATCCCTGTGCCCTGTGCAGCCCAGGCTGTCCTACGGTGTCCCTGCCCTGCGCCTCTGTCCCTGCAGGCTGTCGGCATCCCCCGGCTCTCCCACCAGCTGGCCCCTTCCTTTGCTGACAGCTCTGCCTCCTGCCTGCCTCTGCCTGCCCACACAAAGCCCTGGGCTGCTCCAGGCTTCTTCTGGGGGATGTGTTGCACCACAGCCCTGGCCTGGCGAGGGAATTCCTTTCTCCTGGTGTCCAGTCTGGGCCTCCCCAGCTGCCCTTGTGTTATGTTCCACCACAGTGAGGGGTGCAACAATTCCCTCAGGGCCCGGAGTCTCAGACCTCAGGCAGGCACCGATGACCAACAGGGAAAGGAAGGCAAGAGGATGGATCTTGTTTGGAAAAACCCAGGATCCTTTATTGTGCCAGGGAACCAAGACAAGAAATGAAGGGGGTGGGGTCATGAGTTTAGAGGTGAAGTTTAGGGTTGGGGTCCAATAGTAAAAGGAGCAGGGGACTGGAAATGGGTGGATCAAGGAGGACAACAATAAAAAAAAATCTAAGCTGGAGACATTGCAGTAGAATTTAAACCAATGAGGGTACAGAAAAGGAAGAACATTCTGGGGCCATTCCTTATTTGACCAGATGGGGTGGAGAGTCTTTTCCCGGGATTGCAGAGGCACACTCCAGAGGGTGGAGGGGTGGAATCTGCTTTCAATTGCACCCCTTACCCAATGGTGTCTGTCTGGGTAGAATCCCTACCTCATGGGGCAGGGGCACTCCACACCCTTGGTGCCATTATTTCTTTCTCTAGCTGCTTTTTACAAGAAAAACTCGTCTCTGATACCACCCTTCATTCCCTCCCAAACTACTCCTGTTCTGTCCTCAATCTCAACACCACTAAGCCCAGAGCCATCAGCCTCTCCCTCCTGGTTATGTGATGAGGCCTCCAAACCCCATCTTGGGAGATTTTTCAGTATTCTCCAAGGTCTGTGAAAATGGAAAAATAGTGGTCAAAGTTATTTTAACCCAAATCTTGCAGTGACAGAACAAGGCTCAATATCTCTGAACTAAATGAGGATGGATTTACATTTGTTAAAAGGAGGAAATATTTTAAAATTATGACAGTGGCACAAAACTGCAACTGTTTTTCCAGAGAAGGAGATGCCTCATCCTCGGAATTGTCCAAGAGCAGGAGCTTTGTGCAACCGGACCCATAGAAACCCCCTCATCCCCAAGGACAGAATTCCTGTTGTGTGGGTTCTCTGATGTGCTGGATGCCCTCACAACTCTTCTGGCCAGAATGTCTGCTGAGGGGAGCCAGGCTGCTGCAGGGGCAGTGACCTCACAGCCATCACCATGGCAGCCCTGTCCCCTGGGCCTGGCTCTGCCCTTTCCTCTGCCCCTGCCTTGTCTCTGCTGGCATGAAGAGTTTTCTCATTCATATCTTGTCCCCAAGGTGCTGGGGCCAATGGCTTCCCAGGCAGGCTCCTGGAGCAGAAGAGGCTTTTCAGAGCCCAGGCAGAAATGAGCCCTGAGCAGCAGCTCTGCAGTGCTGGCCACCAGGCCGGGCTGCCAAGGGAGGCTTCTGGCCATGCCCTGCAAGCAGCTGCTGCTGCCAAGGTGCCTTTGGTGCCTCAGGCTCTGCCTGGCACAGCTCCCAGCACGGCACTCTGCCCTTGTGCCCAAGCCCTTCCCTGTGCTGGGGCTGGCCTGGGGCTTTTCCTGCAGCGGGACCTGCCCTGCTCCTGGCACAGGAAAGGCAGTTCCTGCTGGAGCAGGAGGCTCTCTCTGCCTGCAATGGGCTCCAACAACTCCAGCCAGGCCCTGTTGACTGCAAAATTGCTTCCTAGAGCAGAATATTCTAATAATTGTTATAGAACCTATACGGTGGAGTAAATAACTGTGGTTAAGTTCTTTCTTCTAATCATGATCAGAATCAATCAGAGCCATATTTATATAAATATATCTGGTATTCCATCATTAATCCTGTCGGACAAATTGCATTAAGGTTCCATTCCACCTGTACAATCTCTACACCTTTGACAAAGTCTGGGGCTGGGATTCGATCCAGCTGCTCCCAGTCTCCTCTTTCAGAAGGAATTTTAGAGGTCTAGAGACCCTGCAGGGGTTTCAGGATCCATGGTGGCTGTTGGGTGTCATTTCTCCACCTCATGACTCAGCAGGAGTTTCTCCAATAAAGAACTGAAGCTTTTGCCTGAAGCTCCCACTGTGCCCATGACAGGAACCCCTGTGAGTGTCTGGGACATCCCGGCTCTTTGGCAGCCTGGGGACTCCTGGGATGTCACCGTGGAGCCCCCGTGAGTGCCTGTGACAGATCGGTGCCTTTGCAGCCCAAGATGCCCTGGGATGTCACCATGGAATGGCTGAGACTGCCTCTGAGCACAGGGCTCTTTACCATCCCCAGAAACCCCTGGGAGGTATCCATGGAGCTCCTGTCTCTGCCTGTGATATTCCAGCTCTTGAACAGCCTGGAGACTCTTGGAAAGTCCCCATGGAACCCCTCTGTGACAAATCTGATCCTTAGAAGGCAACCAGGGCTGGGACCAGCTGGGATGCTTGGTTTCCACAGGGCAGGGCTCAGGAATGGGATTCCCCAATTTCCTGCACCCCCTAAAACCACGCTGCCGATTGCTGCCCTCCTGCCTCCCATGGAAAGCACAGAAGGCAAAGATCCTGGGCTAGGATAGGAACAATTTATTGAGAACAGCAGCAAGATCAGGAACAAACACGAACAGCAACAATATTCATAAAAAAAGGGACAAGAGAAATGGAAAACTACAACTCAGCTGACGGTCTCTTCCTGGACAGAATTTCCTCCAGCCTGAAAGAACACCCTTCTCCTCGAGGGGAGAGAGAGACTCCCTTTCCTGCCCCTGCCAATGACCTGAGGTGGGAGTGAATGGAATGTCACAGCCATGGCCACAACTTCATGTTATTCGATTCCATATCATGTCATTGGCAGGGGCAGGAAAAGGGACAGGTGTCTTCCCAGCATGGATCACAGGGAACATGGATCACCAGGGCTCTTCCCAACATGGGTCCTCCAATGGGGGATGAAACTGCAGCAGTGCATGAAGCTCTCCCTGCAGTTGGGGAATTTGCAGGGCTTCCCTTACCAGTGACTCCATTGGTGTCTGGTCAAGTGAGAGCTCTGGGTGAAGCTCTTCCCACACTGGGGACACTCGTAGGGCCTCTCCCCAGTGTGGATGCGCTGGTGCCTGACGAGGGTGAAGTTGTTCTTGAAGCCCTTCCCACAGTCAGGGCAGCAGAAGTGCCTCTCCTCTGTATGAATGCGCTCATGCAGGCGGAGATTTGAGCTGGTCTGAAACCTCTTCTGACACGTGCAGCACTTGTAGGGCCTCTCCCCAGTGTGGATGCGCCGGTGGGTGACGAGGTGGGAATTGCGCTTGAAGCCCTTCCCACAGTCGGGGCAGAGGAAGGGCATCTCATCAGTGTGGATGCGCCGGTGGGTGATGAGGTGGGAGTTTTGCTTGAAGCCCTTCCCGCAGTCAGGGCAGAGGAAGGGCCTCTCATCGGTGTGAATCCTTTGGTGCCTGAGGAGATTGGAGCGGGTCTGAAATCTCTTCTGACACTCAGGACACTCATAGGGCCTCTCCGCGGTGTGGATGCGTTGGTGGGTCACAAGGGTGGATCTGTAGCTGAAGCTCTTCCCACACTCCCCACACTCGTAGGCCCATTCCCCAGTGTGGATCATCTGATGGCAGGTCAGGGTGCTGCTCCGTCTGAAGCTCTTCCCACACTCCAAGCACTTGTAGGGCTTCTCCCCATCATGAAGCTGCTTATGGACCACCAGCTCCGATCCCTGCCTGAAGCTCTGTCCATTTTCCTGGCACAGGGTGGGTCTTTCCTCCTCAGAGCACCCTGGGCTGGGTTTGAAGCCCCTCCTCCTGTGGGATCTCAGGGAATTTTCCTCCTTGTTAGATTCCTGTGCCATGGAGCTGCTCAAATCTGCCTCTTCCACGAGGTTCTGCCATGGGGATTTGTCCTCCCTGGTCTCTATTCTCAGCTTGTTGTCTGAGGAAGACAGGGAAAGGAGAGGATGGGATTTGCCTCTGTGCCAGAGGGAAGGGAAAGGAAATCCCCCCAGTGCATCCCCAGCAGGACAGTGTTGGCAGAGGGGCTGTCCTGCAGCCTTGGGCTGTGCTGGGCTGGAAGATGAAGCAGGAGAAATAAGGAAAGGGGCCCTGACTTCCTCCTCACATGCCTGAGTGTCTCGGGGCATCTTCCTCTTCCTTGCAGCCTTCTCCTCCATCTGGCAGTGGGTTTGGGATGTGAAATTCTGTTTTGGGAGGAAAACAAGAGATTAGTGCATTCAGTTTTGTACTGGTTTGAGGTCAAACCAGGGGGAGATTTTAAGACAGAATTATAATTTAACAAGAAAATTAAGATCAAGGCAATGATACAGAAACACTGCCTTAAACTGACAGGATATAACCTGGCACCCTGTTGCTCAGGGTGCTGGTAGCAGTCCCATTAAATGGTGGCTGCAGTCCTGTTGGAGTGATGATCGTGATTCCATCAAAGCAGTGATCCTGTAGAAGGGTCTGGTCTTCCTCTGAAGGTCCAGTACTGGTGATGGAGCTCTTGTCCTCTGGGAATTCAGTAGGCATGGTGCTACTGGTGTTGCAAGGCTCAGTTTATATCCAGGTAGGAATGGTTGGCTCCTGCCCCTGGGTGGAGCATCCCACAATGGGATGATGTAATTCTATCAGTCCTGCAGGGACACTCAGTGGGCCATGAACAGAAGATAGCCCCTGCAGGGCGTTATCAGGGCTGAGTCATGGAAGAGATAAAGAACACTGCCCCGCCTGTGTATAACAGTTTATGAAGATGGTGATGGAAAACATGCATTTGGTTACATCTTGCACTGTAACCTGAAACAGTGGGGTAATCCCTGCTGGGGGGGTGAACACCACCCCCCTTACCCAAACTGGCTCAGGTGTAAAACCCCCACTCTGGGAAGGCAACGCACACAGGGGACAATGTCACACTTGCCCCACCCCAGTGAGGCTCTCTGTCCCTGTCTCTTGCTCTCCCCCCTTTTCTCTTTCTTTTCATCTCTCTCTCTTTACCTCACATTTACTGTTCAATAATATCCACTTTGGATATGGTCTCATTAGCACCTTAATTGGGGCAGAGGCATCTCTCCAATAGTTTCCTTAACCAGATTGTGACATTATTTTGGCACAGTGAGTTTAGGCACTGTTCTCTGACCTCAAGTGCCTTTGACAACAGCATGGTTCCCTCCTCTGAGGAGCTTGTGGCTCTTTCTGGAGGAAGTCTTGGAAACTTGGATGCAGCTTTCTCTGAGGGATTTATGGGAGAACTGAGGAGGAAAATGGCTGTTGTGGGTGGCCAGTGTAATGAAAATATTTTCTTGTCCTTTCTTGAAAAGTTTGTTAAAATCACTGGAGAAAAGGGAGTGAATGATACCAGAGAGGCTGACAAGGTTCATTCACCGCAAGGTGAGGAAAACAAGGCTGCTAAAAGTCCTACAAGAAGCCCAGCTCATCTAGCTAAATTTCCAAATAACTCCCAAATTGAGAGGGTTTAGGACTTTGCCAAATGTGAGAATCATTATTCTCTTTGTCCCTGGAGCCTTTGTGATCGTTCTACAGAAATTTGTTTCCTTTTAACAACCTGTATTGGTCCAAATTTCCACTTTTCTTTTATGGGAACCTGCCAGCAGCTGAGCTGGAGCTGTGCAGGAACGGATGAAACTTGGAATTGCCACAGAATTGCTTCTATTGTCAGTTTATTAATGCTTGGGATTTGTTTGCATTTTCATCATATGTGACTTGTGGGAAAATTAAATATTCATCAAAGTGGTTAATGCAGAGTTAAGTTTGATTTCTGCCAAGTTTATTTTGTCCAGTGCCCAGGGGATGCTCAAGGGGTCTCTGTTCCTCTCGCCTTGGGGGATGCTTGGGAGGAGCTTGTGGGGGCTGTCCCTGTCTGTGTTACCCCAGACCATTCCCCAGGGGGTTTCCATCATTCTCACTCCACGGAATGCCTGGGGAGGTCTCCCTCCCACTCACCCCTGTGTCAGGGGGGTGCTCAGGGCAGTCTCTGTCCCTCTCAGCCCAGGGGATGCTCAGGGGTTTCTGTCCCCTCAATCTGGGAGATGCTCAGGGGTCTCCATCCCTCTGGCCTCAGGGAATACTTATGCAGGGCTGGGGACCAGGGGCTCTGTGTCCCTCTCACTGCTGAGAGTGTATGGGGCTGGAGGGGCTCTCCGACCTTCTCATCCCTGGGGAGGCCGGGGGGGTCTCTGTCCCTCTCAGCCCTGGTGTGACCCCACCCAAACATCATCGGGCTCAGAGGGACAGAGACACCCCCAAACCCCCAGAAGGGCTGGACCTGGGATCATGCTCATACCCTCTTCATCTATTTAGCCCAGAAATGAGTTCTGCACCTTTAAGGCTGGTTCTGAGATCGAAGGGAGGCAGGAAGTGAGCAGGTTTTTTAGAAACTGCACTCCTCCATATTCCGGCTGCTGGACAGATTGCAGGACAGGGCTCTCCTTTGGTTTTATTTCGTTCTTAGCTCTCTAAGGCAGATAAGTGCCCTGGACTGTAGTTTTTCTTTTACTTTAGAGCTGTTTAAACCTGCTCTGAACATTCAGAAGACCACTGGCAGCTCCACCTGTGGCCCATTGGCCCGAGCCTGGTCCACGGCATTTCCAGTGATGGAGAAACTGATAAGAGACTGAGTGAGCAGAGCTACAGCCCACAGAGGGACTTTCTGAGTTTGTCATCTCTTTTGGAGCGTCAAGAGATTTTATTGTTTAATATTCGTCATTTGCTGTGCTCATAAATGCTTTGTCTTTTAAATAACCAGGTTTTTCCACTTTTCTCCAAAGAAATCTTTTCCCAAACTGATTGGGGGAGAGGCTGCTTGAATTTGCTTTCTAGAGGAAACCCCTTTTCTAGGTTTTCTCCCAAATTTGCCCTAAACCAGGACAGGGCAGTAGGGAGAGGAGAGAGCCCCAAGTGACTGGATTGGGGGAGGCTGGAGAGAGGGAGCCTGGGACCCCAAAACCCCCCAGCATCCCTAAGCAGGAGCCTGGAGAGGGGGGATCCACATGTGCTCTGGGATCCTTGGCAGCCATGAGACAGGGGACCACCAGAACCCCAGAGGGATGAGACTGGAAATGGGACACTCCTGGTGGCTTTTTTTGATTCACTTTTGCTTTTCAAGGTTTTTATGGATACCAGGTGACTTCTAGGGATGGACTTGGGCAAAGGACCTTCAGACACACTGTGCTTATCTCTTGTTTTTCCCCAAACCAGGATTTCCCCTTCCCAAATCTTGGCCCAATAGAGGAGAAGGCTGCAAGGAAAAGGAAGATGCCCTGAGACACTCAGGCAGGTGAGGAGGAAGTCAGTGCCCCTTTCCCCCTCTCTCCTGCTCCATCTCCCAGCCCAGCATGGCCCCTGGCTGCAGGACAATCCCACTGCCAACGCCGTCCTGCTGGGGATGCACTGGGGGATCTCCTGTGGGGGATCTCCTGCACTGGGGGATTCCCTGTGGCACGGAGGCACATTCACAGGCTCTGGGGCAGGAGGGGGAACCGCGGGCGGTTTGGGGTGCATGGCTCGGCTGCTCCCGGCGCGGTTCCCCCGAGCCCCCGGCGCGGCTCCGCCAGGCCCCCCCACCACGGCACTTGTCGGAGGTCCTTTAACAGAAATGCTGGTAAATTGACCCTCTGGAATGACACTAAATACAATTTCAAGAAGCTGCTGGTTTGCTGGGCAGTTTGCCGAATTCCACATTGTTGTTTCTTTCAATAAAACTGCACTTTAATAGGTCTTTGTAAATTTATGCTTGCATAAAATTTGTGGCTACCATGGGCTTCTCTCAAAACTAAATTACATAAAAATATTACACACTTATTACATGCTTTTAATCCCTCGAGTAAATCCTTCATGCTGTTATTTCAGTCGCAGATTGTTCAACTTTTCAGTGCCTTATTTCCATTAATAGCATCAGAATAAGTTAAATTTTGTTGTATGTATAACTGTCCTGGGTTGACTATATGATGCTTTTATCCCCAGTCGTCTTGTTCTGTTTATACCAAATAATAAGTTTTACATCTTTAAGACTCTCTTCCAGACAGTGAAGAGGGGAGGGAAGAAGCGCGCAGTTTGTTTTCAGACTGCTCTCACTCCTCCACATTCCTGCTCCTGGACTGTGTTGTCTGCAGATGGACAGACAGCCGGACAGAGCTCCTTTTTTTCCTTTTTTTTTCTGCTTTTAGTTAGTTTTAGCTAGCTGAGGCAAAGAAGTTCCCTGGACTGTGATTTTTTCCTTTTTTACTTGGATCTGTTAAAGCCTGCTCTGGATTGAACACCCAGAAGAGCACCAGCAGCTCCACTTGTAGCCCCCCTGGCCGGGCCTGGGCCGCGGCGTTTCCAGCTCCAGAGAGACTGATCAGAGACTGAGTGAGCCGAGCTGCAACCCGGGGAGGGGACTGTTCTGAGTTTGCTTTCTTTGGAGCAGTGAGAAGTTTTATTGTTTAATATTGTTTGGGTTCTATTGTTTAATAAACAGGTTTCTTTCCACTTTTTTCTCCAAGGAGATATTTTCTCCCGAACCAGTTAGAGGGGGGAGGGGCAATTGAATCTGCTTTTGTAGAGAAGCCCCTTTAAGAGTTATCTCCCAAACTTGCCCTAAACCAGGACAATAACTTTTAAGGATATTAATTTTTGATTCCGCGATGTTTAATTTAATGCAAATTCAGGGTTGGTAAGATTAAGAAAAGTTAAGCTTCATTATTGTTAGATTTGAGCAATGTTATGTTACATTCTATTAATTTGAATTCCTGTTGTTCTGGTTTGAAAGATAATGTGTGTATTCTATTTGCCATTTGTCACAGGTAAGGCGGTTATTGTCTGTTAATTGAGCTGTAAATTGGACCCCCAATGGCTCCCACAGATCTCCAAACACCTGCAAGGACCTCCAAGCTTTCTAAACTTCTTTTTGTGAGAGGAGCCTTAGAGCAGCTGTTTCCAATCCTAATCCCAGACTTTCAAGATTTTGCATGTAAAGAATTATAAAGGTGGAATGAAACCTTTATAGAATTTGTCCCACGGGATTAAGGATGGCAAACCAGAGATATATAACCTATATATTATTTATATTATCTATCTATCTATCTATCTATCTATCTATCTATCTATCTATCATCTACCTATCTATATTTATTTTTTATATATATTTTTATATATTATACGTATATTTTATATATATATTTTATATATATATTATATCCGATATATAGGATTAAGGATGGCAAACATATAGATTTCTGTAGATATATATTATCTATTATGGTAATGATTAGACAATATTATCTTAATCAGAAAAATTTACTCCGAGGTATAACAGCTGCAACATATTATATATCATATATAATATATCATATCATATTATATCATATACTAGGAAGTGATTTCAACGTAACTGCATTAAAGCAAAACCAGTTATTAAGCAGAGATTGATGTCACTCCATCTTGTTTTGGAAAGACAGGTATCTGCTAAGGAAGGCAGAAGCCTCTCCTAAAAGCAAAATGTGAACCCCCTTCCCCTGAATTGTTATAAATTTTAAATTAAGGGGCTCTCAGGAAAAAATATGGGAGCAGGAATAACAGTTCTTTATTAGGGAAACAATAAAAAATATAAAATAAACAATGCAGTAAAGCAAGACAACACTGACAGAGTCAGAACACAACCTGACACCCTGTTGGTCAGGGTGTTGGTAGCAGTCCAATTGGAATGGTGGCTGCAGTCCTCCTGGAGTGCCAGGAGTGGTTCTGCTGGAGCAGGGATCCTGTAGAAAGGTGTAGTCTTCCTCCAAAGATCCAGTGGAAGAGGCAGCTGCTGTTTCTCTGGGAAAATCCAGTGGAGAAAGCCATGCTGGTGTTCCAGAATGTCAAGATTATATCTGGGTAGGAATGCTTGGCTCTCCCTTCTGGGCAGAGCATCTCACAATAGGATGCTGTAGTTCTTATCAGTCATGCAGTGCCATTCAATAGCCGTTATCAGCAGATGTCTGCCCAGAGGGAGGATTGGGTGTTGAAGAGATAAGGAAAACTGCCCAGTTAATAGAAGACAACTGCCATACAGAAGGCAAAGAGAATACAATCTGTTTGGCAATCCAGGACAGTGGGTTAGTGGGCTACCCTCAGGGAATGCTCGCCTGGTATTGAAGGGCAGGGTGGGAGCACCTGGATCTTGGAGCACACAGCTGCCTCCCAGGTTTGGAGGTGCCTGAGGAGGGCTGGGACAATGCCAGGGACATCCTGCAGTGACATCCCCCCTGTCCCGCTCGGGGTGAGCTCAGTCCCAAACCTGGCCCTGATCCTAGTCTCAATCTCACTCCATGTTTAGACACACTCACAGTTCTGTATTTAATCTCATCCCAGTGCCAGACTCGTCTAGCCCCAGACCCATTCCCAATCCCAGCCCTAAAGCCAATCCCATCTCTAGCCTTAACTCCAATCCCAGTTCTAATCCAAATCTCAGCCCTAACTCCAACTCCACCCCCAAATCCAGCCCTATCCTAAATCCTCAGCCCCAAACCAAATCCCAGGTTCAGCTCTTCTGGGGGTTTGGGGGTGTCTCTGTCCCTCTGAGCCCGATGATGTTTGGGTGGGGTCACACCAGAGCTGAGAGGGACAGAGACCCCCCCGGCCTCCCCAGGGATGAGAAGGTTGGAGAGCCCCTCCAGCCCCGAGCACCCTCAGCGGTGAGAGGGACACAGAGCCCCTGGTCCCCAGCACTGCACAAGCATTCCCTGAGACCAGTGGGATGGAGACCCCCTGAGCATCCCCCAGAGTGAGGGGACAGAGACCCCCGAGCATCCCCTGGGCTGCGAGGGACAGAGACTGGGCCGAGCACCCCCTGGCACAGGGATGAGAGGGAGGGAGAGCCCCCAGGCATTCCCTGGGGTGAGAATGATGGAGACCCCCTGGGGAATGACCTGGCGTGACAGGGACAGGGACAGGGACAGCCCCCACAAGCCCCTCCCAAGCATCCTCCAGGGTGAGGCAGAGACCCCTTGAGCATCCCCTGGGCATTGGACAAAATAAAATTGGCAGAAATTAAATTTAACTCTGCATTAATCATTTTGATGAATATTTGATTTTCCAAAAAGTCACATGTGATGAAACTGCAAATAAATCCCAAACATGAATAAACCGATAATAGAAGCAATTCTGTGGCAATTCCAAGTTTCATTGGTTCCTGCACAGCTCCAGCTCAGCTGCTGGCAGGTTCCCATAAAAGAAAAGTGGAAATTCGGCCCAACACAGATTAAAAGGAAGAGAAAGCACTGTGGGGCTGTCACAAGGGTGACAGGGATGAAGAGAATAATGATTCTCATATGTGGCAAAGCCCCTAAGCCTGTGAATTTGGCATTTATGCAGAAATTTAGCTACTTGAGCTGGACTTCTTGTGCGACTTTTAGCAGCCTTGTGTTCCTCACCATGGGGTGAGTGAACCTTGTCAGTCTTACTGGTATAATTTGCTTCCTTTCCTCCAGTGTTTTTAACAAACTTTTCAAGGAAGGAGAACAAAACATTTTCTTTACACTGGCCACCCACAACAGCCATTTTCCTCATCCATTCTTTCCTAAGTTGCTCAGATGTAGCTGCATCCAAATTTCTAAGAATTCCTCCAGAGAGGACCACAACCTCTTCAGAGGAGGGAACCATGCTGTTATCCAAGGCACTTGGAGTCCGAGAACAGTGCCTAAACTCGCTGTGCCAAAATAATGTTGCAATCTGGTTAAGAAAATTGTTAGAGAAATGCCTCTGCCCCAATTAAGGTGCTACCAAGACCAAATCCAAAGTGGATTGTATTGAACAGTAAATGTGAGGTAGAGAGAGACATGGAAAGAGAAGAGAAAAGGGGGGACAACAAGGGAATGACAGGGACAGAGACCTCCCCTGGGGTGGGGCAAGTGTGACAGGGCAGTGTTCTTTATCTCTTCCATGTATGAGCCCTGATAACAACCTCCAGGGGCCATCTTCTGTGAATGGGCCATTGAGTGTCCCTGCAGGGCTGATAAAATGACATCATCCCATTGTGGGATGCTCCGCCCAGGGGGATGAGCCAATAATTCCTACCTGGATATAAGCTGAGCCTTGCAACACCGGTAGCACCCTGCGTACTGGAGAGGACAAGAGCTCCATAAGCACCACTGGACCTTCAGAGGAAGACCAGACCCTACTACAGGATCACTGCTTCGACACAATCACTTCATCACTGCAACAGGACTGCAGCCACCATTTAATGGGACTGCTGCTACCACCCTGAGCAACAGGGTGTCAGGTTATATCCTGACTCTGTCAGTTTAAGGCCGTGTTTCTGTATCATTGCCTTGATCTTAATTTTCTTATTAAATTGTAATTCTGTCTTAGATTCTCCATCTGGTTTGCCCGCAAACCAGTGCAAAACTCAATGCACTCATTTCTTGTTTTCCTCCCAAAACAGAATTTCCCATCTCAAAACCACTGCCAGATGGAGGAGAAGGCTGAGCTTAAGGGAAAGATTCCCCGGGACACGCAGGCAGGTGAGGAGGTAGTCAGTGCCCCTTTCCCCCTCTCTCCTGCTCCATCTCCCAGCCCAGCATGGCCCCCGGCTGCAGGACAAACCTGCAGCCAACACCATCCTGCTGGGGAAGCCCTGGAAGGATCTCCTTCCCTTTCCCTGTGGCACAGAGGCAAATCCCATCCTCTCCTTGTTCTTCCTCCCCCAGACAAGGAGCTGAGGATGGAGACCAGGGAGGACAAATCCCCACGGCAGAACCTCATGGAAGAGGCCATTTTGAGTGGCTCCATGGCACAGGAATCCAATGGGGAAGAAAAGACACAGAGATCCCATAGGATGAGGGGCTCCAAACCCAGCCCAGGGTACTCTGAGGAGGAAAGACACACCCTGGGCCAGGAAGGTGGAGAGAGCTTTAGCCAGAGCTCAGAGCTGGTGGTCTGTGAGAAGCTTCATGATGGGGAGCAGCCCTACAAGTGCTTCGAGTGTGGGAAGAGCTTCAGGCAGAGCAGCAGCCTGATCCAGCACCAGATGATCCACACTGGGGAATGGGCCTATGAGTGTGGGGAATGTGGGAAGGGCTTCAGCTACAGATCCACCCTTGTGACCCACCAACGCATCCACACTGGGGAGAGGCCCTATGAGTGTCCTGAGTGCCAGAAGAGGTTTCGGATCAGCTCAGATCTCCTCAGACACCAGCGGATTCACACCGATGAGAGGCCCTTCTGCTGCCCAGATTGTGGGAAGGGCTTCAAGCGCAATTCCCACCTCATCACCCACCAGCGCATCCACACTGGGGAGAGGCCCTACGAGTGCTGCATGTGTCAGAAGAGGTTTCAGACCAGCTCAAATCTCCACCTGCATGAGCGGATTCACAATGAGGAGAGGTCCTTCCGCTGCCCCGACTGTGGGAAGGGCTTCAAGAACAACTTCACCCTCGTAAGGCACCAGCGCATCCACACTGGGGAGAGGCCGTATGAGTGCGCCACATGTGGGAAGGGATTCACCCAGAGCTCTGACTTGACCAGACACCAACAGAAGCACCAGTAAGGCAAGCCCTGCAAATGCCCCAACTTCAGGGAGAGCTTTGTGCCCTGCTCCAGCTTCATCCCTCATTGGAGGACCCATGTTGGGAAGAGCCATGGTGATCCATGTTCCCTGTGATCCATGCTGGGAAGACCTGTCTCTTTTCCTGCCCCTGCCAATGACATGATGTGGGATCAAAGAACATGAGGGTCTGGCCAGGGCTGTGTCATTACATTCACTCTCACCTCAAGTCATTGCCAGGGGCAGGAAAGGGTCTCTCTCTCCCTTAGGAGAAGATTGTCCTTTGCAGGGAGGAGGAAATTGTGGCCGGGAAGAGACAGTCCTTGTGTTGCAGTTTTCCCTTTTTCATAGCCCTTCTGTTGTCAATATTATTTTTGTTACTTTTTGTTTTTTATCTCGTTGCTGTTCCCAATAAATTTTTCTTATCCCAGCCCGGGATCATTCCTTTTTGTGCTTTCCATGGAAGGCGGGAGGGCAGCGAGCAGCAGCGTGGTTTTAGCGGGAGCAAAAAATTGGGGAATCCCATTCCTAAACCCTGGCCCGTGGAAAGCGAGCATCCCAGCTGGGCCCAGCCCTGGTGGCCATGGCAACAGCCTTGGGAGCGGGTCCTTTGCCAAAGGTATAAAAGATTGGACAGGTGGAATTGAACCTTAATGCAATTTGTCCCACAGAATTAACAATGGAATACTAGATAAATTTATGTAAATACAGCTCTGATTGATTCTGATCATGACTAGACAGTATAGTTTGTTTACACCACAGACTAAATTTTAAAAAATTAGTTATTTACTCCACTGTATCAGAGCTAAAACAATTATTAGATTATTCTGCTGTAGGAAGCAATTTTGAAGTGAGCAGGGCCTTGCTGTAGTTGTTGGAGCCCCTAGCAGGCAGAGGAATTCTGTGCTTGGGGATGAGTGTGTTTCACTGGGTCAGGTTGTACAAAGCTCTTGCTCTGCATAATTCCTGAGATGAGGAATCCACTTCCCTGGAAGAACAGTTGCAGTTTTGTGCCATTCTCATAAATGTAAAATATTTCCTCCTTTAAACAATTGTAAATCTGCCCTCATTCAGCTCAAAGATACTGAGCCTTGTTCTGTCACTGCAAGATTTGGGAGAAAATAACTGACTACTTTTTTCATTTTCACAGACCTTGGAGAGGACCCAAAAACCTCTCAGGATATGTTTTGGAGGCCTCATCCCATAACCAGCAGGGAGAGGCGGCAGACTCTGGGCTCAGTGGTGTGGAGACTGAGACAGAATAAGAGCAGCCAGGAGGGATTGAAGGGAGGTTTCAAACATCCTGGAGTTTTTCTTTATTGTATAAAACAGCCAGAGAAAGAGATAATGGCACCAAGGGCAGCTGGGGAGGCCCAGACTGGACACCAGGAGAAAGGAATTTCCTTCCCAGGGCAAGGCTGTGGTGCAAGATATCCCCCATTGAGAGCCTGGAGCAGCCCAAGGCTTTGTGTGGGCAGGCAGGGGCAGGCAGGAGGCAGAGCTGTCAGCAAAGGAAGGGGCCAGCCAGGTGGGGCAGCCGGGGGATGCCGACAGCCTGCAGGGACAGAGGTGCAAGTTTGCTCAGCATCAGAGACCCCCTTCCCTTGCTTGTCTCCACCCGTCTTTACTTCCTCCAGTATTCTGCTCTACCTGGTATGTGGGGACCTTTCTTGGACCTGTCCTTCAATGGGACCCATTAACCTTCAAGAAAACTTCTGTGTTTCAATCTCACTTTGAGTTCTTCAGAATGTTTTTGAGCACACTCTGAGGGACTGAGTCTGATGCAAAGAGCACCCAATCCCCAGAGGGTCATTAAATTCCTGGTGCTGTGTCTGTGCTGCTGAGCTGGGCCGGGCTCCTGGCCCAGAGGCAGCTCCTGGCAAGGGCAGCGCTGCAGAGAGACAGCTCTGGCCAGGAGCAGCTCCTGTGCACAGCCCAGCAGGGCTGGGGCACTGCCAGGGCAGCTCAGGGACAGCAGCAGGGCACAGACAGAGCTGACAGGGGCTCAGCACTGGCAGGGGCTGGGGGATGTCCCAGAGGGGGCTGTGTCCCAGCGGCACCTCTGTGGCTGTGTCCTAGAGGCACAGAGCAGCTGTGATGTCAGCAACGGGCTGTGTGACAGCACAGAGTGGGCTGTGTGAGGTCACAGGTTGGGCTATGGCATCACAGAGTTTGTTGTGTGAGGTCATTGGGCAGCTAGAGCATCATAGAGGGGACTGTGTGACATCACAGAGCAGGCTGTGACATCATGGCATGGCTGTATGGCATCATAGAGCAGGCTGTAAGGTCAAATTGTGTGCTGTGACATTACAGAGTGTCAGTATGACATCACAGAGAGGGTTTTGTGACATCACTGAGGGAGTTGTGACATCGCAGAGCTGTCTGTGACATCATAGAGCTGGCTGTGATGTCACAGCGTAGGATGTGAGGCCATGGAGGAGACTCTGCCATCATGCAGGGTGACCCTGTGACATAAGAGAGTGGGTTGTGACATCACTGGGTGACTGAGTAACATCATAGAGCCAGCTGTGACATCACAGAACAGGCTGTGATGACACAGTGTGAGTTTGTGACATCAGAGTCTTCTGTGACATCACAGTGCAGCTCTATGATATCACAGAGTGATATCCCAGTACTGGCCCTGTGATATCATGAAAGGGCTTTGTGACATCCCAGAGCAGGCTGTGACATCACAGAGCAGTTGTGTGTCATCACTGAGTTGCCTGTGACATCACAGAGTAGGGTCTGTGACATCATAGACTGGATATCATAGAATGGGTTCTGCCATCACAGGTATCTGTGTGACATCATAGAGGGACAGTGACCTCAGAGACCATGCTGTGACATCACAAATGGGGTGTGTGACATCACAGGGGCTGGGTGACATCACAGGGGGCACTGTGAGGTCACTGGGGAGGTCACTCTGCCCCAGCCCCCCTCACAGGTCCCCCCAGTCCAACCCTGCTCGCGCACAGTGGGGTCCCCTGTCCCCCCAGGTCCCCCCGCCCCCGGCGCTGCAGCCTCCCCCAGAGGATGTTCCACGAGATCGACCCCAGAGCCTGACACGGGGACGGGGGGGCCGGGGCCCTGGGGGGTGGGACAGGGGGACAGGGACCCCCCAGCAGCGTCCCCGTGTCCCCCAGGGCCAGAGCCTGGGCCAGGGCTCCTTTACCCTGTTACGATCGGGGGCTTGAGAGCACTGAAAAAATCCCCAGCAAGGGATCAGCAACAACCAGATTTAATATTAAGTGGCAGCACCACAAAGTTCCTTGGCAAGAGTCACTCTGCTCCTGACTGGACACTTCAGGCACACCAGGGAAACAAAGCAACAACAAAACCAAACAAAATGCAGGCAATCAAACCAGAAATGAACTGACAACTGTCCCTCTGTGTGTTTGTGACACAAGGAAGGACAGTGAGGGCAGGGATAAAAGGAATATGGCCAAAAGCTGAACAGAGCTCAAACTTCGCAGGACTTAAGTTATACCTCAACCTTAAGTGATATCTTCAACTTCACAATTTAGCAAAAGAACAGAGCTTAACAGTATTTAACCTAACTTATAACCTATGACTTCGCTATTTAATAGAGGAATAACAATAATATTCAGCTTATCTTATAACATATTAAATATAACAACTTAGCAAAAGAACAACTCTTAGCGGCATTTAATGTCCCGTAGATCTCATGACCTAACCTTACTTACAGGCCTGACTGACTCAGCTATCCAAGGCACTCCAACCCCTCCGAGAGCAGCATTTCTGCCACATTTCCCCAGCACAGGCACTCCTGTGTGCACACAGACACAAAGAGTCAGGGCAAGGCACCTGTGAGAAATTCCCCTGAGGGCAGGAAATGCTCCCTGTGGATGCTTTGGCATCTCCCCAGTGGGTGAAGGGTTGAGCCTGGAGGAGTGAGGGGGATCGGCCCAGGCTCCCTCATTGTTAAGGATCCCTGAGTGCAGCAAATGGGAGAGTTCCTGGCTGGGAGAGGCCCCACTCAGAGGGAGTCGCTGGCCCAGGAGAGCTCCAAGGGGCTCCTTTTGCAGCGCTGTTTGTAGGGGCCCAAGAAAAGGGGTGCAGTCACAGCAATGGTTCATCCTGGCCGCACTTGGCATCAACAGCTTGCTTTGGCAGTGTGAGAACAGGGATGTTGTGCCACTGAGGGAACAAAACCAGTTCCCAGGGCTGCTCCTACAGCAACCAGGAGCTGGTTGGGCAGCAGCAGTGCCTGGAGCAGACAGTGTTTGTGCTGAGCTGCAGAGGAGCTGAGCCCAGGGGCTGTTGGCCAAGGCCGAGGCCCAAGGAGCATTTCTGAGCTGGCAGGGCGGCCTGAGAAGGGGAGGGGGGAATGCAGCAGCACAGGGCCCATGGAAGCAAGGGACCATGGTGACACTGTGGGGCCCTGTGAGACCAAGGCACCATTGTGACACTGTGGGGCCTTGTGACACCAAGGGGCCATTGTGACACTGCGAGATCCCATGGAGCCAGAGGTCCATTGTCACATTGCAAGGCCTCATGGACTCATGGAGACACCATTAAGAGACCTCACAGTCTCATGGAACCAAGGGCCCATTGTGACACTGAGGGGACTCATGGGATCACGGAGAGCATTTTGACACTAAGAGCCCCCGTGGAATAAGCAAAGCATTGTGACACTCTGAGGCCTCATGGAACCAGTGAGACCATTGTGACCCTGGGGGTCCCCACAGAACCAAGAGGACCATTGTGATACTGTGGGCCCTCGTGAAACCAAGAGGCCTTTGTGACACTGCAGGGCTGCATGGAACCAAAGGTCCAGGGTGACATTGTGGGGCCTGGTGTCATCAGTGGTCCATTGTGACACTGTGGAGGCAAAGGAGATCATTGTGACACTGCAAGACCCCGTAGTCCAAAGGTCCATTGTGACACATCAGGGCTCATGGAACAGAGGAGTCACATGTCATTGTGGGGCCTGGGGAACCACGGAGACCATTGTGACACTGCAAGGCCTCATGTAATCATTGGGAACATTGTGACACTGCAGGGTCTCACAAAACCAAAGGTGCCATTGTGACATTGTGGGACCCCATTGAACCAAAGCACCATGGTGACACTGCTGGACCCCATGGAATGAAATCACCATTAGGACACTGTGGGGCGCCATGGAACCAAGGGGACCATGGTGATACTGCAGGGCCGCTTAAAACCACGGCAACACAGAACAGGTCTGGCTGGTTTGGCATCCCATGGACTGCATAACTGGTCCAACTGACCATGCATGTTGAAGGTCTCTTCTCATCTGCTGTTGAAACACTGGTGCTCCATACTTTCTTTCATATGGAAAAGATCTGTCCTTCTCCTGCAGGCACCCATGGTCAGAATAGGGATTTCATCTCCAAATTTCCATATATCCAGGGATTATTCCCATAGGAGAATTGCCAGGACAAGACTGGCTGACAACGTTTTAATGAGGGTCACCTCTCATCTGTCCTCAAAACTCTGGGGAAGGCTCCATGCTTTCCTTCTTGTGGAAAGAACTGTTCTGCTTCTCTAGGCACCCATGGCTGAGATTGGGCTTCCACCTCCAAAATTCCCTAAGTTCAAAGACTGTTCCCAGACAAAATCTGCCATTGCTGATATGTCTGGCTGCCTTCCAGACACTGGGGCATTGTGCTTTCCTTCCTATGGAAAAGAACTGTCCTTCTTTTCCAGGTGCACATGGCCACAACTGGAATTTCACCTCCAACATTGCATACTGTGACAGACTGGAGGAGATTGTTAGCTGGAAACATTTCATGTGTCGGGGAGGAATCCAGCCTTGCCCTGCCCTGGAGCACTGCCCTGCCCTGGAACCCCAATCCCCCCAGAGCCTCTATCCCAGCCCAGCAGTGGCTGCCAGTCCCTGGCACAGCACAGGCAATGCTCCACAGCCACCTCTGGAGCCCCAGCCCAGCTCCTGAGTGACCAAATGAGCCCAAGTTCCACCTGGGGGAAGGGCCCAGGAAGACCAAGGGGTATTGAAGGCTGACCACAAGGTAAGCACACATCTTGACCCTGCAGGCTCTTGGAATTTCCATCTGAACAGTGCTGGAATCCAGGAGTTGGTAGCTCTGTGTGTGTGCCTCTCTGTACCTTTTTCGTCTTTCTCGCTCTGTGTCTTCGAATTCCCTCCACTTTCAAATTTTGAGCAATGTTAAATCGAACAGTCTTAGAGTTTGTATAATTGAATGGGCCAAGTTAATGCTTTGAGAAGTGCTTTTTTGTTGATTGAATGTCATATTAAACTTTTTGCCATAGTTTCTCTGATTTTCTAAAGTTCCCAGTAAAGGCAATTTTATTAATTTGAGCTCCTGAGAATCTCTTGTCAGTATTTCTCTAGTGAGTCCAACTCAAGGTACACAAACAATTGTAATTCCTTTTAAATATCTCCTTGAGAGAGTTTTTTTAGTGGATGGCAGTCAGGACTTGTCTGTCCTGCTTGGCACAGCCCAGGCAGGGCTTTTCCAGCCACATTCCACACTCCATTGCCCAACTGGAGCCGCTGGTGCCTCTGAGTTCTCCTGGCCCAGCCCCAGGGACGCTCTCCTTGTCTGCCCATTCCCCCACGGTCTCTGGGCAGGGATGGCCTCAGTGGGGGCTGCTGACATCCTCAGCAACTTGGAGGCTGCTGCTGGATTTCACTGCTCCAGAGGCTTGTTCAGCCTTCAGCTCTTCAGTGCAGGAATTCAGTGTCCCAGGGCTCATTAACATTCAGAACACCTTAACAAGCCAAGCCTCTGGGGATAATTTAAGTGTTCAAATACTTTGTGGTTAGTAAGATGGATATCAGGAGTGTATTCAAATTTAATATATTCTATTAAAAAAGATAGTCAGAAAGCATGTTTTTGGTCCTGTTTAGGTTTTGTGTTTTTTTCTTGTTAATACATTGACATGTGCAATCTCCAATTGGCACTGAATCCAAGTACCTCCTCATGCAGTCTGAATAGATATGAAAATCAAGACCCTTCATGGCTGACAATCAATCAGACTCTGTCCCTACCCCCACCCCACCATTTCCCCCATCCAAGCCCGGGCACTCAGAGCAGCCTTGTGCAAATCTGAGCTCCCTCCAGTCCAGGCTGCACCTGCAGGTTTCAGCTCCTTGGCTCCAACTCCCGCCTGCTCTCCTTGGAGAAGGAGCTGCCCCAGACACAGAGGGATGTTCATTGATTGTCAGCCAACAAAGCCAAGGGAAGGCACAGCTCCATCAAATGCAAAAGTTATTCTTCTCCCTGGCTCTGCCCTGCCCCTGATTCCTGCAGCCCCTCCTGTTTCCTTCATCCCTCCTTTGCCAGGCACTTTCTGGGACAAGGGAGCTCTGCTCTGGCTCTGGAGGGAGATCCAAGTGCAGCCACTGGAGTGGGAACCTCAACTCATCAGGTTTGTGTCCTTTGAGGGACCAGGAACTGGTGAAACTCAGAGGCACAGAAAGGTTTCTCTTCATGGCACACATCAAAAATGGGAGCATGATACAATTTAATAAACATCAAAACCCTTCCCTGAGCTCCTTGTGACAGCAACATCTGACATGTCCACCATCCACAAGGGATTGCCATACGGGAATGATTTTAGACAATGACTTAGGAAGAGGTGATATAAAATATAAAAATTCAACTAAGATGTTGACTAAGAAGGTATTTAAAGTTTTGAAAATTTGGGCAACTCCCTGATGCTCAAAGCATGAGGCCAGTCAAGGGAGACACGTTGGAATGACCAGAGAAAAGCTGCAGGAGGAAATCTGGGAGCAAGGGGAAGGGCATAGATCCAGCTGCTCTAAATTAAGAGATGTCCTTAGACATGGCCATTTAACCAGAAGAGCTGGAAACACCTGAAGGAAGAGGGTCGTGAAATACTAGACTGAATGTTGCTGGCAAATGTAGAGGGGAAGATCAGTATTTTTTTCTCCTGCCATCAGTAGAAGAATCCATGAGATCCAGGAAACTCCTGGTCCTGGTGGGAAAACTTTGCCATTTCTTATAGGTACTCAAGTAATCCAGATAAGGAATATTTTCTGGTATATTATGAAACTAACAGGTATTAAAACCTGTGCCCCTTTCCAGGCAGACATCAGCTGTGTGCCCAGGAACAGGCAGTGCCACTTGTGCACTGAGGTGCCCAGCTGGGATTGGATCTCTCCGAGAGCACCTGAGGGAGAGCAGAGCACCTTGCAAGCTGCAGGTCCCTGCCAGCCCCGCAGGGCTCCTGTCCCATCAACATCTGCTCTGCTGCCAATCACAGCTGGGATAGCACCGCCCCTGCTGTGTGATTGACAGCTGTGCCAGTGTGATGGGAATATGACCTTTTTGTTCACTGAAAACAGGAGAAAACATAAGGTTGTGATGGGAATGTGACCTTGTTGTTCACTATAACCAGGAGGAAACATAATGTAAATAAGTAACTGCCAACTGCCATGCGATAATATATGAGACAAAACATTGCTGAGCTAATCAAAATACAAGTTGTTCCCAGCCCAGGTTCCCAGAGAGGGGGGGCGCCGAGGAAAAGTACCAGAAGCCCTATTCGACGACCACCAGGAGGCAGAAGGAGACCCTCTAACAACCTGGTGGACATGTGCGGAGGAGCACCGGAAATGCGACGGGGCTAGGAGCGCGGGAGGGTACAAAAAGGGGAACGGAACAGTTTTCGGCGCGGTAGTTGGTGGAGCAAGGACTCCCCCGCCGCCCAGCGCTGCGATTTTGCTTTCTCTTTTCTGTATCATTAAATTGGCTATATAATTGACCCGACTGGCCCATTGTGCTCATTTATAACAACTTGGTGCCGTGACTCGGATCGGTGGCCGTCGGAGGGGTCTCTCAATACCGGAGGGGGCGCCCCTTCGATTCGGAGGCCCCGGGACCTGAGGGACCCGCTCCCGGCCCCGACCGACGAACCCCGAAAAGAGGAAAGGAGAAAGCAAAGGGAGGTTGCGGGCCCAAGGAGACCCCTTAAAAGATTTGTGCACAAAGTCCGGACAAAGACGCGGGACGCGTAAGTATTACGGGATCCGTCCGGGCGGGGTTGGGATCCCGGAGTGCGGCGAGTGTGTGGTGCGTGAGAGGAGAGCTGGCAGCCAGACTTTCCAAGTGAGTGCGGACCCGTAGTAGTGCGTTTCCCACAGACCCGCGAGGGCTTGGGCCACGAACCCGGGGAAGCGAAAGTTGACTGTGTGAAAGAAGGCACTCCGGAAGAATGGGACAGGGGAAGAGTAAGCCCCCTGCCGAGGTGAAGCTCCCTCCAATACCTAGGGAAAGCCCTTTAGGATTTATGATAGAAAACTGGCGACATTTTCCAGGCACACGGGACAAGGATAAGGCTAAAATGATTTACTATTGCATGGAAGTATGGGGAGGAAAAGAAATCTCCAAGAGGGTGTTTTGGCCTGTATTTGGCTCTTCAGAAGATTGGGTAAGGCAAACCTTAAATATCTGGGTAAATAGTAGAGAACCCCCCTGTGCTCAGGAGGAGAGTGATTATGCTAAAGTTTGGGTAGAGAGACCCGAGGTGTTTCTCTTCAAACTCTCTGAAACACCGAAAGGGAATAAGAGCAAGAAAAAGGGGAATAAACCAGAAGACACTTTGGTGCCACCCCCTCCTTATGTACTCCCACCCCAAGCACAGGAAGCGGAGGCTCCTCCGAATGCACCAGCAGGGACAGACTCGGATTCGGACGGGCCCGAATATACAGGGCCAATGACTCGAAGTCGAACCAAGAAAGGCTTATATCCCTTAAGGGAAATGCCCATGGGGGGACCCCAGGCCGGTATAGGGTTTGTGTCGGTGCCCCTAAGCTCAGGAGATGTTAGGGAATTTAAGAAAGAAATGGGACACCTCTTGGAGGACCCGCTTGGAGTGGCCGAGCGGGTAGATCAATTCTTAGGACCTAATATGTACACCTGGGAGGAATTACAATCCATACTGAATATCCTGTTCACGGCAGAGGAAAAAAATATGATTAGAAGAGAGGGAATGCGCATCTGGGATGCGCAGCACGCGCAGGGGCCGGCAGCAGATATAAAATGGCCATTACAAAATCCTAATTGGGATCATCAGGACCCGGCCCATAGAGTGCACATGCAAGACCTCAGAACAATAATTGTGCAGGGAATCAGGGAGTCTGTCCCAAGAGGACAGAATATTAATAAAGCCTTTAACGAAAGACAGAAAAAGGATGAGACCCCCACTGAATGGCTAGAAAGATTAAGGAAGAATTTTCAGTTGTATTCAGGAATGGATCCAGATGGACAGATGGGACAGGCAGTGCTAAAGGTACACTTCGTTTCCAAATCCTGGGAGGACATCAGAAGGAAAATACAGAAATTAGAGGATTGGCAAGATAGAGGGTTAGGCGAGTTGCTAAGAGAAGCTCAGAGAGTGTATGTGAGGAGAGAGGAAGAGCGAGATAAGAAACAAGCCCGACTAATGATGGCGGCAGTACGTGAAAGCCAGGGAACGGATAGGGGACCCGAACAGGACAGAAGGGAATTGAGGCGAAGTGGGCAGAGAAGCCCACGGGATAAACAGGAACTGAAGGTGTGCTTTTACTGCAGACGGAGAGGACACTTTAAGAGGGAATGTCGGATGCGGATTCGGGACGAGAAGGAGTTTAAGGAGGACTAGGGGGGTCAGGGGCTCTATCTCTTGGGGACCCAGAAACATCAAAGGGAGCCCTTGGTAAAATTGAAGGTAGGTCCCCAGGGCCAGGATGTTACCTTCCTGGTTGATACTGGAGCTGAGAGGTCCACACTCCAGTCATTACCTAAAGGGTGTAAGTTATCTAGGGAAACCGTTACAGTAGTGGGAGCAAAAGGGGAACCGTTCGAAGTTAAAGTTATAAAAGAGGTAGTAGTAGAATCGGACTCCAAGATGGGTATTGGGAATTTTCTATTAGTACCAGAATCAGATTATAACTTATTAGGTAGAGATATGATTGTAGAATTAGGTATTCAAATCAAGGTGGTAGAACAGGAGATTCAGATTAAGTTGTGTCCCCTAAGATTAGAAGATGAGAGAAAAATCAACCCTGAAGTATGGTATAATCCGGATAGTGCCGGCAGATTAGAAATTACCCCCTTCAAGGTAACCATTAGAAATCCGGAGATTCCAGTAAGAATAAAACAATACCCAATGTCTTTGGAAGGGAGCAAAGGGTTGAAACCGGAAATTGATAGACTAATCAAACAAGGATTATTGGAACCCTGTATGTCCCCTTATAATACCCCAATTTTACCAGTAAAGAAATCAAACGGGTCTTATCGTTTAGTACATGACCTGAGAGAAATAAACAAGAGGACGATAGCTAGGTTCCCCATGGTGGCTAACCCTTACACATTATTGAGCAAACTAAGCCCGGATAACCACTGGTACAGTGTAATCGACCTGAAGGATGCCTTTTGGGCTTGCCCCCTAGATGAAGCAAGCAGGGATTATTTCGCCTTCGAATGGGAGGACCCAGAGACAGGGCGAAAACAACAGCTTAGATGGACGGTGTTACCCCAGGGCTTTACAGAATCCCCTAATTTATTTGGACAAGCTTTGGAACAAATTTTGGAGGATTACCAAACCGAACCAGGGATAACCCTGATACAATATGTAGACGATCTATTGTTAGCAGGGAAAGATGAGGAGGGAGTACGAAGAGAAAGTATAAAACTTTTGAATTTCCTGGGGCTTAAAGGACTAAAGGTTTCGAAGGCTAAGCTGCAGTTTGTAGAGGAAGAGGTAAAGTACTTAGGACACTATCTCAGACGAGGTGAGAAAAGAATAGATCCGGAAAGGGTGCAGGCTATTCTATCATTGCCAACCCCCAGGAACAAGAGACAAATCAGACAAATCTTAGGTTTAACAGGATACTGTAGACAGTGGATAGAGAATTACAGTAGTAAGGCCAGGTTTTTATACCAAAAATTGACTCAGGATGGGTGGATGAAATGGACTCAGGAGGATACAGAAAACCTGAAAGAATTAAAGGAGAGCTTGGTGCATGCTCCAGTTCTAAGTCTCCCGGACTTAAAAAGACCCTTTTATTTATTCGTCAATATAGAAGGGGGAATTGCCTTTGGAGTACTAACCCAAGAATGGGCAGACAAGAGAAAACCTGTAGCGTACTTATCGAAACTTTTGGACCCCGTGAGCAGGGGATGGCCTACGTGTTTACAAATGTTAGCCGGATGTGCCTTATTAGTTGAGGAAGCTAGGAAAATTACCTTTAACAGTAGTCTTAAGGTTTTCTCCCCCCATAATATCAGGAGCGTAATGCAGCAAAAAGCAGATAAATGGATATCAGATGCTAGGCTCCTGAAATATGAGGGGATTTTACTAGAAGCACCAAATTTTACCCTAGAAACAACTGCTATTCAAAATCCGGCTACCTTTTTGTTCGGGAATGTAGAAGAAGCACCTTTAATACATGATTGCTTAATAACTATTGAAGAACAAACCAAGATTAGGCCTGACCTGGAAGAAGAAGAGCTAGACGAGGGAGAAAAGTTGTTCATAGATGGGTCCTCCCGGGTGGTAGATGGGAAACGCCAATCAGGATACGCTATTATTGGGGGCACAGACTTACAAGTAGTGGAATCAGGGGCTTTAGATAAATCTTGGTCAGCACAAGCCTGTGAACTATACGCTATTCTGAGAGCTTTGAAGCTCTTAAAAGGGAAAGAGGGAACGATATATACCGATTCTAGATATGGGTTTGGGGTGGTACATACCTTTGGAAAATTATGGGAAGAAAGGGGATTAGTAAACTCACAAGGGAAGGGATTAGTTCATCAACAATTGATAACTGAAGTACTGCAAGCCCTGAGGGGACCAAAAAGAATAGCAGTGGTACATTTGAAAGGCCACCAAGTAGGAACAGACCTCAAGACGAGGGGTAATAATGCAGCAGATCAAGAGGCTAAACGAGCAGCGGCTAGAGAAATGCTCTTGAGAGAAAAACCAAGGGAGCAGGATAGTCAGGAAGATCCAGCATTGGTCTTCACTCCCGAAGAGGAGGACAAATTGAAGAAAATGGGATTGTCTAAACTTAATGGGGAATGGGTAACTCGGGATAAGCGGAAAATATTGCCAAAAGCTGTAGCCCAAAGAGTCCTATATAAACTACACCAAGGTACACATTGGGGAGCACAAGGGTTAGCAGATCACTTCGCAACCCAATATATGACTATAGGGCTACATGATATCGCCAAATACATTACCAAGAGTTGCCCAACATGCTTACGGGTTAATCGAAGCAACCTGAGGAAGTTGCCCCCAGGGGGTCGGCCGTTGGCAAAAAGACCATTTTCACATATACAAATTGACTTTACTGAACTTCCAAAGGTAGGGCGGACACGATATCTCTTGGTAATGGTGGACCACCTTACCCATTATGTAGAAGCATTCCCAACTACCAGAGAAACCGCCCATACTGTAGTAAGAATCCTATTAGAGGAAATAGTGCCAAGATATGGAGTACCTGAAACCATAGATTCAGACAAAGGGCCGCATTTCACTTCAAAGGTAACCCAAGATCTAGCCGACTCCCTAGGAATAAGGTGGGAGCAACATACCCCTTATCATCCCCAGAGTTCGGGAAGGGTGGAAAGAATGAACGGGGAAATAAAAAAACAGCTAACCAAATTAGTATTAGAAACTAAGTTGTCCTGGGTAAAGTGTATACCCCTGGCATTACTAAACATTAGGACACAACCCCGGGCGGACACAGGGCTATCCCCCTTTGAGATGCTATATGGAATGCCCTACCACTTGGAAAAAGTACAGATAAACCCCAATATCAGTAATAAGAGTCTGAACAGTTATTTGGTTACCTTGGAAAAATACAGAAAGAAACTGTGGGAAAAGGGAATGTGGGTTCAACGACCTCCTTTGAATCTTGTATTACACCAGGTTCAGCCAGGAGACTGGGTGTTAATCAAGAGTTGGAAGGAAAATCCTTTAACCCCAAGGTGGGAAGGCCCATATCTTACCCTGCTCACCACAGACACTGCTGTGAGAACTGCCGAAAAAGGGTGGACTCACGCCAGTCGAGTAAGAGGACCAGTGAACCCTTCCGACTTTCCTGAGCATTCACAGAACTGTCAGTGGAGAATAAAAGGACCCCCAGACGGCCTAAGACTGACATTCACCAAAGCACCAGAAATGGGCCGTCATCCCGATGACTGAGCAGTGGGAAAGGCTAGGACCAGCAGACCAAAGGAGGGTCCAACAGAAGCTGTCATTAACTTTGCAGCCGTATCTACTAAGTTTAGCACGCTTCAGCTCAGCAGCTCGAGAAGCCTTAACGAATCCTCCAGACAATTGGATCTGGTGGATTGAGACTTTTGGACCCCAAGAGGAACCCTCGTTCCGACCTCTTAAACGCAGTCCCTGCTGTAGTTGTGGAAAAGAACTTTGTGAGGCATGGGTAGCCTTTAAATGCGGTGGTTGTAATAAGGTTTATTGGAAAGAACAAAGGTTAATATATCACTTGTGGTGCGAGAGGTGTGCAGGCGAAGACATTAGGAGGGGAGATTGGGCTCTAGTATTAGAGAAAGAGAACGGAATACCTTGTACTCAATTTCGGAGTGTGTATGAGACCCCAGAACAGCTCTTGTTAGCATGGGCAAGGTGGCAAATTAAATGTTGGTTGAAAAAGTGCCGACAGATCGCCAATTCCCGTATTCTAACTGCAAGGTGCCGACATACGGTACCACACTTAAAGACCTCAATAGTTGGACCCCTAGGAAAAGACACAGACCCAGACACAGCTTTAAATAATTTGATTGCTAAATTTGAACGTCTACATATCAAGAAAAGCCGGGCCAATCCATCCCTGTCATAAACTTTGTAAAAGGTTGTGGTGAGTCCACTGCCAGAGAGGGAGGGCTCCCAGAAAATACTTACCAACCTCGTTGGGAGGGATAACTAGGGAAAGGACTCTAGAGTGTCCTAACCAGTCTCTTGGTCCTTACAAGGGTAAGACTCGCAAGCAAAATAACAGCTATAGGTGCGACTCCCTGTTAACCCTCTTAAGAGGCGAAGGAGGTGCAAACCCCATCCCTCAGAAGATCCTTGCCGCCGAGAAGATAACAGCCCTCGTAACTAGTTGCAAACTAGTTGACGAGCGAGGCGGAGGGATACTTAGCGGAAGGATGGAATTTCACAAAATGGGAGCACCAATAGAGCTTACAGGCAGGGATCAAAAGGACCAAGGGACTCAAGTTGAAGAAAGGGTGAAACTGGACAGGCTGATTATTCACACCCATACTGGCAGTGGATGTTACTCAACTTTAATGCGAATGTTGATGATATGGTTATTGATTAGGGAAACATTAGGGGACAGTGTAAGCCATGAACCCTTCAAATGGTCACTTATTAGGTGGGAAGATCAACGAGTCATAACAACAACTACAACTTCAGGAGTCCCCTCCTTTAGATGTCAGCTATGTGACATTATCCAGGCTAAACCCTGTTTAAATAGGATAGGGTTCTATATGTGCCCAGCGTCGAATCCAGGGAAACCATACTGCAACTATCCTGGACACTTTTATTGTGGATATTGGGGATGTGAAACGATAGCTCATGGCTTTACCCCAGGAGGAGGGAGGGACTCATATATAAGAGTCGGATGGTACCCATGGGGCTGTACCCCTCCCCGATTTGATTTTGCTGGTGGAGTGACAACGGGGGGGAACTGCCAGTCCATTCAGATAAACGTGACCAATGACAAAATTAACGATCCAGTTTGGGTCACAGGAAAAACCTGGGGGGCAAGATTATGGGAACCAGGAAAGGATCGGGGAGGGCATTTTCTAATAAGAAAAGAGCCAGTCCCTCATGATCCGGAACCTGTGGGGCCGAACCCCGTACTGACTGAAGAAGGGAGAAAGGGAGAAAGGGGCAATTATTCATTAGTAGAAAATCACACAAGGAAGCCGACTCAGTCGGGAGAATGGCCACTAACAGCTCCACCTGCTCGGGAGTATAGTATGCTGTGGAAAGTGATGCAAGCTACATTCAGAGTTCTCAATACTACGAACCCAAATTTAACCAATGAATGCTGGTTGTGCTATACTGTTAACCCGCCTTTTTATGAAGCTTTAGGAACTACAGCAAAACCTAGGAGGATTAACGGAACCAATCCACGGGAGTGCCTTTGGAAGAGAGGCCAGGACAGAACCCCAGGGATATCAATAGTTCAGGTAACAGGGAAAGGGAGGTGCGTAGGAAAAATTCCATCAGACAAAAAACATCTGTGTGAAATAGATATGACAACCGTCAAGTCTGAAAAACCGGCTAAGTGGCTTCTCCCTGCAGTAAATGCCAAATGGGTATGCAATACACTGGGAGTCACTCCATGTATATCTATACCTCATTTCAATGAGACATTCGAATATTGCATACAGGTTGTGATAGTTCCCCGAATTATATACCATCCAAAGGAATATATATATGAACATCAGATCACTCCTGAACATCATTTAGTGAAACGAGAACCCTTTACGGCCACAGCTCTCACAGTAGCCGTCCTATTGGGCTTAGGAGGAGCAGGAGTAGGAACAGGGGCAACTGCCCTAATAAATCAGCAGAGGGGTATGAAAGACTTGAGAGCCTCAGTAGATGAAGATCTAAGTAGAATCGAAAAGGCAATAGATGGACTAGTCAAATCAGTAAGATCTTTATCGGAAGTAGTACTCCAGAACAGACGGGGATTGGATATACTGTTTCTACAACAAGGAGGGTTGTGCGTAGCATTACGAGAGGAATGTTGCACATATGCAGACCACACTGGAATAGTGATAGATACCATGGCCGAGCTCAGAAAACAATTGGAGAAGCGAAAAAGGGAAAGGGAAGCACAACAAAACTGGTACGAATCATGGTTCAACCGCTCCCCTTGGCTCACCACACTCCTGTCCACTATAGCGGGACCTCTCATATTGTTCATCCTAACAATCACTTTCGGGCCTTGCATATTTAATAAATTGATTAATGTGGTAAAGGGGAGATTGGAAGCCGCCCACCTCATGCTCATTAAGGTGAGGTATGAACCTCTAAGCGATGGGAACACAGAGGACTACTTAGAGCTCAGCAGAAAGGAGCTTGCCAGATTCAGTGAACAAAAATAGTGACATAGAAAAAAGGGGGGTTTGTGATGGGAATATGACCTTTTTGTTCACTGAAAACAGGAGAAAACATAAGGTTGTGATGGGAATGTGACCTTGTTGTTCACTAAAACCAGGAGGAAACATAATGTAAATAAGTAACTGCCAACTGCCATGCGATAATATATGAGACAAAACATTGCTGAGCTAATCAAAATACAAGTTGTTCCCAGCCCAGGTTCCCAGAGAGGGGGGGCGCCGAGGAAAAGTACCAGAAGCCCTATTCGACGACCACCAGGAGGCAGAAGGAGACCCTCTAACAACCTGGTGGACATGTGCGGAGGAGCACCGGAAATGCGACGGGGCTAGGAGCGCGGGAGGGTACAAAAAGGGGAACGGAACAGTTTTCGGCGCGGTAGTTGGTGGAGCAAGGACTCCCCCGCCGCCCAGCGCTGCGATTTTGCTTTCTCTTTTCTGTATCATTAAATTGGCTATATAATTGACCCGACTGGCCCATTGTGCTCATTTATAACAGCCAGGGCTGGGGGCGGGGCTCTCTCCCACCACAAACCAAGGCCTGACCCGGCCCTGGCCCCACACGGGCATTCCGAGCATCCCGAGGTGTCTTGGGACATCGATCTCATCCAGCCTCTAACAGCGACCACGGTGACATTGCGGAACCTCATGGAATCAAGGGTCACTGTGACAATGCGGGTCCAAGGAAACTATGGTGGGACTGTGGAACTTCATGGAATCAAGGAAACCATTGTGCAGTTCAGGGGCCCTGTGGAAGCAAGGGTCAATGATCAAACTGTGGGGCCCATAGAAACAAGGAGCCATTGTGACACAGCAGGGCCCCACAGAGCCAAGGGACCACTGTGATTCTGTTGGGGCTCATGAAACCAAGAAGCCATTGTGACATTGCCAGACTTCATGGAATCAAGGAGACCATTGTGATGGTGTGGGGACCCATGATATCAGCGGAACATGGAACAGGTCTGCCTGGTTTGGCCTCCTGGGGCCTGTCTAACAGGTCCCGCTGAATTTGACATGTCAAGGGCCACTTCCCATCTGACTGTGAAGCACTGGGGCTCCGTGCTTTCCTTCCTATGGAAAAGAACTATCTTTCTTGTCTAGGCTCCCATGGCATTCAATTAGGATTCCACCTCGAAAATTCCCTATATTCCAGGCTTTTTCCCAGACAAAATCTGCCAATACAATCAAGTCTGGCAAGCCTTGGCCTCTGGTGACTGCCTCACATCTGCCCCTGGGGCTTGGCTGTTTTCTTCCTGTGGAGACCACTGAGGCACTGGGGGCATTGTGGAGCCAAAGGGCATTGTTACACTGTAGGAACTTGTGGAACCAAGGGGATCATTGTGACACTGTGGGGTCTTGAGGAACCATGGGATCATTGTGACACTTTGGGGTCTTTTGAAATGCAGGGGCATTGTGACACTGCAGAGCACCATGGATCCAAGGGACCACTGTGACAGTGTGGAGCCTCACAGAACCAAGGACATCACTGTGGTTCTGTTGAGCTGCATGGTCCCAAGGGGCCAGTGTGAAGCAGCAGGGCTTTGTGGAACCAAGAGGCCATTGTTGCATTTCAGGGCCTCATGGAGCCAAAGGGCCGCTGTGATCCTGTGGGGCACCATGGATCCATGGAGAGCATTGTGGCACTGCAAGGCCCCATGGAATCACTGTGACACTCTGGGGCCCCAGGGAACCAAAGAGCCATTGTGACCCTGCAGGGCCTCATGGAGGGAAGGGGTCATTGTGACACTGTGAGAAGCTGTAGAACCATTGTTGCACTACTGGGCCCCAACAGAACCAAGGGCCATGGTGACACAGCAGGGCTTCATGGAACACAAAGACCATTATGACACTGTGGGGCCTTGTGCAAACATGGAGACCATTAAGATCCTTAAGCACTTGTGTAACCAAGGGGCCATTATGATGCCACAGGACATGATGGAAGCAAGAGAACCACTGTGATGTTGCAAGACTTCATGGAAGCACAGAGCCATTGTGACACTGCAGGGCCCTATGGAACCAAGAGAACACAAAATATATCTGGCTGCCTTGGCATCCCAGGAGACATCTGACAGGTCTGGCTGACCTTGGAATGTGGAAGGCTGCTCCCATCTGCCCCTGAAACACTGGGGCTCTGGGCTTTCCTTTGTATGGAAAAGAACTGTCCATCTTTTCCAGGTATCCATGGCCAAAATTAGGATTCCACCTCCAAATTTATGTGTATCCAAGGATTGCTGCCCGAGAAAAGCTGCCAGGACAGACAGGTCTGGATGGTCTTTAACTCCTGAGTGCCAGCACTGACCTGCTTTCCAAATACTGGAAAGGTCTCTATGCTTTTCATTTTGTGGAAAAAATCCTCCTTCTCCAGGCAGAAATGGCTGAAATTAGGATTCCACATTCAAAATTTTGAATATCTAAGGGTTGCTCCCAGACAAACCTGCCAGGACAGACAGGTCAGGCTTGCCTTGGCCTCTGGTGGCTGCCGTTCATCAGCTTCTGAAACATGGGGGCTCTGTGGTTTCCTTCTTATGAAGACCAATGTGACACTTTGTGGTCTTGTGAAATGAAGGGGCATTGTGACACTGCAGAGCACCATGGATCCAAGGGACCATTGTGACACTCTGGAGCCTCGTGGAACCAAGGACATCACTGTGGCTCTGTTGGGCCCCATGGTCCCAAGGGGCCAGTGTGAAGCAGCAGTGTGGGAATTAGCCTGGCTGTAACTAGGAGTCAGCCAGATTTTACCCCGAAAGAACCCGGCATGAGCTTCAAGCCCTGGGAGTCATTTGTTTAACGTAGGATGAACTTGGAAGTTCTCCCATAAGCCTTTAGTGTTGTTATGCTAAATTGTCCAAGTTCTGTTTCCCTACTGGTTACTTGTTTCCCCTATATGGGTATTGTTCTAGTTCTCTAGCCCCAAGTGTATATGTTGTTGCTTCCCCTTTATCTCAGGTCTTTGGATCCTGCCCTTCATACTGTGCTCAACTTCTCCATGTGTTTTGTTTTTCACCCCGTTATTGAAGTTCTTTTTGGGCAACTCCATTGAACCTGCTCCTTTTCATTTCACCAACTTCACTCTTAAGTCAGGGAACCAGAGAGGTTTGTTGCAGCCACCCTCACTGTGACATCTGGCCCCTGAGCAGGGACCCTGACATTCAGTTGCGTCAGCTGGGGTTAGCTGAGAGATAGGCCAGTGCTCCCTGGGATTGTGGATTGTGCCTGCCCGGTGGATTTCCCATCACTTCGAGGGACCTGAGGCAGCATTGGTGGGGACGATGACGGTTTCCTCCTGTGGAGGATTGCAGGTGGGTTTGGGAAAATGCAGGACATTTATCACCCATTTTGCCACCGTGTTTTTAAAATACGTATCCACATCCCATAATTGATTTTGTGATTCTGTGGGATTTAAATTGTACAGCCTTTTGATGAAAAGAGACCCCACTGCACCCCGCATGCTCCCCTTCTTCTACACCATCCTTGAGACCCTTCACCAGCAAGCTGTGTGTTAAAAACTTGATCCATCAGTCACTCCTAACCTGGGACCTCCCCTGAAACCTGCCTTTCTTGGACTTTCCATGATGGTCCAAGATGGCAATGGCCATGCTGTCTTGGAGCATTGTGCCCTGGAGACCCAAGATGGAAGAAGCCCAAATGTGGCTCGGGAGCCTGGCCATCCTCCCTCCATCTTGGCTCCTCCACTTCCTGCTACCACAACCTTCTCTTCCACTCTGAACGAACCTCCAGACTCCACCCCCGTGCCTGCAGGTCAGGCCTCCACTGTCATTCATTCCACCTCCACCCTGGGCCACAGCTCCAGAAAATGACAAAATGGCAGCGCCCTTTACTCGCCCTCCGGAAACAATATAAACCCCATGGTCAAAGATATTAAGACAAACTGTCACACTATTTCTAATCCAAGTGTTTCTGCTCCAAGTTATTCTTCCTCCCCAGAAGACACTTTGGATTCCCCAGAGACACCTCTTCCCTCAACCCTAGAAGATCCCTGGGAAAGGATCCAGAAGGAAGCAGTTAAGGAAGGAGACTGGCAAATAGTCTTGAAACTCCTCAATGCCCCAGGACATGATTAAAGAAGGGAGCAGAATCCCAGGTATCAGCCATTGGTTTATGGGGAAATCAAGGAGCTGTGTGGGGCAGCTAAAGACTAGAGGCAGGACTCACCTTGTTTTAATGGCCTAATGAGGGCCATGTTTACAGCACATGTAACCCCCTATGATTTAAAATATATTATGAGCATGTTTTTATCACCTACAGAATACACCCTGTGGGAAAGGGGGATGGAAGTGTTTACTAAATCAATTAATAGCAGACTATGCTAAGAATGAGGCAAGGGCGCAATTGACAATCAGCCATCTAGCTGGAGAAGGACAACACAGCCTGCCAGATGATCAAGCAGCAGGTATCCCCAGAGAAGTATTGGACGATATAAAGAGATGGCTTTGAAAGCTTTAATCCAGGTACCGGATGCCAGCACCCCCAGTTTGGACAATGTAAACATAAGAACCCGGAGACCTCTGCATGAAATTGATTGATTGCCTTAAACAGGCACTAGAGAAACAAGTCCGGGATGAAAAGACTCAAAATGTATTACTAAACTCATTGGGGGTAGCCAATGCCAACCTGGAATGTAAGAAAGGGCTGCGTGCCCTTCTACTAGAGATGGAACCCACACTCCTGCAGATGACTGAGGCTGTAATTGCCTCAGGACAGCAGAACACGTAGTGGCCGTACAAACACAATCCATTGGGCAAGGAGTTGCAGAGGCCCTAGTAGCCATGCCATTCCCTTTAAGGGGCCTCAGCAACAATTACAGGGCCGAAAAATATGTTTCTGGTGTGGTCAACAAGGACATTTTAGAAAATATTGTCTCTGAGGTAGGGGGGTATCCGGTCCCTAACAGAAATCAACATCAAATTAAGCATAATTTCTCATTTTGTAATGGCCCAGTGCAGGTTGGGATGATGATCCACTCTCACAACTGGCCCAGGGCAGGCTTGGAGTGGCCTTGGTGGCACCTTGAGCTTGGCACAGCCTTGAGGATGGTCTATGTTTTCAACAGAGAAACTCAAGAGTTTTAGGTTGCTTCAAATAATTAAAAAGACAAAACCCCTCTTTGGCTGTGTGCAGTCAGATCTCCAAGCAAAGCAGATCCCAAGTGAGTGAGGAGAGACAGGAAGGGGTTGGGGAATGTGGAGCAAGGTTGTTGACACTGGGTCAGAGCTCAAGGCACAGCTTCTCTGAGCAGGCCAGACCTCCTTAGGAGAGTACCTGCATCAATATCAGTCACAGAATGCTGCAATCACCTCTTCTGTAATAAGAAAAATAATAAAAGACATCCTTGAAAATAGGAATATATGTTTACTAGAAAATTTTTGAAATATTTCTCCAAGAGGAAAACTACCTGATGAACAGCACTAGACTAGAGGGAAATCAAGGCTGAGCCATGGTTTGGCAGGACTTGCTTGATGCTAACAAGCCCCATGGTGCATTTAGAACTGAGCCCTGGAACCTCAGGGCCTGAGAGGAGATTGAACAAATCTGTCCAGGAGTCAAAGTCAGAAGAAAACCCCAAAGCGTCTCAAAGCATGAATGGGCCCAATGAGGTCCATCCCCAACACAGGCTCCTCATGGACTCCTTGGAGGAGAGAATTGGAAGCCAGGATTGCGCAAAAACTTCTCAAAGACTCAGTGTGAAAAGTAAAATTCAAAGTACTTTAAAAACCTTGAGTATCTCAAAGTATTAATGAGCCCCACTGAGTGTCAGTACAAAGCTCTCAAGGGACTCATTAAAGCAGATAATTGGGGCCATGACTGCACAAACCCCTCCCAGAGTCTGTATCAAAAGGGAAACACCAAGTACCTTCAAATAACTGAAGTACCTTGAAGCATTAATGAGCCCCACTGAGTGTTGTACTGACAAAGCCTCTCCAGGGACTAATTACAGCAGATAATTGGAGGCCATGATTGCACAAACCTCTCAGAGACTCCAAGGCAAAAGCCAAACCCAAAGTCCTTTGAAAAACCTGCAGTCCCTGGGAGCATTCAGGAGCCCTCAGGGCCATTGCTGAGCAAGGCTCCCCAGGGACTCCTTCCAGCAGATCCTTGAGGCCACTGGGATGTGGGCTAGGGGGGGATGCTGAGGGCAGGACAAGGGGCTGACAGTGCCCAGCCTGGCTGGGGCTGAGCCAGGAGGCCCCAGGGCCTCAGGACAAGGTGTCTCCTCCCAGCCCTTGCTGGCACAGACCCTGCTGTGCCCCAGGCCACCAAGACTTGGCTTCTCTTTGTCCCCACCTGTCATCATTGCCTGCAGTTCTCTGCTCTGCCTGGGGCCTGGGGACACTTTCTGAGTTGTGTCCCTCAGTGGGACCCATTAAAAGTCCAAGAAACTTTGGAGTTGGATTCTGCCTTGGAGTTCTGGAGAGGTTTCTTCAGCTGCCTCTCAGGGACTGATGTTCAGGGCCTGAGCACAAAGCCCCAGAGGGTCATTAAAGTCCTGCTGCTGTGTCTGTGCTGCTGAGCTGGGCTGGGCTCCTGGCACAGAGGCAGCTCCTGGTAAGCAAGAAGAGCTTCAAAAGCACATTTCCCTTGATGAGCAGCTCTTCTGCCAGCCCAGCAGGGCTGGGGCACTGCCTGCAGCCAGCCCGGGCCCAGCCCAGAGGCACAGAGAGCTTCAATCAGTCAGGGCTGGGAAGGTGCTGAGAAGCGCCTGGGGCAGAATCACTGCCAGCCCTTGGCACAGGAACCTCTGGCTGCAGGACAATGCAGCTGCAGCTCCTGGAGCCTAAAGCTGGAACATCCCAATGCCTACAGACCCTGTGAGTACATTCTCTGATTGTCTCTTGTGCAGAGCAGCCAGGGGTGCCCAGGGCTGTCCTGCAGAGCAGGCTCCTGCAGCCCAGGGCGCTGTGCTGGGGCAGGGACTCTGCTGCCTGCCAGGGACAGCTCTCAGCCAGCCCGGGGAGCTGCTCCCAGCACTGGGGAGAAGCTGTGGGGGGAAGGAGCCACCCTGAGCAGGGCAGGTGCTGCTGCTGCTCCACACCAGTCTGGGCACAGCTCCAGAGGACACTTCCCAAAGAAGGTAAGCCTGGCATTGCGGGAAAGATCAGGAGCTTTCCTGAGAATGTTTTAAATTTCCTGCTTTGAGAGGATGGGAATGTTGGGGTGATGACAAAAATACTTTTTACTTTTGATACATTTTCATATATTCATACCTCTGCAAATAAATATTATATAGTTATAAAACTATAATCCTTATAGAACTTTATTGAACTCTTTATTAACTCTATTAAACAACTATTATATACATCTTTAACTATAATCCTTAATTAACTCTAGTACATTTCCTAACCTTTCTCCTAGAATTTAGAACAAGCTGACTGTATAAATACATTCCTGATACTGTATAGTCTTATTATCAGGAAGAGGACTTACAAGAAGAACATTTTGGTTTTTGACCAGAATGTGAGTAGTCATAACAAAAAGTGATGGCAAAGAAGCCCTTGGACCAACTGCTATGAGTTGAGCAGCTATGTGTATTTGGGGAAACTAATTAATCCACCTTAATGAATTGTTGAAATCAGTTGTGCCCAATTCCCACTTGGATACCTGGAATCTTCCAATAAATGTCTGGTTTTTACTTTACTGTTCTAACAACTTTGCAAGAGTTTTTTTCTCTTCTGATTAGAGACAACAGGGGAATGAGAGAAGCAGAGCAGGAATTGTAATCCCAGAATCACAAAACATTCTGAGTTGAAAGGGACACACAGGACCACCAAAGGAATGTTTGAACATTTACAGAGACTCCAGAACTGTAACTTTGGATGGTCAGTCTCTCTGCTGGGAGCATCCCAAAGGGCCCTCAGCCACTCCTCAGCCCTGGACAGCAGCAGCATCACCTCTGCAGGGCCCAGCAGGGCTCTCCTGAGCTGCCCTTGCCCACCTGCACACAGAGCCTGCCCCAGCCAGGGCCCTGCACACAGGCAGGTTTCTGTAGGGCCGGGGCCAGGGCACACAGGGTGGGATGGGCTCTGTGAGCACTGGCAGGGACAAGGCTCCTCTCAGGAGGGAATGTCCAGGCCCAGGGAGATGCTCAGGCAAGGAGAGGGGGCTGAGCAGAGCAGTGCTGGGGCAGGAGGGCACTGTTGGTGTGTGGGAGATGCCGTGCACAGCTGGGCACGGGAACACTGTCCTGAGTGCCCGGCTGTCTCTGCCCTGCCCTCTCAGGCACAGCACCACAGCATCTTCTCTTGTTTCTGCCCTGCCCTGATATTGTCACTGTTATCTGCTGCTCTCAGGGAGGTTCTGGCATTTGCAGCAGCTGAGTCAGGCACTGCCCTTGGCATTCCTGCCAGGGAGGGGTGTCCATGGGAATGGGGTGTCCAAGCTTCCCTGGCACCTGTGGGGCTGTGGACAAAGCAGTCCATGGGAAAGGGGAATGAGCTGAGCCCCCTCCCTGAGATCCCATCATGGGCACAGCCAGGGATCTCCTTGCTGTGCCCTTCCAAGCTCTGAGCTGCCCTCCTGGGTGCAAATCTGTGCCAGAGCCTCTGGCAGTTCCCTGAATGTCCCATGGGGAAGGGCAGAGCTGCCACAGCTGAGGAAATGCTGCTGGGTTTGCCAAGGGAGCCGTGAGTGTCCTTGGCACAAGGGGGTGCTGAGACCTTGCCCAGAGACCTTGAGAGAGGGTGAGACATTCAGGGATCTCTCTGCTCTGGGCAGGGTCTGGTTTATGCCAGGGTGACCCGGGAGTGTGACTGTGCTCTGATTGCAGCCAAAGGTGCAAAGCCAGGGCAGTTGGGAGCAAGCCCATCCAGCCCCTCACCTTCCCTCAGCCACAGGGAATCCTTTACCTCTCCCATCTCTCAGTGACAAACCCTGAGTGCAGCAGGAATTCTGGGGATTTCTGACTTCAGAGAGCCAGGAATGATGTGTGGGTAGGAAAACAATTCCTAAAACCAGCTCATGCCATCCTTTAGACTTGGTAATGCAGATGCAACCAGGCCTTTCTGCATTAGGATAGATCTCCCTGACAAATCCTGAATATCCAGCCTTGTCCATCTGCAGCAGGCCCACAACCCCAGGGCAGCAGGGCATGGATGGCTCCTTGAGAGCCCCCCCCCCCCACAGGCCTGGCTGCTCCTGGCACACTCAGCCAGCACACCTGGAGCTCAGGCAGGGAGCGGGGGGAAGGTTTCCCAGAGCAGGAAAAAGGCTGGGTGAGTCCCAGCAGGACAAGCTAGAGGGGATAGCCTAGGTTTGGCTCAAAGCAGCCTCTCCTGACTTGTCACTGTCCTTTCTTCATGAACAGGTCCCTACATGCAGCCCCAGCAAATGTCCAACAGCAGCTCCATCAGCCACTTCCTCCTGCTGGCATTGGCAGACACGCGGCAGCTGCAGCTCCTGCACTTCTGCCTCTTGCTGGGCATCTCCCTGGCTGCCCTCCTGGGCAACGGCCTCATCATCAGCGCCGTAGCCTGCGGCCACCACCTGCACACGCCCATGTTCTTCTTCCTGCTCAGCCTGGCCCTCAGCGACCTGGGCTCCATCTGCACCACTGTCCCCAAAGCCATGCACAATTCCCTCTGGGACACCAGGAACATCTCCTACACAGGATGTGCTTTTCAAGTCTTTTTCTTTGTTTTCTGCGCTACAGCAGAGTTTTGCCTCTTGACCATCATGTGCTACGACCGCTACGTGTCCATCTGCAAACCCCTGCACTATGGGACCCTCCTGGGCAGCAGAGCTTGTGCCCACATGGCAGCAGCTGCCTGGGCCAGTGCCTTTCTCAACTCTCTCCTACATACAATCAGTACATTTTCTCTGCCCCTGTGCCATGGCAATGCCCTGGGCCAGTTCTTCTGTGAAATCCCACAGATCCTCAAGCTCTCCTGCTCACAATCCCACCTCAGGGAACTCGGGTTTTTTGCTATTAGTGGCTGTTTATCATTTGGCTGTTTTGTGTTCATGGTTTTCTCCTATGTGCAGATCTTCAGGGCTGTGCTGAGGATCCCCTCTGAGCAGGGACGGCACAAAGCCTTTTCCACCTGCCTCCCTCACCTGGCCGTGGTCTCCCTGTTCATCACAACATCATTTTTTCCCTACCTGAAGCCCCCCTCCATCTCCTCCCCATCCCTGGATCTGGCCCTGTCAGTTCTGTACTCGGTGGTGCCTCCAGCCCTGAACCCCCTCATCTACAGCCTGAGGAACCAGGAGCTCAAGAAAGCTCTCAGGGAACTCCTAACTGGATGCTTTTCAAGTATTACACACTGCCTGCTTCCCTCTATCATTGGCTCGTGGGGCAGATTGCGACAGTCCAAGACTCCCCATATTTAAATTTCTTCCACTTCTGATGCTTTTGTCTCCATAGAAATGATGGTATTCTTTCCCTGCAATATAATAAGATCCCTTTTTTTGTGACACAAAAACTTCATGTAAATGAGACGTCTCACATTGTATTTATTTGAAATAAATGAACTTGCAAGAATATTTCTGTTATTCTTTTACAATCCCCATCAGAGCAGCAATGAACAGAAATGGGCACAGCTTTGTGGCTGCCCCAGCTTTGGGATGGGGCCTGGGCCTGGAGCAGGAGCAGCCTTTGAGAGCCCCAAGGCCGGGGCTCTTGTGCTGCCCTGGGCACATGGGATGGCAGCAGGGGCTGCAGAGCTCTCAGCACCTGAGCCAGAGGGGAGCAGGGCAGCCAGGGAGCCTCCTTTGGCCTTGGCCCAGCACCTTCCCCCATGGCTGGGGCTGAGTCCTGTGTGAGCTGCAGCTGCTGCTGTGCCCTTGGCAGGGGCTGAGGCCGTGGGGCCAGTGGCCAGAGCAGCCTGGGCTGAGCAGAGCTGTGGGGCCAGAGCCGGCTGGGCTGGGCTGGGGAGAGGCCCTTGGTGCTGCCCAGAGCTCAGGGCAGCTGGCAGAGCTTGCAGGGAGCTGGGCTGGGCTCAGAGAGCCTGCCCCAGCAACCATCAGTGTCCATCTCAGCCTGGATGAGCATGCAGGGACCAAGAAGAGCACCCCAAGGTCCCCATGTTCTCGGTGTGGGAGTTGAGCTTGTGAGCCCTTGAGTCCTCCCAAGTGCTGGGGCTGCACCTCCAGCTCCAGAGGAGATGTGACAGATGGGAGCAGAGACAAATAATTCCTGCTGCTTTCTTTATTGTGTTTGCTTATACAGGTGACCGGCATCCATATGCAGATGAGGTGTTTTCTGTCAGATAACACTGGTGTAGTGAGAAGAATAATATTTTTTAGCTGAAAATATTTCGTGCATAATGCACAATGAGAAAGAAAAAGCACATATGATCAGAAGAGCATTTGAGTTTTTCAAGGGGGTGAGAGACTCATTGATGTTCCAGTAGTCAGACCTGTTCAAATACTTTCCTCAGGGCTTACTTGAGATGAGAGGTCCCCATGACCACCGAGGCCAAGGTCAGCCAGAGCTCTCTGTCCTGGCAGCTTTTGTCTAGGAGAACCCTTGCATGTAGGGAATTTTTCAGGGGGAGTATCAATTTGGGCTGTGAGCACCTGGAAAGAGGGAAGGTTCTTTTCCATAGGAAAGAAAGCACAGAGCCCCAGTCCTCCAGGGGCTGATGAGAGGCAGCCCTCAACATCCCAAGATCAGCTGGACCTGTCAGGTAGCCTCTGGGAGACCAAAGGAGCCTGATGTGTTCCATGTTCCTTGGGTCCCTGAGGCCCTGTAGTGTCACAATATTCTCCTTGCTTCTGAAGTCACACAATGGTATAAATATTTCCATGAAGCCCTGAAGTGGCAAAATGTCAGCAGAGTGTTCCCTCCTGACCATCATGTGCTACGACCGCTACGTGTCCATCTGCAAACCCCTGCACTACAGGACCCTCCTGGGCAGCAGAGCTTGTGACCACATGGCAGCAGCTGCCTGGGCCAGTGCCTTTCTCCATTCACTGCTGCACACAGCCAATACATTTTCTGTGCCTCTGTGCCACGGCAATGTCCTGGGCCAGTTCTTCTGTGAAATCCCACAGATCCTCAAGCTCTTCTGCTCACACTCTAAACTCAGGGAAGTTGGGATTACTGTGTGTCTTGGTTTGAAAAGACAGGAGTCTGTGAAGGAAGGCAAAAAGCCTTCTGTGAAATGGAAAAGGTAAACCCCCTCCTTCCGAATTATCACAATTTCAGAATTAAAAGGGCTCTCAGGCAAAGATATGGGAATGGGAATAACAGTTTTTTACTAGGAAGAAAAAAAAACTAACTAAATAACAATGTAATTTAGCACAAGCAAAAAACCACTGGCAGAGTGAGAAAAACCTGACACCCTGAGAAGTCAGGGTGTTGATAGTAGTCCAGCCAGATGGTGGCTGCTCCTCCTGGAGCAGCGATCTGCAGAAGGGTGTAGATCCTTTCTGAAAATGTGGCGAAGGAGCAGCTGGGCCTTGGTTCCTGATTCCTCTGGGAAATCCAGCGAAGAAGGCTGTCTGTGGTCTCAGAAATGCTTGTTTTATGGTGGCAGGGATGCTTGGCTCCTCCCTCTGGGTGGAGCATCTCCCAATGGGATGATGTAACTAATCTTACCAGCCACAGTGAGTAATTCAATAGCCCATTAGCAGGAGATTATCTTCATGGCAGTGTCATTGTTCTTGAAAGAGATAAGAAAAACTGCCTAACCCCCAACAGATGGCAAAAATAGAATACATGCTTATTTTACAAGCCAGGACACTGTGGTAAGTAATCTTCTATATTTTGGCTGTTTTGTGTTCATTGTTTTCTCCTATGTGCAGATATTGACGGCTGTGCTGAGGATCCCCTCTGAGCAAGGATGGCACAAAGCTTTTTCCACCTGCCTCCCTCACTTGGCCATGGTGTCCCTGTTCCTCAGCACTGGCACATTTGCCAACCTGAAGCCCCGCTCCATCTCATCTCCCTCCTTGGATATGTCACTGTCAGTTCTGTGTTTAGTGCTGCCTCCAGCCCTGAACCCCCTCATCTACAGCCTGAGGAACCAGGAGCTCAAGGATGCCCTGGAAAAACTGGTGACTGTATTTTCAGAAGCAATAAATTCTCTTTTCTGCTGCATAGCCTTCAGAATGTAACTCTTTACAATCTCAGCCTTTTTTCCCCTATTTGTCTATTTCTTATTATGGGGACTCTTTGTACTGTTGCAATGTTTCTCAAAAAATACTGTAGTATTACTCTTAGCATTTCTACATTAATATCTACCTTTCTTTTCAATCAGAAAGACTTGCAAGAGGCTTGTACCTTTGGCATTTAAATAAAAACTGGTGCCTGCCCTGACCTGTCTGCCTAAGGCATTTCCTCAGCCCTTCTCTGGCTCTGCAGGGGCAGTGCCTGTGAGCAGAGGTGGAGGGAAGGGGCTCCCAGCACAGCAGCATGGGCAGGGACAATGGCCCTGCCTCTTTCCACATCTGCTCCTCCCAGCTCCACACTCCCCTTCCCAGCCCTGCTGTGGGTGCCAGGCCGGAGTGCTCTGGCAGCTTGGTCACTGTCCTGCTGCGTGTCCGTGCTGTGCCCTCAGGCAGGGACAGGCCATGGGCACTGCTGGGACACAGCTGGGCTCCAGCACAGCAGCTCCACCAGCAAAGGGCATCTCCTGAGCGCAGGGCAGGAAGGCTTTGCTCCCCTCCAGAGTCACTCTCAGGACTCTCAAGAGGCTCTTTGTGTTCCTTGTTCTCCCAGGGCTCAGTGGGATGAGATCAGGGTCTCACTGGGGCCTTCAGGGGACTCAGGTCTGGGTCAGGTTTTGCTTGTTGGTGGCCAGTGCCCATCAGATGCTGAATGGTCTGAGCTGAACCTTCCTGGGGCTCTGCAGCTTGTGCCAGGGCTGATGGCAGGGGAAGGTTTGTCTGGAGGGCCTTGGGAGCTGCCAGGAGAACACAGGGCACCTGCAGGGAGAGGGTGTGCCAGGGAGCAGCAGGGAGTGGAGCTGACTGGGCACAGGCCTGGCCAGGCTGGGGTCACCCCGAGATCAAGGACTGAATGTCTGCTGTGAGCCAGGAGAGCTCTGCAGCCCAGGGACACAGCAGGCCCAGGGAAAGGAGTCTGGGCACTGCCTGCTCTGAGCCTCAGGGAACTCCCCCAGGAGGATCCAGGGCAGCCCCAAGCCCCTCTGGCAGCCCTGGCACAAGGCAGGCACCTCTGAACCCCTTCCATGGCCCCGCAGAGCCTGTGTGGGAGGGGGTGAGTGCAGGGAGCACCATCAGCTGCCTCTGTGTGCCAGGCTGAGCAGCAGAGCCCAGCAGAGGCAGCCCAGGGCCCCGGGCAGCACAGCCCCCGTGCTCTGCAGAGCAGCAGCCCCAGCTCGGGGCTCTGGGCAGCAGGGCAGGGGCTGCAGCAATGGCTGCTCGGGCCAGCCCAGACGTGTTCCCCTGGCAAAGGCTCTGGGGGCAGCTGGCATGGGCCAGGAGCAGAGCAGGAGCCTGTGGGTGTGCAGAGGAGCCCTGGCAAGAGGCTGCCCTGTCCCTGGGCCAGCAGGAGCTGCCTGAGGAGCCCCAGGGCCAACTCTGCTGCTGGGCTGGGCAGCAGGGCTGGCCCTGGGGCTGCAGGAGCTGCCCGAGCTGAGCATCTGCTGAGCATTCCAGACCCAGAGTGGCTGTCCCTGACCTCCAGTGCCTGCAGTTCCTGCTGCAGGGCCAGACCTGACTCTGCTGCTCTGCTGGGCTGGGGCAGGGGCAGGGAAAGGCTGAACTGGGCAGTGCCAGAGAGAGGAAAACAATGGGGCCTGGTCCCCACAGGTCCCCATAGTGTCAGAATGGCCTCCATGGTTCCATTAAGCCCCACAGGGTCACCATGGTCTCCTGGTCACAGGAGGCCGTGCAGTGTCACAAGGGCCCCTTGGTTCTATGGAGCCCACAGGGTCAGTGTTACCAGTGGGCAGTGTCAGCACCAAAGACACAGACACCAACTGAAGGAATAATGTAATTTATATAATGTATATCTGCAAAAAATTACAAAAGGAGAAGCTCAGCAGTGCACTCAACCATCACCACCAAAGACTGCCTGCAGTGATTAAGAAAGATCCAGCACCAGCTCCCCTCAGGCTTTACCATCCCCCAGATCCACACAGCAGCAGGGGGAAGCTGTCCCAGCCAAGGGATGCAGAGCCACTCCTGGACACTGGGAATTCCTGCAGGTGCCTCCAGCCACAGCTGAGGCTCCAACCTCGCTGTGAGAGGGCCCAGCTCTGACAGTGCTGAATGAACAAACTGACAGCACTTCTAGTGCAGGAACATCTGCTTTCATCCTCCTCTTGGGTTCCTCCCAAAGCCTGGCCAGGGCCCCAGGGGGAACCAAGGGAGCTGACTTTGACCATTCAGCCCCAAACAAGGCCAGATGGGGCCTTGTCTGATTTTTAAATACAGAAAGGTATAGCCATGTTTTACCAATGAACACATACAGAGATCATACTGCTCATAGTGATTCATTAATGACTAGATACAAATATAACATTTGGTGGGAAAATTTATTTAGAGGTCAGCTTTGGCTCAGGGCCTGTTGTTCAGGCCTCAGACAGGGCCTGGTGCTGAGGCCTCAGGACTTCAATTGGTCCTTTAACCTGTAGAGGAACTACAATTCATAATAATACTTTCAATAACACAGTTTAGATTTAGGCATTAGGCAGAAAGGCATTGTGTCTTGTTCTTCAATTAAGTGCTGTTCAAGTTCATTACTCAGCTAGAATTCACATTCTTTTTAAAACAGCCCTAAATAGTTATTATTCTCTGTTATTTTATCAAAAACTCCCTTTTTTCTTGAGACTGTGTGTCTTTTTAGACATGTCTCAATACTCCATTTCCAGCACAGTGTAATGAATGAAGGAGGCCAGATTTCAAAAAAAAAAGATGAAAAAGGCTCTTGTTTATTGAGAAACAAGCCGGAAGGAACGGAGGGTCCAAGATAAGCTTGGACCCCCTCACAACAGCTCAAAAAAAATAACAACGTGCTGCGAACATGTTGGGTTTATTTCCACGTGAATTAATCCCACTGCCCACGAACCAGAAAGAACCGCGCCCAAACAAAAACCCCCCCTTTTATAACTCCCTTTGGTCCAGGATTGGTGGGGTTTGGATCCGCGCACTGATTGGGGGAATTTAGGCGCTCTGATAGGTCTTTAGCCAGGTTCATTCTGGGCCAATCATTTCTTCAGGGCGTCGAATGATTGCTTGGTGCCCTAGCCCAATCACTCCTCGCCTCGTCCACCTCCCGTCCCCACCAAGTCCTGGACACCTTTTCTCCTCACAACAAACAACTCCCCATTCTTTCCCCAAAACCAATAGGACCAAACTTATAACACATGTGTGAGAGACAGTCTGGAGTTCCCTTCCTTTGCCTCACGACCGTCTCAAGGACAGACATGGGGACCCTGAGGACCCTGATGGGAATTGTGGGCTGCCAGTGGTGGATGAAGGCCAAATAATCCTGAGGCCCCTGAGCAGAGTTCTGCCCTGCCAAGCGATTGTTCACAGCTGTGACTACAATGCCTGCTTCTGGCAGGGCCTGCCAAGGAGGCGACTCGCCCTATACGCTGGCACCTGTTTGGTGACAATAGCTTGAGCATTTCCCCACCTCTTGGCCTGGTGGGACTTTTCTGGGGTAACCTTTGGTGGTCCCTCCCCTCACACAAGAGCCATCCTCTGCTTTCCAACCACCGTGACAGACAGACTGAGATGGGAGAAGCCTCTCTCTCAAGGACTGAGACATGAAATCTCTCTATGGAGAAGCTCCCCCCTGCCAAGGACTGAGACTGAAACCCCTAACACGGGGGAGGTGTGTGGGGGAGCCAACCTGACCAAAAGTGAGATGTTTGCCTGCAGGTGTGGCCATTGGACCAAGAAGACAATGGTTCTCACCTACTGCTGAGAACACAGACTGGCTGTACCTTCTTTTCCCCTCAGTGATTTCAATGGACTTCTTTATTGGATCTGTTCCCCCTCAGTGATTTCAAGACCTGTTCCCTCCTTAGGAATGGACTATACTAGAACCTTGAGTTAACCAGGTGTTCTGAGATTCTTCCTCACATGACAAAAGGGATGTATTAGCTGGACCATGAGGATTTTTTCTCTCTGTTGGTAGCAATATTCTGCCTCCTCTCTCTCTCTCTCTCTCTCTCTTCTCTCTCTCTCTCTCTCTCTCTCTCTCTCTCTCTCTCTCTCTCTCTCTCTCTCTCTCTCTCTCTCCTTTATCTCTTTTCTAGTCCTATGTCATTTCCTGTGGGCACTCAATAAAAGGTGCATTTGTGTTGATGAATGCTGAAATCCCCTCGGTGTTGTTTGTGCACTCTGAGATCAGTTAATGAACCATCACGAGCCCCGCTTGTATGAGCGGATGGTGACAGCGTGTCACTGCAGCCCCGTGTGCCTTGGCAGCCCTTGGGAATTGTATGGGACACAGAGCACTCCCACTGTCTGCATTTTCCATAAATCCCGTGCATTTCCCGGTCTCCATGGGATGTTCCCTGTGGCACAGTGAGGTTACAGGGCTATGGGCAGAGAAGAAACCTGAAAGGCTTTCCTGGAGAAATGTCCTGGTCTTTCCAGCACCACTGGAGGCTATTTCCTCTTGTCCAAGCCCTTTCCCTTGGTAGTAAAGACCAAGAAAATAGGGCTAAATTAATCTTTCTGCACCTTGTTGTTTGGATCTTCTTGAGCACACTAACTCAATGTTGTATTAATGTTATCTTTGACTGCAATCCTGGATTGAAACTTCACAGGAATTTCTAGATGAATGATAGAAGTAAGATGATTACATAATCAATTAAAATCAGCTATGCCTGAAAGGACTCCAGTTCTTTCTGAAGGAGGTTGACATAATTGTGTATATCTCCATGATGTGAAGACTGTGGCATGAATTCCATAGTTAGAGACGAACAGCTCCTCATGTTCTGAGGGTGCTGGAGGGTGTTTAGATTCTTTTCTATACTCTAAGGACTGGCAGAAATCTGCTGGGATAATAGTCTGACAACATCCTGATTTCTCTTGATGCTGTTTTAAAGATCTGCAAAAGTTATGGCAAAATGCTTCTGTTTCTAACCTCACCTTCCTGTTTTTCTATTTGGAGTGAATTGTGGTAGATCATAGTTTGAATGCTCAGTATGTGAAGGAATGAAATCCTTTTTCTCTCACTGAAGGTTCACTGAAGAGATTCCTGTTAGAGATGATCCACCAGTTCTGTAGAGCATTTCAAAATGACTGCATGGGACATAAAACTGTCTATAAATTTAGAAGCAATATTTCTATATTCACACAGTCATTTATGTTTTCCAAGTAATTCCTACAAAAAGGTAAGCCCTGGTTTGTGAAGATTTTAGAATGATTTTCTGGAATTTAGATGGAGTCATGGGGTGAGATGCCCATCCATGCACTCTAAATGCATTTATCAAGCCCAAAAAAGAAAGCCATTGTAGAATGGAGTTCAAACAACCCCACTGGAGGGCGGCGCTGGCTGCCAGAATCACTGTCAGTGCTTGTTAACCCTGAGGGTTTCTGCAGCCCGGGCTCTGCAAAGTCTGGGGCTGACGGATGCAGGCAGATGCCCCACATGCTTAGACCTCAGAGATAAGAATTGCTTTTCTTCCACTACAGGAGGAACTTCCCTGGGAGTCTTGTCTTTGTTCACGGCAATGTCCAAAAGATTGTTGGGAAATGTGGCTGTGTGAGTCACCACAGGCAGGCAGCTGGAGCAACCACAAAACCAAGAGGAACTTTATTTCAGTACGGCGCTAAGCTGTTCCTACATCATGAAATGATGTAGAAAAGGGAGATGTTCTTTCCTGTCATCACAATTGTTTTGGGATACTACTATTATAAATGACTACTCCAATTAAATTAATTAAATTTATTAAGTTATCAAAGTATAAATTTGGAATAAACCAGAAGCTAAAATTGACTCTAAGCCGGGTGATCAGAGTGGGGGAGATTTAAGATTTGGCCCTTTTGCACCAAAGTCCCATGGGTTTCCAAAGAGCATTTCTCAGAGGGTCCCTTTTATACAGTTCTTTGTGCCCTGGAAGGGTTTCTTCTTTAGCATATTATCACGGTTTCTGGAACTGGTGGATAATTCCTGGAATGCTGTGAGGTAAAAGGCTTTCTGGGGAAAACTTCTGATGATGCTTATCAATATACCTCCTGCTGGAATCTGGTCAAAGGAAAAATCTCTTGGAATATACACTGGAATATATGTCTCTGGAGACAGTGTCTCCCTGATGTTTGAATTTCTATCACTTTATTTGTGGTTGCTGGTGATGATTACCAAAATGCCTCCTGTCAGAGGAGAGAAATCCCCTGGTATGACATTTCTGGGGACAGCTGCCTTCCTGTTTGAATCTCTATCATTTTGTCTGATCACTGCCTTTTTGGCCACTGGTTTTAGTACACATAATGCTGTGGGGTTTTTTATTTTATTTCCTTAACCACCAGTTTTTTAATAGTGAATATTACACCATCCTTCTCTCCACAGTTTTATCTTAATGGCTGATACCACAGCCCATCTCTTCTTTTGCAAGATAGAAAAACATTACCCTCAAAAACCACAAGGATGTCCAAAAGTAACCAAAAGAACATAAAACTGTATTTAAAACAAAACAAAACAAACAAACAAACAAAAAAAATCAGGTGTTTTGCATTGAACAGTAAATAAAACAAAAGTGTTTGTAAGGTTTCCATAGACTAGAGAACTTGGAACTATTTACATCCTGGAGACCCAGTTAAGGCACTTGGTCACTGAAAGTTCTGAATCATTCTCTATGTGAGGTCAGGCCGGCTCTTGGTCCCCTCACTTGGCTTTGTTCAGCAGCAAACTCTGGAACAAAAGGAGCAAGAGAGAAAACATTTGGCTGCATTCATCCAACAGGCACACCTGGCAGAACACAATCAATGACTGGAGTGACTTTAATACAAGAGGACCTGCAAGACTTTTTGACTTTCAGCAGCTGCCTCTTTCTGCAGAGGATTTTTACGGCCTGCCAGCCACTCAGCTAGCCCCATCGTGTTTATTTTCTTTTGCAAGTTTGCCAGCAGATCATGGCAATGCATCCCTTTGCCCAGAGGGGCCCACAAACCCTGGTGTTTTATGGAAAATGACAGTGCCAAGGGCCCATGGGAGGCAGGTTACAGCTTTTCAGTATTCCCCACTGCTTGTACCACAGGACAATGCAACATTTATAACAATTAACATATACAATCAAAAACAGATCAGCAGCTCTAGGAATTCCTTCTGGCCAATACTGATCAAAGGCCCAGCAAGGAGTCGAAATTCAAGTGCTGTTCAGCTGTAGCCAAGCTACTCAGCAAGTGCTTCCCTGAGAGGGCAGCTCTGCCCCATCCCTCCCTCTCGCTTTGCTCCCAAAAGAAGTGCTCATGAGGAAGCAGAGGCCGGGGTGGCTGCAGGGCCAGCCCTGGCTGCTGTCTTCAGAAACTACAGGCAGGGCTGTAAAACAAACACTTACTGTCCTAACTTCAGGTCTTCTTGTCTTGGCTTCATGTGGCACAGAAGGCACTGGAAAAGGATTCTTCTCATGCCCTGCAGATCCCTGAAAAACCACCGAGAGAAAGCTGCTCAGAGAGAGATGCCTAAAGCAATTGCAAAGCCAGGCTTTCCTAAATTTCCAGAGAAAATGTCCATTTCTCCCAGGCATAGTCTATGCACTGGGCTCTCCCCCTCTTGCCTTCTTTCCCAGCAATCCCTCCAGTAACTGAAATGCAACCTTGGCTTCTCACCTGGCAGCTCACAATGCTTTGCACCATTCAACTTTTCCCAAGCACAGAGAAATTCAGCAGCAGATTTTCTTGCTCAATAGCTGGGAGTGCAGTGAGGGCTGGAAGCAGGAAAATGATCAGGAAAAAGCAAGCAGTTAGAAGGCAGCTAATGCACTGTGCACAGTCTGGCCTAAGATAGAACACTGACACATACTCCCTCACCCCCAAATATCATAGACCCCACACCCCGAGCCATCATTAAACTGCCAAATTTTTTATAAACAGCCAGGAAAATCTAATTTTTAACCTATAAATGCAATAATTTTCTCTACATGATATAAAATCGAAGGCCCAGGCTGCAGTCCTTTTCTTTTTATAAACACACTCCTTTTTGTACACACACTCATTTACGTTGCAGTTGCCTACAGTCAGAAATGGTGACTTATCTGAGAGGATGTTTCTGCAGTGCATCACACAGCACGCCTGGGTTGCAGGAATACTCCCACCAGCCCTCCTGGATACCAATGGTGATGGCCTGGGTTTGCTCCTCGGGGTCTTCCTCCACTTTCCTGTGCTTGGCTAAGAATCCATCCTGCTTCCTCGCAGGGTTATCCACGGCAGGCAGCTCCAGGTTGTCAGTCACAGCTCTGGGTCTCTTTTGCATGGTCATGGTGAACTTTGCTTCCAGTTGTGCAGCAGTCATGGCTGGCAGTGGTGGCAGCAACACATTTGCCCTCTCAGTTTGGAATGAGTCTTCTGAGGCTCTGGACAAGAGAAGCAAATTCATGACTCTGATGTACATAGAATGTGGGCATTTTTTAAAAGCTTGGCTACATCCTGCCATTCATGGTGTTGTTTCAGCAATGCAACGATTTCAGAGACAAGAGGCTTCAAATAAGAGGCAGCTTGAATTGGCAGAGACTTTCACATTCAGTAACAGAGTGGCCTAGCACATCTCTGATCATCTGAAATCAGGAGATCTACGGAATTCCGGCAACAAGAAGCAGCACCAAGTAGCTCTCAACTTTGTTTCACCACTGCTCATTTGCACCATTTGCAGTCAGCATTGCAAAGTTTCCAAGAACACACCAAGCAGAAATTCCCAGCTCATAGAATGCAACATCAAAAGAGCAGGAAATGAAGTTAAATGCAGTGGGAATGCTCAGGTGTAAGGCTGCACCTCTTGCCTGACTCTGCTGTGCATGGCACAGTCCTCTCACCTCTTTCAGCAGCCACTTTTCCTGTGCTTTGGTCCCTCCTCACTGCAGACGTGCTCCCCAGCTGCTCTGCCTTGGCTCAGCTGATGCTGCACCAAGGACCATTTGACACAGAGCACAGCACCATCCCCGACCTGCTCCAGAGCCCTCTGTGCCCAAAACTACCTCCCACCCTTGCCACTCCAAAAGCCAGCACATGACTAAGACAGCTGCTCATTTTCCCTGAGGAAAGGGAGGAAGGAATTCCAGAATCAAAGCTTTTCCATTCCTAATGCCATTGGAACAGCCCTTCTCCCAGCCAATCACCAGCCCCGACACCTCTGTGCTTTCAGAGAATGTCAGAAGGGAAAGGCTCCCTACCCTGACCCACCTACACCTTCAGAGCTGCTTTCTGCACTGGGTGCTGCTGTGGGAATTCTTAAAATCACAGAGTTTTAGGAAAGCTACAAAAAGCAAACCTCAGAGACAACAAAGCTACGATGAGAGCTAAGCAATGGCCCTAACATTTATCAACAGAAAAATTACAGAAGAAGTAGAAAACTCAGAGAAATCAAACAATGCTCTGTACATTAACACTTGTCCCTAAGCTACAGAGAAGTATATCTAGCAAGATATTAAGAAGTTCTAAGCTTAATACTAGAGCTCTGTGCAGTGTCTTTTAAAGCTTACCAAGAGGTATTATACTCAAAAGAAGCAAACTTTTCTGAAACAAAAAGATATGTACATATAGTAGTTATATAGAACTACTGTCTAGATGATTTCCTTTGTGTGATTAGTCAAAAAAACTTTTAAACTAAGTTGTAACATTAAGTTCTTTATCTGCTACCAAAAATGTAAACTTCTTCTCATTGTCATAACCATGGAATAAGACTAATGCTAAAAAATAAACTTAAGACATGCTCCAACATGGGAACAACAATCCCATCCCAGTCATCATTTCTACATAAACCCTCAACCAACAGCAGCTTCCAGCATGCAAAGGCCAATCTGCAGCAGCTGAAGTTGCAGAAGGCACACCATGTTAAAAGCAAACTCTGGAGTGTCTGGACAGGAGATCCAGTTCTTCATGCTACCCTTCTGAAGAGAGACTTAGATTTACACATCTTTCTTACATCCCATCACTGCATACTCACTTCACTTGATTGGAGCCTTTGTTGGCTGGAAGCTGAAAGTATTTGGTTGGGAATGTTTTGTCTCATTCCTTTTTCTTCCTGGGAGTGTCCCCTTTGTCTTCCTTCTAGTAGGAAGAATAAAAAAAGGGAAAAAATTGACTCAGGTCTTAGAAGTTCACCTAAAGTACAGACCAATACAGCTCACTTTGATAGATTCTGGCTGAAAACATTAAAAATAACACACTGGAACTCCTTTGAGAAGAGAAGCATCATGGCTCCACTGCCAACCTATGAAGGGGAAACTCCACATGGGTTTTTCAAGCACCATCTTGCTCATTGTCCAAACCCACTTGCCCTGGCCCCTCTCACTTTCTTCTTTCCAGGGGACTCCTCAGGACTCCTCATGGCTTTCCTCATCAAGTCTGCCTTCCTTGAAGGCAAGAACAACTTCTTCTCCCCAGGAGGCAAGGGCACTTTCTCCCTGTGCCATTCCCCAGGCCTGTGGCTACTGGGGATGAGGGCATCACATTCCTGAGCATGTCTCAGGAGCCTGGCATCCAAAAAGCCTTTGGCCTTGGTCTGCTGGGAGCCCTTGTCCTTTCTCTCCTCAGAGGGCTTGTGAAGTGCCGGCTGCAGGGCTTTTTTAGTGGTGGATTTTGGCTCCTCTGTTTTCTTGACTCGGGGCTGGCGCTTGCAAGACTGGTCTCTGACCTCCAAAGGACCAGGCTCACTCTCCAGTTTCAGGACTTTTTTCCATTTGTCATGCACCAGGGGCTTGCTGGGCCTTTTGATACCCACTGTCTTCCTGGGCAAGGCCTCCTTGGTGTGCACAAGAGGCTTCAGAGAGCTGTGTGTGCTCATAACGTGAGATTCCTGAGGAGCCTGAGTCACTTGGCCAGAGGTCTTGTGAAAATGCTTGGCGGTTTGGCCAGAGGTCTTGTGAGTGTCCTCGGCCACTTGGCCACAGCTCTTGAGAGGAGGCTCCCTTGCCTTGGAGTGGTGCTGGCAGGAAGTTCTGCTGATGCCCTGCTCCTGCCTCACACCCTCCTCACGTCCATTCCTACGGGCAATTTCCCTGGGACCCTCTCTTGCCACTAATCCTTGCTTTCTCTGGGTCACCAGGTTGTCAAGGCGCCACTTTTTAGCAGTTGATGGCTCAGGCTGCCAACAAAAGAGAAAAGACAGATTCAAGACTGGTGCTTTTCTGACTCTTTCTGTCCTAGCACAGCTCACCAGAGCCCAGGGACTCTTGCCCAGAGGTCATCAAGTCTGGCCTTTGGCCTGTGAAGAAATGACTCTAAACTAACCAGCAACAAATTTGCTACTTGAGCACCATGCATGGATATGTGAGGAATAAAAAACCATAAACCAGTCAGTGGCAAATAACGAAGCTTCATTGCAGTGAGAGGGGTCTTACACATCAGTATTTCCAGGGCAAATCTGGCAGAATTTGGTAACAGAGTACCACATCTGCTTCCTTCCTAAGACACGGCACTGCAGTGGGCAAGGGGCTGTGGAAGCAGCCTCTCCATGGTCCCTGAATTCACCTCACACACTGGCAGGTCCAGCACCCTTGGAAGGTTGTCCTCCTCACTGTCACTGCAGCTGATCTCTCTGTCACACACTGAGGAGCTGTGGCACTCCCTGGTGCTCCCTGACTCCGAGCTGCTGGGCTGTGCTGCTGCCACCCTCCTGTGCTGGGACTGGAGAGCTCTGCAAGGCCACCAGGAGACAAAATTAGGAAGCAGCAGAGGTGAAGCATTCCATTCCACTATTCCATTCCACTCTATTTCTATTCCACTGACATGGAAGCATTCAAACCTAAAACTGAACCTTGTGTTTGGGCACTGAGAGCAGAGGGGAGAAGGCCAGAGGACTACATGGCCTTGCTCAAAATACAAAGTACCAGAATGAAAAAATGCTTGCAAATTATCAAATCTCAAACTCACACCCATTCAGACAAACATACACAATTCCCATAGCTTATAGAAATTTTATCTTCATCCCACTCTGCAGCTAGCTATATTATAAGCATATAAAGTGAGGTTCTTAAAAAGTCCATGTGAAATACTATATTTCTTTGTGTTTCTTTTGAAATAAAAGAACTACAACACATTTTTGAAAACCTCTACTTGGGTAATTGAAGAAAGTTTCACGACAAAGGAACTTGACAATGTCATCAGTAGATCTACACAGTTTAGGTAGCTGTAGCATTACTTGTCCTGCCAGGCACCAAAACCATAGCCAGGAATGATCCGATTCAGCTGGTATCCCTTGGCATTTATCTCAGCCTCAGCATTATCAGTAGGTTGACGAGTACCAAGTGGGACAAGATGTTAAGCACCACAGAGCTTATAGGAAGACAAAAACTTCAGTCTGGTACACAAAGACTTAAGAGGTTTTTTCTTCACTTTTGTTATGTTTTGCTTTTTATCACAGCCAGTGTAGTCATGACATGGTTTAGTGCACTCGGCATTGCTGGATTAATAATATAACTCTTGATGACCTTCAAGTGCTTTTCAAAACAAAGCAATTCAGTGAATCCATCATACAACAACATTTTTGCTGTTGGTGAAAATTCCCTGCAATCAAGTTTGCTGAGAAAAATTTACTAATAACCCAAACTGATTTGCATTCCAGGTTCTTGTAAGCAACTGCCCAGCAGAGATGAGAACAGAGCCTGGTTACTTACAATGCTCTTGGCTGAGAACTGGGCAATGTTTCTGAAGCTGTGCCAGCCTGCTCTGGAAAGCAGAAATGAAAAGGTTGCATTTATATGCCTCCCTCAGAGCGTATATTACCCTGTGGTCTCTCAGCACCAGATTAGAGAGTCACTTTCTTCTAGGGAGGGCTTTGCCACCAAGATTGTTCATCACTCCAGATGGGAGTTTGCTAACTCAATATTGCTTGTCCTCTGCTGAACTGCTGTCTTGAGCTCAAGGTAATGAATGGTCAGAGTTTCCTAAGCCATTCCTAAATCCATCCCTGTTCAGCAAAGCAGAGGAAATCACCCTGCTTCACCAGTAGGAACACTTGATGGTCTCTGCTACAGAGAACACACAAAATTACCTGACAGCACACAAAGAACTGTGTTTACTTTGCACGTCTACTTACTCTGCTTCTGTGCTGCAGATCCATCAGGTTGGGATTCCTAGAATAAAAGGACAAAGGAGCTTAGCATGGAGTCAAACAGCACATCTACTGACATCAAAACTGTGTTAATGGCACCTTATGGGCATGCGCATTTTTGAATAAATCTTTTGAAAACACTCTAAGAGCTGCCAAAGAGCTGAGCTGAATTTCTGCTCAGCAGAAAGATCTCTTGTCATTTCTCAGAAGGCCTGGCATAAATGGGCTGGGTCACCTTTGTTGCCAATGGAAGTTTGGAAGTCTCTGCTCTTGGAGGCGTCTGGAGATGGGGCAGGAGAGCTGGCAGTGAGCTGCTCATTTCCTGGAAAGAGAGGGAGAGAAGCAGCTCTCAAAATGGATTTTGCCCCCACCCGGTTTGTTAATGTATGTGAAACATTAGCAGACACAGAGATCTTCTATTTAAGAGCACTTACCGTGAAAATTTCTTCAATTGGTGGCACATCAGAGGGCTTCTTTGCCTGAAACAAGAACGAGGGAAACAGCAGGAGTTTGTTTGGGTTTGTTACTAATTGGCAGGAACTCAGCAAACCTTTGCTTACCAACAGCTCCATAAATGTATTGCAGATGTGTAAGAGTAAGAATGAAAAAGGCTGATCTAAAGGAGAGTTAACAACAGAGACCAGGCATGGACAGAGCTGAACCCAGCAATGTCAACTCCTCTTACTCTTCCTGCTCTGAGATGTCTGTCTTCCCTTTGCAATCTGGCAATCAGGGGGCACTGCTTTCATCTCTAAACTACTGCTCCTCCTCCTACTGATCTTTATTACTATTACTAATTTTTGAAATTATTATAATTGTTTTAGTTATTATTATCATTATCACCATCATCATAACTACCATATCCTTATTATCTGTAATGTTTAAATAAAGTATGTTTTTGTAATCTGCTCCCTTTATGAAACTGCACTTTCCCTAAGCTGCTGTTGAAGCAGTTGTTCCTTGCCTGCAAAGGCACAGGCTGCATGTAAGACTTGTGCATAAAGCCTCAGTAGTTTAAAAAAACACTAAAGCAGTTAGAAATAATAATTGCCAATTCTTCTAAGACAGTTCACAAGAGACAAGAATATTTGTCATTTAGACATATAAAATCAGAGTCTTTCTTTTACTGAAGTTAACAAAAAAACAAACCAAAACCACCTGGGTATAATGCAGCCCCACACAAGGTACAGCTTCTGCTTGGTTTCTAACTCTCAACACTGTTTATGGTCAGGGAACTCAGGCAGGTCTCCAGGCAGGCTCCTTCTGCCAAAACTGGACTTCTGCTCAGCAGCAAGATCTCTTGTCATTTATTGGAAGCCCCGTAATAAGTGGGCTGGGTTACCTTTGCCTGCACAGGAAATTTGGAAGTCTCTGTTCTCTCAGGTGACTGAAGGGAGGGCAGAAGAGGGGGCAGGGGGCTGCACATTTCCTGCAAAGAGAGGGAGAGAAGCAGCTCTCAGGACACAGAGGGAGTTTTACCCTTCCCAGAGTCAGAGGGATCCACCTCCCCATGGATCTGTACAGGCTTTCCCACGGAGATCTGCTACTGAAGAGTACCCACCTTCAATATTCCTTCAATGGACTGCACAGCAGTGTGCACCATGGGCTGGAACAAGAAAGAGGGAAGCACTGTCAGTTTGTTTGGGGATTTTCCTCATTGATAGCAAACAAGCATGCACTCAGTCAACATTTCCTGACCAGTAGCTCTAAAAATGTCATGCAAGTCCATTCATCATGAAATGCTAGTAAGGAATAACAGTTTCATCTGAAGGGCACTGAGGAAAAGAGACCAGGCACAGCAAGAGCTGAAACCACCAGTCACCTCCTGCAAGATCATTGTCTGGCTTCCCTGGCAGTCAGGAAACACTCTTTCCATCGCTGACTTTTTATTCATCTTATTAAGAAAGTATGTTTCTGCAGCGTCCTCCCTTTACTGAATATAATTTCCTTTACCTAGTAAAGTAGCAGCTAAGCTCTGCCTGCAAAGGCATAGGCAGCCACTGCAAGTGAAAGAGTTGAGCAAAAAGTTTCATTAGTTAAGAAAAACAGTTAGAAAATATAGTTTTCAATTCCAGAGAAATTCCCAGTTCAGTTCTAGAGAAGGAGTAATATTTGTCATTCACCCAAATAATACGAGACTCATTTTTCTGAAGTAAAAAACAAAACAAAAAAAACCCCCAACCAAACAAACCCCAAAAATCAAACGACCTTGATTGAAATGCAACCCTTGTAAGGTGCAGTTGGTTCTTGGCTTCCAGTTCAGAACACTCTTCCTACTCAGGTAACTTGGGCTGGCTCCAGGCTGGTTCCTCCTGCCAAGATTGAGCTTTTGCTTGGCAAAGCACTTGACCATCATCACTTGGCCTCCTGGAAAGGCATCCTACTACTTCTTACACACAGCACTTGAACACAGAAAAGGGTTCAGGCTTACAGGCACAGGAGCTTTTCTGAAGGACTAAAGCAGAGACCACAAACTTCACACTAAGCCCAGCTCATGGACCAGCTCTGCAAGGTTGCTTTGATTCTGGTGAGCATTTCTGGCACAAGAAAAGCACGCACACATGGAGCTCATGCAAGATAGAGCAGACTACTCATCTGTTTTCAGCCAGCTTCAAGGGAGAAATTATCCTATTTCCTGAGAATAGCAGTGACTTTAAGTTATCCTCAAATTCTGCTTCTTGCCTCCAGACTTTGTAAACTGCAGAGGAACACAGCTTGAATTGCCCTTTTTATTGTTTGGTTGGGATTGTTTTGACTCTCCTTTTTCAACACACTCCAAGGAAGATGTCACATTCCTGTTCCTTTCTGCACACTGACACTCCCTAATTCTTGGCCCTGCCATGAAGCCTCTGACACATCCCAGTCTGTCAGTGCAGGCAATACCAGGCTCCCGCTGGGGCTGAGGGGCTCCTAAAGACACGAACAAGGAGGTTGGCTTTACAAACAGCTTTGTTCATGTGCTGGGAGAAGAGGTGAAACCTGGCACTGGAGCACAAGAGATACATCTGAGCTTCATTGATGCACAATTTTCAAGGCTTCTCACAGCTCCTTTGGAAAAATGCCTTCAAGAGACTGGGGTGACGTAGGAAGCGAACGTTCTGCTTTGGGCAAGAGGAGAAAGAGCTGTTCAGTGTCTCTGTGAAGGCAAAGTGAGTCCCTGCATGGTTATCCCCTGTGGATTAAGTCACTCTGCACTGCATTCTGCTTGTCTGTTCCAGCTGGAAGCCTCAAGGTTTCAGTGCTGCCAGGAAAAGAAGCCATCAAGAAGGAATTCCCAGCTGCAGGTGACATGTGCCTTAGACGCTGAATGCACCAAACTCCTGGCCTGGAGGAAATGGCTTTCTGAAGGGATGTCCAGGGATTTGCCAGGAAAAATCCTATTTGGCGTGTGGCTGTTCACTATAACTGAGGCCAAAGACTTTAATTCCAGTGGATTTCAAAGCAGGAGGAGGGAAGAACAGCAGAGTTTCTTCTGCTCTAGACCTCTTCACTGTCAGGTTCCCTGCAGGGCACGAGTCTCCCCACAGCTCTTGTTTCACCCAAAACAGCAGGGAGGGGTGACCTTTCATCCCAAGGCCCCCTTGATCAGCCTTGCCAAGATCCTTTCTCTGGCTGAATCTTTCTCCTGCATGCAGCACAGCTCACGGGATATTATCTGAGAGCCAAGGAGCCCAGCCCTGTTGCCCAATCACCTCTCCCATATTGAACACCCAGCACACAGGCCATAGATGCAGGGCTGCAGCCTCACTGTATCTTCCTCCTCCTCCCTCTCCAGGCTTCAGCACTGCAAGGCTGTACGATCAAAGACAGGTTCATCTTTCCGAGAAAGTCGAAGGAAGGAAATAAGATATCAACAGAACTGAAACAAGCAGAAAATGAAAGATGGGACTTTTCCCTTACAGAGCCATTGTCCAAAACAACCATGAAGAGAAACCAGTGACTCAGGGGCCACAGTCAGTGATCCCTACTGCAGAGGAGGATCATTCAGCATATTCACTCCAAGTTTCATCTCTCAGATCCTAAATGGACTCTTCCTGGAATGAAAACTCCAGAAGGGCTAGACAATGATGCCAAAGGACAAGTGGGAACACTGCCTGGTTTAGCACCCGAAGTCCAGGAAGGGTTTATAAAGGAGAAAATCTAGAAAGGAAGCAGAGGGCAAGAAATGTCTGATGCTGCTGCAGAGGTCTCAAGGGGACACCTGAAGAGTGACAGTATTTAAGGCCTCCTGTCCTGACTGCCCGCAGACAGCAGAGAGGGTGAGGCAAGGGGCTGTGGGAGCAGCCTCTACATTTGATTTGCATTCACCTCAGGTGCTGGTGCTCTTGGAAGTGCAGACACTGAGGAGCTGTGGCACTCCCTGGTGCTCCCTGACTCTGAGCTGCTGGGCTGTGCTGCTGCCACCCTCTTGTGCTGGGACTGGAGAGCTCTGCAAGGCCACCAGGAGACAAAATTAGGAAGCAGCAGTGAGGAAGGTTACTTACTTATTCCATTGACATGGCAGCATTCAAAACTAAAACTGAACTCTGTGTTTGGCCACTCAGAGCAGAGGGATGAAGGCCAGAGGAATACATCGCCACGCTCCAAAAATAAAGCATATATGAAAAACCACTCTGGGAATAATAAAACCTCCAACACCCACCCAGCCAGACAAGAATGTAAACAGATTTCACTGCTACATTATGAAGCTGCATTCAGCCAACTCAAGTTGATAAAAACTACCAAAACGGCCCAGTGCCTTTCTGAAAGCCCCAACCCCCAAAAGAAACACTTCCAATAGAGGGTAACAAATTTCAGGATGGATTCTTGGTCAATACAAAACCAGAGGATCTACAGACACACTGGGGGTGAGGAGGAGAATAGAATGGAGCACCAGGGGAAATACAAGTCTGGTTCATAGGCCAACTCCAGCATGCCTGGATTGTTCATTTCTAATGGCACCCTTCCTGAAACCCTCCCAAGAATGAAAACAATAAACAACAGCAGCTCTGAGCAGCATCAAACCAAAGGCTGCAGCTTCAAGGGAAACCAGGAAGCCCTTCCCTCTCCCCCTCAAATGAAAAGTGGTTTGTTTGTTCTAGAGGGTAGTATGGGGACACAACTGTACCTTGGAGGAGCCAGTGAAGAAGATGGCTTTTCCACAACCTGTTTTGGTCACAAAAACAGAGAGGAGAGGAGGAGGCAAGGTTAGCTGAGGGAACTCAGCACAGTGCAACAAGTGGGGATGATTTCAAGGCATGTCTGTGTGCCTGGCGTAGGCACCACCTAAAAGCCACTTGGTCAGCAGCACTCTCAGCACTCCCACTTCTGGCTAACACTCTCAGATAATGCTTGTGCTGACAATCAAGATAAAATGGGCTTTGTGCTTCCACACAAATGACATGCTTCAAGTGTTCCAGAAAAACATCACATTGCAGATCACAACTGAAACACAAGTAGGAGTCCCTGAACCATTTTCCATTCCTCTGCCTCCTCTGGCTCAAACGTGTTACAGCTCTACCCATACAGAGCCTACTGAAAACAATGGAAAAGAGGCAAGAGAAGTTTGCTGCCACATTGGCCCACTCAGAAACACTCTGAGGCACAACGGCATCTGGTTCTCAGGAAGGCATGGGGCTGGATGCCCTTTGTTTCCCAAATGGAAATTTGGAAGCCCAGACATGAGGCAGCAGGTCCAGAGCCTTTGGACAAGGGGAGCTCAGGAAAGGCAACCCCCAGCTTGAGGGAGGAGCAGCTCTGGCTGCCTGGCATGAGTTGTCAGTCTGGTCCTTGAACTGCTCTAGGCAGCGTTACGCTCACAGACTGAGAGGAAGGCTGATCTTACAACTCCAGCTTTTATCCCTACTTCTCCTCAGCCCAGCCCAAAACACACTTTCAGGGAGGGCAACGTCTACTGAGTCAGCAGGAGCTGAACAATGTATTTTTTCCCCAACCACTTCTTTCATGTATGCAAAACATGAGCAAATACAGAGATCTATTATGGAAGAGACCAAACTTCAACGTTTTTGCAGTGGATGGCACATCAATGGGCTTCTTTTTCTGAAACAAGAATGAGGGAGGCAGGAGGAGTTTGTTTGGCTTTTTTACTAATTGACCTGGACACAGCAGCATTTGGTTACCAACAATTCTAGAAATGGCATGCAATTCCGTTCATAATCCAGTGCTACTAAGGATCAAAAGGCCCATCTGAAGGGGAATTGAGAATGGAGGCCAAGCGGAAAAGCAGCTGAAATTCCCAAAGTCATCTCTTCTGCCACTGAGGAAAAGAGGAAATCCCTTTGGAACCTGGCAGGCTGGAAATATTCTTTCCATTTGAAAACTACTGCTGCTGCTACTACTACTGCTACTACTACTACTACTACTACTACTACTACTGCTGCTGCTGCGGCTATTTATCATTACTGTGATTATGATGATGTAAGTATGTCTGTGCAGTTTTCTCCCTTTATGGAATTCTACTATTATACTATCAAGCAACAAACTTTGTCTTCAAAGGCACAGGCTGCCTCAGCATTTAAAAAGTTCTGCAAGAAGCTTCCTTAGTTAAAAGAAAAACAGCCAGAAATAATAGATCCCAATTCTTCTAAGCCATTTCTAGAGAAAGGGGAATATTTCTTATTCACCCAAACAAAAGGAGACTCCTTATTCTTCTCAAGGCAACAGCAGTCTGGACAAGACACTGACTTCTGATGTTTCTGGAATGATGCCCCACAGTTTATGCAAGTTCTGGCTGACTTTAGGCATCCACTTGTTGCCCCTGCAGGATTTGCAAATCCCCAACTACCATTTCTCACTCTTCCCTTGCTTGGCAAAGTGATGGATTTAGCAGCCAAATTTGGAGCAGTGGAGGTTCTCCAGGGGTGCTCAGAGACACACTATGGAGAGAAGTTAACTTTGAGCTACCCCAAAGAGCTGAGTCCACGTCCAGATGATGGCAGAAGCTGGCAGGGACTCCAGCCCTCCCTCAGAAACACTTTGTCTGACAGAAAAACACTCCTTCCCCTCCCTCACTGCACTCTCCAAGGAAGATGCAGCATCCCTGCTCCTTTCTTCACACTCCCTCAACTGGGCTTGCAAGCAGCAAGGAAAAACACTGCCCATTGCTGGGAGCCTCAGGGCTGATTGCAGCACTCTGCACTTTCAAGGGTTGGAAATCCACACTGCTGCTTCATCTTTTTGGCATGAAGCATGGCTCCTGCAGAAGGCAAGGCCCTGCAGTGCTCTACTTCTCTCAGCTGCCTCCTGTTTTCCACATGATGTTGCCTCCAGTCCTTTGCAGCTGATCAAGAGCATTTTCCAGGAAAAGCTGGCTGCAGCCTCCAGCTTTTCCTTCTCATTCCAAAGCCAAACACAATTTGAAAACCATCTCCATGGCCATCCTACACCAACTGCTGTGCTTCAGCACTGTGGGCTTCTACATTCCATAGGGCACAGCAACATCCCAGTGCTGATGGATCAGCCTGGCAAAACTCCAAATTGCACCTGGCAACCAAGTGCCTTTGACCTCTGGGGAGGCTGAGCCATGAACCAGGCAGGGCCTGTGTGCTGCTCCCTTGGCCTTGAGGGACTGCAACAACAGAGGACCCCAACAATGGAACTCACCTTGACAGGCTCAGGAAGGATTTCAGGTTGTGGAGCTTTGGCTTCTGACCTCCCATTTGAGAGAAGACATTCATTGCTGGCACCGTAGCTCTGCTCAGGCTTAGGTCTGGTGCTCAGTGATTCTGGTGAGGATTCTCTCCATATGTCCTCACATGGATTTGTCTTACTGGAGGCCGGCCTGTGACTGGAGGCCTGGGAATTGGATTGGGGCTTTTTTGGGATCCATCTGGGATTCAGATGGGACTCATGGCTCAGGAGCACCTTGGAGTCCACGTCGCCCAGCAAGTTCTTGATGCGCCTTGACAGCTCATCTTCTTTATCTGTCTGCAGCACAAGAACAGAGAGGGGGAAATGTCAGAAACAGCCCAAGCAAGAGATCCAGCTCAGCAAGAGACATTGCTCAGCATCTTCATGGAATCACCATGCATCCCCACAAGGGCAGTTAGGCAAGCTCAGTGCAGCAGATGGGAAGATGTCGTGTTTGCAGGAATCAGGCTCTAGGCTGCTACAGCCCATGCAGAAGGCACAGCTCTCCTCTCCCACCCCAAGCCTCCTTCCTTCTCTCCTTCCAGCCTGCACTCCACTCCCATTACCTTGTAGGGCTTGGCAAAGAGGGGAGTCTTCTCCAAGAATGGATCTTTCTCCTCTGGAGCCACCTGCCTCCTCCGCCTCTCTTGCTCCAGAATACGGAGCAAGTCTCTGTTGTTCTTCCACCTTTCACACAGAGACACAGAAAAGAGACTTAACACTCCAGGCCCTGTTTATACTCCCTGCAGAAACGGGGCCTTTCCCACAAGGGCACATGGCCAGCAGCAAAGCAATGTTGAAATCCTCAGCATGCTGACAGTGGACAGATCAGTTCTGTCCACTGTGTGCTGTGCCCCAGAGCCATGAGACACACAGGGGACAGCACAATCCTTCTCAGGGAATGCTACTCCTGATCCCAGCCTCCAAGAAGGCTGGGAAGGGAAGGATTCTCCCCCCATTTCCTTGTGAAAGGCAGAAGCAGTCACTGGGCTGATCAGCACATGAGCTGGCAGATCCAATTGCAATGATTAATGGGAGAAAGCGCCAGTCTTGTTCTCCTTCAGACCTCTCACCCCAGTCTCCCCCCTTGTGAGTCAAACAGAATCTTCTGTTCTGAAGGTGTTTCAACTTTCAAGGCTTGAACTTTGCCCACTTTATTAACAACCTTGGAAATTCATTCTGGACTTCAAACATACATTGGGAAAGCTGCTTCCCTAGGAAATCATGGAGCTGCATTTAAAGCCATCCTATCAGCGTAATTAGAAAGGAGTTTTCAGGAATTCAGAAAACACCAGGTCAAATCCCCCTGTTCCTCCTCAGCCACATATGTATGTACTCAATCACGGCTGAGAAAACACAAGAAAACAACAATAAAGTGTCCCAGCATGGAAAGCCAGATCCTTTAAACTGTCCCTGGCCTTTGAAAGACTACTGCAAAATGGGGCAAACTCTGGCTCTGATATTTATGGACATCAGGGAAGGAAAAGCATGCAGGCACAGCGGATGCAGGTATCTCTATCTACTCTACTGCAAAGTCTTTGTACATACAATTCATAAAGTCTTCTTTGCAAATGAAATTCCCTAGTGTCCCGGGTTGCAAGGGGGGAGCTTTGTCTGCTCCAGCAGTGACATTTACTCCAATACCACACCAATAATCAGCTCCTGAAAGTTTAATCATTCCTAGAGCCGAGGCACAGCTGCCTTATCTCATCCTGAGGGGCTGCCACTTACAATCAACAGGTTTTTGCACTGGATGGCATTCCTAATTCAGAGTCTATGAGTCTGCTGTCTACTGAAATGCCCAGACTTTTTAGATAAGCCTGTAGATCTCCCGGTCTCCCCAGCCCTGGAGACACCTTTGCTGCCCATGTCTGGCCTGCCCTTGAAGGTGTTTGTCCAGATGCTCTTCAAACCCTTTGCAAACCTGAGCTCTGCACCCACTCAGAACCCTGCACATTTCCCTTAAGGTCAGGGAACACTGGAAGCTTTGGGAACTGCACCTCCAGGCTTTGCACCAACACGCCCAGCACCTGGGAGCCTTGGTGCAGGGAGACTGCACAGTCCCAAGCCCTCCATCTCCAGGGCGAAAACAGCTCAGCACTGCAGATTTACAAATAGTCCTGTACTTGCTGCAGCTGCTCCTCACTTGATGTGTCACCAGGAAAACCCCAACAACCTGACTGCTCAAAGAAGCAGATGAAACTGAATGCCTGCCATGAAACATCACCTCAGTCCTCATCATCTTCAAATATCTTTTGACACAAGAAGTAAAAATTCACACAATTCGCCCCCATCCCAAAAAAACGCAACTCGTGCTTTGCTACAGACTGAAACAGGAAAATACTCCTAGGCCAAAAGCATCCCCAACTGCAGAGGGGAGTGCCCTGGCTCCAGCAATAAGAGATTGGCTTCAGAAATTTCAGCAGAGAATCTGTCCTGACCCAGGATCACATCCAGGCCTGGGTCTGTAAAAGAAGCTCTTAAAATACCAATGTGCTCTGAAGCCACTCTCACTGGCAGGCAATCCTTACTTCATTTCTCCCACTCTGGAATGCTGATTCTTGCATAGCAGGGGGTAGTCTTTTTCTAAACCATCACAACATTGATCACAGCACCCGGGAAGCCAAGATTACATCAAATTAATTCCTACCTATTGTCTCTCTTCTGCTTGTCTGTCGGTTCCATTAGGAAGCCTCAATTGGAGTCACCTTCTCTGGAAGAAAACAAACAGATATTCACCATCTGCACAAGTTCATGCCTAAAGGGGAGGTCAAGATCTCCAGGGACTTGCTGCACTCAGAGCCTGGAGTGCCCGACTGGGACTCAATCCAGTGCTCCTAAACAGAAACCATCCAAACACAAGGATGACACATAGCTGAGAATGGGAGAACCAAGAGATCCATTTTCCCCTTCCCCCAGCAGGGATGCTGCATTTCAAGTGAGCACTGAACTCCAGATTTGGCCAAGAGCATAACAAACCAGGCCACTGCTACAGGCTCCAGGAAATTTAGTTCCATGTTCAGAACAAAAGTGCCCTAAGAACCCTGCCTGTAGACAACAAAATGGGCCTCACATGAATGGCAGCATTTGTGGAAAGAGAAAGGAAAAAATGGAGGGTAAAAAAAAGCCATAAAAAGACAGTTCTAGATGAAAAGATAACAATATTCCCTCAACAGATGCAAGAGGGAATCTTGCAATGCAAGATCTCAAAAAGCCAGAAAAAGGACTGAAAACATTTACATTTCAATTGGTGATATTCACTTGCAGCACTGCAAACTCTGGAGGGAGCAGAATCATTTCTCTCTGGGGAGGAGGCTACAGGAGCATCCTGTGATGGCTTCTGAACCACCCCACTGGCACAACTGGTGTGAAACAGACACTTGTCCAACCTATCCTTGAATGATTCACATATTCTGGTGGCCACTGTTCTTACAGACACATGATTACAAATATAGATACAGACAAGGCCACTGTCATTATAATGGCCTTGAGTCTTCAAACTGAAAAATTATCAGTCAACAGCTTGGGCTTCACTTTGGCATGTGGCTGTTTCCACATGGGCTTTGCAGCCTCCCTCTGGAGTCCCGGCTGTGACCGTTTAACTGCAAGAGCGGCCCCTGGCAGCTGCTCCCACTCCCAACGGGGCAATCCCAGGCCCCAGCTGGAGCACCTGCTGCAGGCAGTGCCCAGGAAAAGCCCAGAGTTCCCCCTGGCACCCATCTGCTGCCTCTGCCCTCAAGCCTCTCCCTCTCCGTGCTGGCACCTTTTGGCAGCACGTGGGGCAGAAGCCAGGGGCCTTTGGGCTTCCCCTGTCACCCTCCTTTCCCAGGGATTGCCTGGCTCTCCTGCTCTTCAGAGACACTTAGCATTCAAGCTGAATCTGCAGCAGCAAGCCCTCCTGCAACCTTGCCCTCTGCACTTGCAAGGGATTTGTCCCGCTGCAAGCTGGAGGAGAATAATGCTAAATATTTGCATGCAGAAGGCCTTGAAGGCCATTTGGCCGGTCAGTGACTCTTTCCCAGCAAAGTGCTGTCAGCTGGCAGAGGCAGGAGCAAGAGCCTGGCTTTGAAGCCGTTCCTGCTGGTGCTCAGCGCTGCAATGCAGCAGAGACAGCCGCGGCTGCTGTGTTCGCCCCCTGGCAGCAGAGCGCAGAATTACCTGGCACAAGCCTGCGGGCTTGCGGGCGAGGAATGTCTCCGAGCGGCAGGAAAGGCGCTGGAACAGGCTTTCAGGCCGAGCAGCGCTCCCCGAGTGGAGCTGCGCTCGCTCCGCGCTGCTGCAGCCCGCGGGCGCTGCCCACAGGCGGCTCTGCCGTTGGCAGGGCCCGGGTGCCGGCGGAACGTGCCCGGCCCGGCCGGGCGGTGTCCCGGTGCCACGGGGGCTCAGCGGGCACGGAACCCTGCTGCAGCCTGCCCGCAGCCCCGGCTGCACTGCGGGAACCCAGGCCTGCCAGGCAGCAGCACACGGGCTCTCCCCACGGCGGGGCCAGCAGGGCCCTGTGCCACCGAGCCCCCGGGCCCTGCCGGCACCGAGGGAGCCCTCAGGGACCTGAGGTGACAAAGGCTCTCCTCACAGACAGGACACCTATTGCCAGCCTCTGTCCCACCTAACCCAATGGCTCCATGTGACCTTCTGCACTCTGTGGAAATAAAAGCACAGCTTTCCTTTCACTTCACATTTCTTCTGTTTTTATTACAAAATTGTCTACTTCATCCTCTTTAAATGTACAGTTTGGTTTTAAAGGACATAAAATCCCATGTTCATTTTTCCATGCTTAATGCTGGTGTTCAAGAGAAAATTTAGGGGTATTTCCTTCTGGCCTTGCAGCACTTGAATAAAAGGTCTCCTTGGTGTGCAAAGGAGGCTTCTAGCTGTTGCATTTCTGTGGGCAGAGGAGTGTCCTGAGGAGCTCTGGCCACTTGGCTCTTGTGAGGAGGCTCCCTTGGCTCGCTGTGCTGCTGTGAGGAATTGCTGCTGATGGACCGCTCCTGCTTCTTGCCCTGCTCCTATCCATCCCTACAGGCAATTTCCCTGAGACTCTCTCGTGGCACTGTGGTCTCTTCTCTGGCTGCAATCTGGGCCATTCTTTTTTTTTTATCTTCATAACTATTTTATCCCAGCGGCATTACTGCCATCATTGATGGCCTTCATCACAGCCAGTAGTGTACCCACATCTTGGTGTTATTTTTAAAGGAACTATTTCATTTCTGCTCAAGAAAAGAAAAGAGACAAATGCCCAAAACCAATCACATAAGGCCATGTTTTAAAATGATGGAAAGCAGTATGTAAATAAATTAATTTTATTCCATGATTACCTGTTTCTTCATCTAATTTGATTAATTCAGGTAGTTTGATGCTCTGATATGAAAAATGTCTTCCTTTCTTCTGCTGCTCTCTACATTTGAACACCACTGGGAGAATTCTTGGCATCCTTTAGGATCTATCCTCGTGGATCCCTTCCAGCTCAGAATATTCTATGATTTTTGACCAATGTCCCAGTACTTGCCACTGCTGCGGGTGCATCTGGAATGGTGGGCTCAGGTTTGGGACCACACTGTGAGGCTGGGGCACGTGCAGAGATGGCACTGGATCTGGTGAGGGGCTGCTGAGGGAGCCGGGCGTGTTCAGCCTGGAGCAAAGGAGGCTCGGGAGGCAGCTGCGGGAGGCTGCAGCTGCTGCAAGAGGCTGCTGCTGTTCTCCCTGGCAGCCTGAGGGCAGCTGCAGCCCCCAGGCTCAGAAGGGCTGAGCAGCTTTGCCAAGAGCTCCCTGTTGCATCCCCCAGCAGGAGGGCAGGGCCTGCTGCCATCCTTTTGGGTAGAACGGGGTTCAGGGTGCCCTGGAAGAGGCTGGCACATCCCAGGGCTCAGGCAGGCAAGCCGGGTGCCACTGGGGCCACTCAGCGTGAGGGAATTGTACGTGGCCAAAGGGGGAAAGCTTATCAATATGCCTCCTGCTGGAATCTGGTCAAAGGAAAAATCCCTTGGAATATAAATTGGAATATAAGTCTCTGGAGACAGTGTCTCCCTGCTATTTGAATCTCTGTCACTTAGTTTGTGGTTGGCGGTGATGCTTACCAAAATGCCTCCTGTCAGAGAAGAGAAATCCCCTGGAATGTACATTTCTGGGGACAGTTGCCTTCCTGTTTGAATCTCTATCATTTAGTCTGATCACTGCCTTTTTGGCCACTGGTTTTAGTACACATAATGCTGTGGGAGTTTTTTATTTTATTTCATAAACCACCAGTTATTTTATAGTGATTATTACACCATCCTTCTCCCCACAGTTTTATCTTAATGGCTGATACCACTGCCCATCTCTTCTTTTGCAAGATAGAAAAACTTTACCCTAAAAAACCACAAGGATTTCCAAAAGTAACCAAAAGAACATACAACTGTATTTAAAAAAAAAAAAAAAGAAAAAAAGAGCAGGTCCTTTGCACTGAACCATAAATAAAACAGAACTGTTTGCAAGTTTTACATGGAAGAGAGAACTTGGAACTATTTACATCCTGGAGACCCAGTTAAGGCACTTGGTTCCAGTCTGGGTCACTGTAAATTCTGACTCATTCCGTGCATGAGGTCAGGCCGGCTCTTGTTCCCCTCACTGGGCTTTGTTCAGCAGCAAACTCTGGAACAAAAGGAGCAAGAGAGAAAACATTTGGTTGCATTCATCCAACAGGCACACCTGGCAGAACACAATGACTGGAGTGACTTTACTACAAGAGAACCTGCAAGACTTTTTGACTTTCAGCAGCTGCCTCTTTCTGCAGAGGATTTTTACAGCCTGCCAGCCACTCAGCTAGCCCCATCGTGTTTATTTTCTTTTGCAAGTTTGCCAGCAGATCACGGCAATGCATCCCTTTGCCCAGAAGGGCCCACAAACCTTGGTGTTTTATGGAAAATGACACTGCCAAGGCCCCACGGGATGGCAGGTTACAGCTTTTCAGTATTCCCCGCTGCTTGTACCACAGGACAACACAACATTTGTAACGATTAAAGTGTACAATCAAAAACGGATCAGCAGCTCTAGGAATTCCTTCTGGCCAATACTGATCCAAGGCCCAGGAAGGAGTCAAAATTCAAGTGCTGTTCAGCTGTAGCAAAGCTACTCAGCAAGTGCTTCCCTGAGAGGGCAGCTCTGCCCCATCCCTCCCTCTCTCTTTGCTCCCAAAAGAAGTGCTCATGAGGAAGCAGAGGCCGGGGTGGCTGCAGGGTCAGCCCTGGCTGCTGTCTTCAGAAACTACAGGCAGGGCTGCAAAACAAACACTTACTGTCCTAGCTTCAGGTGTTCTTGTCTTGGCTTCATGTGGCACAGAAGTCACTGGAAAAGGATTCTTCTCATCCCCTGCAGATCCCTGAAAAACCACCGAGAGAAAGCTGCTCAGAGAGAGATGCCTAAAGCAATTGCAAAGCCAGGCTTTCCTAAATTTCCAGAGAAAATGTTCATTTCTCCCATGCATACTCTATGCACTGGGCTCTCCCCCTCTTGCCTTCTTTCCCAGCAATCCCTCCAGTAACTGAAATGCCACTTTGGCTTCTCACCTGGCAGCTCACAGTGCTTTGCACCATTCAACTTCTCCCAAGCAAAGAGAAATTCAGCAGCAGATTTCCTTGCTCAATAGCTGGGAGTGCAGTGAGGGCTGGAAGCAGGAAAATGATCAGGAAAAAGCAAGCAGTTAGAAGGCAGCTAATGCACTGTGCACAGTCTGGCCTAAGACAGAACACTGACACATGCTCCCTCACCCCCAAATATCATAGGCCCCACACCCCGAGCCATCATTAAACAGCCAAATTTTTTCTAAACAGCCAGTAACATCTAAATTTAACCCATAAATGCAATAATTTTCTCTACATGATATAAAACCTAAGGCCCAGACTGCAGTCCTTTTCTTTTTATAAACACACTCCTTTTTATACACACACTCCTTTTGGTAGCAGTTGCCTACAGTCAGAAATGGTCACTTATCTGAGAGGATGTTTCTGCAGTGCATCACACAGCACGCCTGGGTTGCAGGAATACTCCCACCAGCCCTCCTGGATACCAATGGTGATGGCCTGGGTTTGCTCCTCGGGGTCTTCCTCCACTTTCCTGTGCTTGGCTAAGAATCCATCCTGCTTCCTGGCAGGGTTGTCCATGGCAGGCAGCTCCAGGTTGTCAGTCGCAGCTCTGGGTCTCTTTTGGGTCATTGTGGTCAAATTTGGTGCACGTTGTGCAGCAGTCATGGCTGGCAGTGGTGGCAGCAACACATTTGCCCTCTCAGTTTGGAATGAGTCTTCTGATGCTCTGGACAAGAGAAGCAAATTCATGACTCTGATGTACATAGAATGTAGGCATTTCTTAAAAGCTTGGCTACATCCTGCCATTCATGGTGTTGTTTCAGCAATGCAACAATTTCAAAGATGAGAGGCTTCAAAGAAGAGGCAGTTTGAATTGGCAGAGACTTTCACATTCAATAACAGAGTGGCCTAGCACATCTCTGATCATCTGAAATCAGGGGGTCCATGGAATTCTGGCAACAAGAAGCAGCACCAAGTAGCTCTCAACCTTGTTTCACCACTGCTTATTTGCACCATTTGCAGTCAGCTTTGCAAAGTTTCCAAGAACACACCAAGCAGAAATTCCCAGCTCATGGATTGCAGCATCAGAAGAGCAGGAAATGAAGTTAAACGCAGTGAGAAGGCTCAGGTGTAAGGCTGCACTTCTTGCCTGACTCTGCTGTGCATGGCACAGTCCTCTCACCTCTTTCAGCAGCCACTTTTCCCGTGCTTTGGTCCCTTCTCACTGCAGACGTGCTCCCCAGCTGCTCTGCCTTGGCTCAGCTGATGCTGTACCAAGGACCATTTGACACAGAGCACAGCACCATCCCCGACCTGCTCCAGAGCCCTCTCTGCCCAAAACTACCTCCCACCCTTGCCACTCCAAAAGCCAGCACATGACTAAGACAGCTGCTCATTTTCCCTGAGGAAAAGGGAGGAAGGAATTCCAGAATCAAAGCTCTTCCATTCCTAATGCCATTGGAACAGCCCTTCTCCCAGCCAATCACCAGCCCAGACACCTCTGTGCTTTCAGAGAATGTCAGAAGGGAAAGGCTCCCTACCCTGACCCACCTACACCTTCAGAGCTGCTTTCTGCACTGGGTGCTGCTGTGGGAATTCTTAAAATCACAGAGTTTTGGGAAAGCTACAAAAAGCAAACCTCAGAGACAATAAAACTACAATGAGAGCTAAGCAATGGCCCTAAGATTTATCATCAGAAAAATTACAGAAGTAGTAGACAACTAAGACAAATCAAACAATGCTCTGTATATTAACACTTGTCCCTAAGCTACAGAGAAGTATATCTAGCAAGATATTAAGAAGTTCTAAGCTTAATTATAGAGCTCTGTGCATTGTCCTTTAAAGCTTACAAACAAGTATTATACTCAAAAGAAGCAAAGATATTTTTAACAAAAAATACATGTACTTATAGCAGCTAGATAGAACAACTGTCAAGATGCTTTTGTTTTGTGTGATGAGTCAAAAAAACCTTTAAAGTAAGTTGTAACATTAAGTTCTTTGTCTACTACCAAAAATGTAAACTACTAACATTTTCTCATTGTCATAAATATGCAACAAGAGTAATGCTAAAAAATAAATAATTTAAGACATGCTCCACATCAATCCCATCCCATTCATCATTTCTACATAAAGCCCCAACCAACAGCAGCTTCCAGCATGCAAAGGCCAGTCTGCAGCAGCTGAAGTTGCAGAAGGCACACCATGTTAGAAGCAAACTCTGGAGTGTCTGGACAGGAGATCCAGTTCTTCATGCTACCCTTCTGAAGAGAGACTTAGATTTACACATCTTTCTTACATCCCATCACTGCATACTCACTTCAGTTGATTGGAGCCTTTGTTGGCTGAAAGCCAAAATTATTTGGTTGGGAATGTTTTGTCTCATTCCTTTTTCTTCCTGGGAGTGTCCCCTTTGTCTTCCTTCTAGTAGGAAGAATAAAAAAAGGGAAAAAATTGACTCAGGTCATAAAAGTTTACCTAAAGTACAGACCAATACAGCTCACTTTGATAGATTCTGGCTGAAAACATTGAAAATAACACACTGGAACTCCTTTGAGAGGAGAAGCATCATGGCTCCACTGCCAACCTATGAAGGGGAAACTCCACTTGGGTTTTTCAAGCACCACCTTGCTCATTGTCCAAACCTACTTGCCCTGACCCCTCTCACCTTCTTCTTTCCAGGGGACTCCTCAGGACTCCTCATGGCTTTCCTCTTCAAGTCTGCCTTCCTCGAAGGCAAGAACAACTTCTTCTCCCCAGGAGGCAAGGGCACTTTCTCCCTGTGCCATTCCCCAGGCCTGTGGCTACTGGGGATGAGGGCATCACATTCCTGAGCATGTCTCAGGAGCCAGGCATCCAAAAAGCCTTTGGCCTTGGCCTGCTGGGAGCCCTTGTCCTTTCTCTCCTCAGAGGGCTTGTGAAGTGCCAGCTGCAGGGCTTTTTTAGTGATGGAGTTTAGCTCCTCTGTTTTCTTGACTTTGGTCTGCTCCTTGTTAGCCTCTTCTGTGACCTGCAAAAGACCAGGCTCACTCTCCAGCTTCCGGACTTTTTTCCATTTGTCATGCTCCAGGGGCTTGCTGGGCCTTTTGATACCCACAGTCTTCCTGGCCAAGGCCTCCTTGGTGTGCACAAGAGGCTTCAGAGAGCTGTGTGTGCTCATAACGTGAGATTCCAGAGGAGCCTGAGTCACTCGGCCAGAGGTCTTGTGAAAATGCTTGGTGGTTTGGCCAGAGGTCTTGTGAGTGTCCTCGGCCACTTGGCCACAGCTCTTGGGAGGAGGCTCCCTTGCCTTGGAGTGGTGCTGGCAAGAAGTGCTGCTGATGCCCTGCTCCTGCTTTGCACCCTCCTCACGTCCATTCCTACGGGCAATTTCCCTGAGACCCTCTCTTGCCACTAATCCTTGCTTTCTCTGGGTCACCAGGTTGTCAAGGCGCCACTTTTTAGCAGTTGATGGCTCAGGCTGCCAACAAAAGAGAAAAGAAGGATTCAAGACTGGTGCCTTTTGTGACTCTTTCTGTCCTAGCACAGCTCACCAGAGCCCAGGGACTCTTGCCCAGAGGTCATCAAGTCCGGCCTTTGGCCTGTGAAGAAATTACTCTAAACTAACCGGCAACAAACTTGCTCCTTGAGCACCATGCATGGATATGTGAGGAATAAAAAACCATAAACCAGTCAGTGGCAAATAACGAAGCTTCATTGCAGTGAGAGGGGTCTTACACATCAGTATTTCCAGGGCAAATCTGGCAGAATTTGGTAACAGAGTACCACATCTGCTTCCTTCCTAAGACACGGCACTGCAGTGGGCAAGGGGCTGTGGAAGCAGCCTCTCCATGGTCCCTGAATTCACCTCACACACTGGCAGGTCCAGCACCCTTGGAAGGTTGTCCTCCTCACTGTCACTGCAGCTGATCTCTCTGTCACACACTGAGGAGCTGTGGCACTCCCTGGTGCTCCCTGACTCCGAGCTGCTGGGCTGTGCTGCTGCCACCCTCTTGTGCTGGGACTGGAGAGCCCTGCAAGGCCACCAGGAGACAAAATTAGGAAGCAGCAGAGGTGAAGCATTCCATTCCACTATTCCATTCCACTCTATTTCTATTCCACTGACATGGAAGCATTCAAACCTAAAACTGAACCTTGTGTTTGGGCACTGAGAGCAGAGGGGAGAAGGCCAGAGGACTACATGGCCTTGCTCAAAATACAAAGTACCAGAATGAAAAAATGCTTGCAAATTATCAAATCTCAAACTCACACCCATTCAGACAAACATACACAATTCCCATAGCTTATAGAAATTTTATCTTCATCCCACTCTGCAGCTAGCTATATTATAAGCATATAAAGTGAGGTTCTTAAAAAGTCCATGTGAAATACTATATTTCTTTGTGTTTCTTTTGAAATAAAAGAACTACAACACATTTTTGAAAACCTCTACTTGGGTAATTGAAGAAAGTTTCACGACAAAGGAACTTGACAATGTCATCAGTAGATCTACACAGTTTAGGTAGCTGTAGCATTACTTGTCCTGCCAGGCACCAAAACCATAGCCAGGAATGATCCGATTCAGCTGGTATCCCTTGGCATTTATCTCAGCCTCAGCATTATCAGTAGGTTGACGAGTACCAAGTGGGACAAGATGTTAAGCACCACAGAGCTTATAGGAAGACAAAAACTTCAGTCTGGTACACAAAGACTTAAGAGGTTTTTTCTTCACTTTTGTTATGTTTTGCTTTTTATCACAGCCAGTGTAGTCATGACATGGTTTAGTGCACTCGGCATTGCTGGATTAATAATATAACTCTTGATGACCTTCAAGTGCTTTTCAAAACAAAGCAATTCAGTGAATCCATCATACAACAACATTTTTGCTGTTGGTGAAAATTCCCTGCAATCAAGTTTGCTGAGAAAAATTTACTAATAACCCAAACTGATTTGCATTCCAGGTTCTTGTAAGCAACTGCCCAGCAGAGATGAGAACAGAGCCTGGTTACTTACAATGCTCTTGGCTGAGAACTGGGCAATGTTTCTGAAGCTGTGCCAGCCTGCTCTGGAAAGCAGAAATGAAAAGGTTGCATTTATATGCCTCCCTCAGAGCGTATATTACCCTGTGGTCTCTCAGCACCAGATTAGAGAGTCACTTTCTTCTAGGGAGGGCTTTGCCACCAAGACTGTTCATCACTCCAGATGGGAGTTTCCTAACTCAATACTGCTTGTCCTCTGCTGAACTGCTGCCTTGAGCTCAAGGTAATGAATGATCAGAGTTTCCTAAGCCATTCCTAAATCCATCCCTGTTCAGCAAAGCAGAGGAAATCACCCTGCTTCACCAGTAGGAACACTTGATGGTCTCTGCTACAGAGAACACACAAAATTACCTGACAGCACACAAAGAACTGTGTTTACTTTGCACGTCTACTTACTCTGCTTCTGTGCTGCAGATCCATCAGGTTGGGATTCCTAGAATAAAAGGACAAAGGAGCTTAGCATGGAGTCAAACAGCACATCTACTGACATCAAAACTGTGTTAATGGCACCTTATGGGCATGCGCATTTTTGAATAAATCTTTTGAAAACACTCTAAGAGCTGCCAAAGAGCTGAGCTGAATTTCTGCTCAGCAGAAAGATCTCTTGTCATTTCTCAGAAGGCCTGGCATAAATGGGCTGGGTCACCTTTGTTGCCAATGGAAGTTTGGAAGTCTCTGCTCTTGGAGGCGTCTGGAGATGGGGCAGGAGAGCTGGCAGTGAGCTGCTCATTTCCTGGAAAGAGAGGGAGAGAAGCAGCTCTCAAAATGGATTTTGCCCCCACCCGGTTTGTTAATGTATGTGAAACATTAGCAGACACAGAGATCTTCTATTTAAGAGCACTTACCGTGAAAATTTCTTCAATTGGTGGCACATCAGAGGGCTTCTTTGCCTGAAACAAGAACGAGGGAAACAGCAGGAGTTTGTTTGGGTTTGTTACTAATTGGCAGGAACTCAGCAAACCTTTGCTTACCAACAGCTCCATAAATGTATTGCAGATGTGTAAGAGTAAGAATGAAAAAGGCTGATCTACAGGAGAGTTAACAACAGAGACCAGGCATGGACAGAGCTGAACCCAGCAATGTCAACTCCTCTTACTCTTCCTGCTCTGAGATGTCTGTCTTCCCTTTGCAATCTGGCAATCAGGGGGCACTGCTTTCATCTCTAAACTACTGCTCCTCCTCCTACTGATCTTTATTACTATTACTAATTTTTGAAATTATTATAATTGTTTTAGTTATTATTATCATTATCACCATCATCATAACTACCATATCCTTATTATCTGTAATGTTTAAATAAAGTATGTTTTTGTAATCTGCTCCCTTTATGAAACTGCACTTTCCCTAAGCTGCTGTTGAAGCAGTTGTTCCTTGCCTGCAAAGGCACAGGCTGCATGTAAGACTTGTGCATAAAGCCTCAGTAGTTTAAAAAAACACTAAAGCAGTTAGAAATAATAATTGCCAATTCTTCTAAGACAGTTCACAAGAGACAAGAATATTTGTCATTTAGACATATAAAATCAGAGTCTTTCTTTTACTGAAGTTAACAAAAAAACAAACCAAAACCACCTGGGTATAATGCAGCCCCACACAAGGTACAGCTTCTGCTTGGTTTCTAACTCTCAACACTGTTTATGGTCAGGGAACTCAGGCAGGTCTCCAGGCAGGCTCCTTCTGCCAAAACTGGACTTCTGCTCAGCAGCAAGATCTCTTGTCATTTATTGGAAGCCCCGTAATAAGTGGGCTGGGTTACCTTTGCCTGCACAGGAAATTTGGAAGTCTCTGTTCTCTCAGGTGACTGAAGGGAGGGCAGAAGAGGGGGCAGGGGGCTGCACATTTCCTGCAAAGAGAGGGAGAGAAGCAGCTCTCAGGACACAGAGGGAGTTTCACCCTTCCCAGAGTCAGAGGGATCCACCTCCCCATGGATCTGTACAGGCTTTCCCATGGAGATCTGCTACTGAAGAGTACCCACCTTCAATATTCCTTCAATGGACTGCACAGCAGTGTGCACCATGGGCTGGAACAAGAAAGAGGGAAGCACTGTCAGTTTGTTTGGGGATTTTCCTCATTGATAGCAAACAAGCATGCACTCAGTCAACATTTCCTGACCAGCAGCTCTAAAAATGTCATGCAAGTCCATTCATCATGAAATGCTAGTAAGGAATAACAGTTTCATCTGAAGGGCACTGAGGAAAAGAGACCAGGCACAGCAAGAGCTGAAACCACCAGTCACCTCCTGCAAGATCATTGTCTGGCTTCCCTGGCAGTCAGGAAACACCCTTTCCATCGCTGACTTTTTATTCATCTTATTAAGAAAGTATGTTTCTGCAGCGTCCTCCCTTTACTGAATATAATTTCCTTTACCTAGTAAAGTAGCAGCTAAGCTCTGCCTGCAAAGGCATAGGCAGCCACTGCAAGTGAAAGAGTTGAGCAAAAAGTTTCATTAGTTAAGAAAAACAGTTAGAAAATATAGTTTTCAATTCCAGAGAAATTCCCAGTTCAGTTCTAGAGAAGGAGTAATATTTGTCATTCACCCAAATAATACGAGACTCATTTTTCTGAAGTAAAAAACAAAACAAAAAAAACCCCCAACCAAACAAACCCCAAAAATCAAACGACCTTGATTGAAATGCAACCCTTGTAAGGTGCAGTTGGTTCTTGGCTTCCAGTTCAGAACACTCTTCCTACTCAGGTAACTTGGGCTGGCTCCAGGCTGGTTCCTCCTGCCAAGATTGAGCTTTTGCTTGGCAAAGCACTTGACCATCATCACTTGGCCTCCTGGAAAGGCATCCTACTACTTCTTACACACAGCACTTGAACACAGAAAAGGGTTCAGGCTTACAGGCACAGGAGCTTTTCTGAAGGACTAAAGCAGAGACCACAAACTTCACACTAAGCCCAGCTCATGGACCAGCTCTGCAAGGTTGCTTTGATTCTGGTGAGCATTTCTGGCACAAGGAAAGCAGCCACACATGGAGCACGTGCAAGATAGAGCAGACTACTCATCTGTTTTCAGCCAGCTTCAAGGGAGAAATTATCCTATTTCCTGAGAATAGCAGTGACTTTAAGTTGTCCTCAAATTCTGCTTCTTGCCTCCAGACTTTGTAAACTGCAGAGGAACACAGCTTGAATTGCCCTTTTTATTGTTTGGTTGGGATTGTTTTGACTCTCCTTTTTCAACACACTCCAAGGAAGATGTCACATTCCTGTTCCTTTCTGCACACTGACACTCCCTAATTCTTGGCCCTGCCATGAAGCCTCTGACACATCCCAGTCTGTCAGTGCAGGCAATACCAGGCTCCCGCTGGGGCTGAGGGGCTCCTAAAGACACGAACAAGGAGGTTGGCTTTACAAACAGCTTTGTTCATGTGCTGGGAGAAGAGGTGAAACCTGGCACTGGAGCACAAGAGATACATCTGAGCTTCATTGATGCACAATTTTCAAGGCTTCTCACAGCTCCTTTGGAAAAATGCCTTCAAGAGACTGGGGTGACGTAGGAAGCGAACGTTCTGCTTTGGGCAAGAGGAGAAAGAGCTGTTCAGTGTCTCTGTGAAGGCAAAGTGAGTCCCTGCATGGTTATCCCCTGTGGATTAAGTCACTCTGCACTGCATTCTGCTTGTCTGTTCCAGCTGGAAGCCTCAAGGTTTCAGTGCTGCCAGGAAAAGAAGCCATCAAGAAGGAATTCCCAGCTGCAGGTGACATGTGCCTTAGACGCTGAATGCACCAAACTCCTGGCCTGGAGGAAATGGCTTTCTGAAGGGATGTCCAGGGATTTGCCAGGAAAAATCCTATTTGGCGTGTGGCTGTTCACTATAACTGAGGCCAAAGACTTTAATTCCAGTGGATTTCAAAGCAGGAGGAGGGAAGAACAGCAGAGTTTCTTCTGCTCTAGACCTCTTCACTGTCAGGTTCCCTGCAGGGCACGAGTCTCCCCACAGCTCTTGTTTCACCCAAAACAGCAGGGAGGGGTGACCTTTCATCCCAAGGCCCCCTTGATCAGCCTTGCCAAGATCCTTTCTCTGGCTGAATCTTTCTCCTGCATGCAGCACAGCTCACGGGATATTATCTGAGAGCCAAGGAGCCCAGCCCTGTTGCCCAATCACCTCTCCCATATTGAACACCCAGCACACAGGCCATAGATGCAGGGCTGCAGCCTCACTGTATCTTCCTCCTCCTCCCTCTCCAGGCTTCAGCACTGCAGGGCTGTACGATCAAAGACAGGTTCATCTTTCCGAGAAAGTCGAAGGAAGGAAATATGATATCAACAGAACTGAAACAAGCAGAAAATGAAAGATGGGACTTTTCCCTTACAGAGCCATTGTCCAAAACAACCATGAAGAGAAACCAGTGACTCAGGGGCCACAGTCAGTGATCCCTACTGCAGAGGAGGATCATTCAGCATATTCACTCCAAGTTTCATCTCTCAGATCCTAAATGGACTCTTCCTGGAATGAAAACTCCAGAAGGGCTAGACAATGATGCCAAAGGACAAGTGGGAACACTGCCTGGTTTAGCACCCGAAGTCCAGGAAGGGTTTATAAAGGAGAAAATCTAGAAAGGAAGCAGAGGGCAAGAAATGTCTGATGCTGCTGCAGAGGTCTCAAGGGGACACCTGAAGAGTGACAGTATTTAAGGCCTCCTGTCCTGACTGCCCGCAGACAGCAGAGAGGGTGAGGCAAGGGGCTGTGGGAGCAGCCTCTACATTTGATTTGCATTCACCTCAGGTGCTGGTGCTCTTGGAAGTGCAGACACTGAGGAGCTGTGGCACTCCCTGGTGCTCCCTGACTCTGAGCTGCTGGGCTGTGCTGCTGCCACCCTCTTGTGCTGGGACTGGAGAGCTCTGCAAGGCCACCAGGAGACAAAATTAGGAAGCAGCAGTGAGGAAGGTTACTTACTTATTCCATTGACATGGCAGCATTCAAAACTAAAACTGAACTCTGTGTTTGGCCACTCAGAGCAGAGGGATGAAGGCCAGAGGAATACATCGCCACGCTCCAAAAATAAAGCATATATGAAAAACCACTCTGGGAATAATAAAACCTCCAACACCCACCCAGCCAGACAAGAATGTAAACAGATTTCACTGCTACATTATGAAGCTGCATTCAGCCAACTCAAGTTGATAAAAACTACCAAAACGGCCCAGTGCCTTTCTGAAAGCCCCAACCCCCAAAAGAAACACTTCCAATAGAGGGTAACAAATTTCAGGATGGATTCTTGGTCAATACAAAACCAGAGGATCTACAGACACACTGGGGGTGAGGAGGAGAATAGAATGGAGCACCAGGGGAAATACAAGTCTGGTTCATAGGCCAACTCCAGCATGCCTGGATTGTTCATTTCTAATGGCACCCTTCCTGAAACCCTCACAAGAATGAAACCAATAAACAACAGCAGCTCTGAGCAGCATCAAACCAAAGGCTGCAGCTTCAAGGGAAACCAGGAAGCCCTTCCCTCTCCCCCTCAAATGAAAAGTGGTTTGTTTGTTCTAGAGGGTAGTATGGGGACACAACTGTACCTTGGAGGAGCCAGTGAAGAAGATGGCTTTTCCACAACCTGTTTTGGTCACAAAAACAGAGAGGAGAGGAGGAGGCAAGGTTAGCTGAGGGAACTCAGCACAGTGCAACAAGTGGGGATGATTTCAAGGCATGTCTGTGTGCCTGGCGTAGGCACCACCTAAAAGCCACTTGGTCAGCAGCACTCTCAGCACTCCCACTTCTGGCTAACACTCTCAGATAATGCTTGTGCTGACAATCAAGATAAAATGAGCTTTGTGCTTCCACACAAATGACATGCTTCAAGTGTTCCAGAAAAACATCACATTGCAGATCACAACTGAAACACAAGTAGGAGTCCCTGAAGCATTTTCCATTCCTCTGCCTCCTCTGGCTCAAACGTGTTACAGCTCTACCCATACAGAGCCTACTGAAAACAATGGAAAAGAGGCAAGAGAAGTTTGCTGCCACATTGGCCCACTCAGAAACACTCTGAGACACAACGGCATCTGGTTCTCAGGAACTCATGGGGCTGGATGCCTTTTGTTTCCCAAATGGAAATTTGGAAGCCCAGACACGAGGCAGCAGGTCCAGAGCCTTTGGACAAGGGGAGCTCAGGAAAGGCAACCCCCAGCTTGAGGGAGGAGCAGCTCTGGCTGCCTGGCATGAGTTGTCAGTCTGGTCCTTGAACTGCTCTAGGCAGCGTTACGCTCACAGACTGAGAGGAAGGCTGATCTTACAACTCCAGCTTTTATCCCTACTTCTTCTCAGCCCAGCCCAAAACACACTTTCAGGGAGGGCAACGTCTGCTGTGTCAGCAGGAGCTGAACAATGTATTTTTTCCCCAACCATTTCTTTCATGTATGCAGAACATGAGCAAATACAGAGATCTATTATGGAAGAGACCAAACTTCAACGTTTTTGCAGTGGATGGCACATCAATGGGCTTCTTTTTCTGAAACAAGAATGAGGGAGGCAGGAGGAGTTTGTTTGGCTTTTTTACTAATTGACCTGGACACAGCAGCATTTGGTTACCAACAATTCTAGAAATGGCATGCAATTCCGTTCATAATCCAGTGCTACTAAGGATCAAAAGGCCCATCTGAAGGGGAATTGAGAATGGAGGCCAAGCGGAAAAGCAGCTGAAATTCCCAAAGTCATCTCTTCTGCCACTGAGGAAAAGAGGAAATCCCTTTGGAACCTGGCAGGCTGGAAATATTCTTTCCATTTGAAAACTACTGCTGCTGCTACTACTACTGCTACTACTACTACTACTACTACTACTGCTGCTGCTGCTGCGGCTATTTATCATTACTGTGATTATGATGATGTAAGTATGTCTGTGCAGTTTTCTCCCTTTATGGAATTCTACTATTATACTATCAAGCAACAAACTTTGTCTTCAAAGGCACAGGCTGCCTCAGCATTTAAAAAGTTCTGCAAGAAGCTTCCTTAGTTAAAAGAAAAACAGCCAGAAATAATAGATCCCAATTCTTCTAAGCCCTTTCTAGAGAAAGGGGAATATTTCTTATTCACCCAAACAAAAGGAGACTCCTTATTCTTCTCAAGGCAACAGCAGTCTGGACAAGACACTGACTTCTGATGTTTCTGGAATGATGCCCCACAGTTTATGCAAGTTCTGGCTGACTTTAGGCATCCACTTGTTGCCCCTGCAGGATTTGCAAATCCCCGACTACCATTTCTCACTCTTCCCTTGCTTGGCAAAGTGATGGATTTAGCAGCCAAATTTGGAGCAGTGGAGGTTCTCCAGGGGTGCTCAGAGACACACTATGGAGAGAAGTTAACTTTGAGCTACCCCAAAGAGCTGAGTCCACGTCCAGATGATGGCAGAAGCTGGCAGGGACTCCAGCCCTCCCTCAGAAACACTTTGTCTGACAGAAAAACACTCCTTCCCCTCCCTCACTGCACTCTCCAAGGAAGATGCAGCATCCCTGCTCCTTTCTTCACACTCCCTCAACTGGGCTTGCAAGCAGCAAGGAAAAACACTGCCCATTGCTGGGAGCCTCAGGGCTGATTGCAGCACTCTGCACTTTCAAGGGTTGGAAATCCACACTGCTGCTTCATCTTTTTGGCATGAAGCATGGCTCCTGCAGAAGGCAAGGCCCTGCAGTGCTCTACTTCTCTCAGCTGCCTCCTGTTTTCCACATGATGTTGCCTCGAGTCCTTTGCAGCTGATCAAGAGCATTTTCCAGGAAAAGCTGGCTGCAGCCTCCAGCTTTTCCTTCTCATTCCAAAGCCAAACACAATTTGAAAACCATCTCCATGGCCATCCTACACCAACTGCTGTGCTTCAGCACTGTGGGCTTCTACATTCCATAGGGCACAGCAACATCCCAGTGCTGATGGATCAGCCTGGCAAAACCCCAAATTGCACCTGGCAACCAAGTGCCTTTGACCTCTGGGGAGGCTGAGCCATGAACCAGGCAGGGCCTGTGTGCTGCTCCCTTGGCCTTGAGGGACTGCAACAACAGAGGACCCCAACAATGGAACTCACCTTGACAGGCTCAGGAAGGATTTCAGGTTGTGGAGCTTTGGCTTCTGACCTCCCATTTGAGAGAAGACATTCATTGCTGGCACCGTAGCTCTGCTCAGGCTTAGGTCTGGTGCTCAGTGATTCTGGTGAGGATTCTCTCCATATGTCCTCACATGGATTTGTCTTACTGGAGGCCGGCCTGTGACTGGAGGCCTGGGAATTGGATTGGGGCTTTTTTGGGATCCATTTGGGATTCAGATGGGACTCATGGCTCAGGAGCACCTTGGAGTCCACGTCGCCCAGCAAGTTCTTGATGCGCCTTGACAGCTCATCTTCTTTATCTGTCTGCAGCACAAGAACAGAGAGGGGGAAATGTCAGAAACAGCCCAAGCAAGAGATCCAGCTCAGCAAGAGACATTGCTCAGCATCTTCATGGAATCACCATGCATCCCCACAAGGGCAGTTAGGCAAGCTCAGTGCAGCAGATGGGAAGATGTCGTGTTTGCAGGAATCAGGCTCTAGGCTGCTACAGCCCATGCAGAAGGCACAGCTCTCCTCTCCCACCCCAAGCCTCCTTCCTTCTCTCCTTCCAGCCTGCACTCCACTCCCATTACCTTGTAGGGCTTGGCAAAGAGGGGAGTCTTCTCCAAGAATGGATCTTTCTCCTCTGGAGCCACCTGCCTCCTCCGCCTCTCTTGCTCCAGAATACGGAGCAAGTCTCTGTTGTTCTTCCACCTTTCACACAGAGACACAGAAAAGAGACTTAACACTCCAGGCCCTGTTTATACTCCCTGCAGAAACGGGGCCTTTCCCACAAGGGCACATGGCCAGCAGCAAAGCAATGTTGAAATCCTCAGCATGCTGACAGTGGACAGATCAGTTCTGTCCACTGTGTGCTGTGCCCCAGAGCCATGAGACACACAGGGGACAGCACAATCCTTCTCAGGGAATGCTACTCCTGATCCCAGCCTCCAAGAAGGCTGGGAAGGGAAGGATTCTCCCCCCATTTCCTTGTGAAAGGCAGAAGCAGTCACTGGGCTGATCAGCACATGAGCTGGCAGATCCAATTGCAATGATTAATGGGAGAAAGCGCCAGTCTTGTTCTCCTTCAGACCTCTCACCCCAGTCTCCCCCCTTGTGAGTCAAACAGAATCTTCTGTTCTGAAGGTGTTTCAACTTTCAAGGCTTGAACTTTGCCCACTTTATTAACAACCTTGGAAATTCATTCTGGACTTCAAACATACATTGGGAAAGCTGCTTCCCTAGGAAATCATGGAGCTGCATTTAAAGCCATCCTATCTGTTATGAATAGAAAGTTGTAATTTTTTTTTAAGTTTCAGAGTTAAAAAAACCAAGCCAGACCGAGTCAGACTTCTTTAGGTTCCCTGCGAAGAAAAGCCCTTAATCACTCGTTGATGGTGGGTGATTAACCGATTGTTTCCCTGATGCTGGCTGCATACCAAGAAGATACCAAGAGAAACCCTCCAGGGTAAAGAGACAACCCTCCAGTGACACCAGAGACAACATGCAAATGAGAAACGCAGTGCACCCTGGATTGTTACAGTTTTACAGTTTTTATAAGAAAAACCCCTAAAATCACGAGCCATAAGTGACTTAAAGTGACGTCTAAGGATGGGAGCATTGTCCCGTACCTGCTTGTATCTTTTTATTTCTCACTCTAACTTGAAAAGAAACTGATTAAAGAGACCCCCCGGGTTTCTAAACCAACAAACTAAGGACTCAACGACTCTCCCGTGAGGACAGAGTCCCCAGTTCTGTCTGCAGACCAGCGGACAAAACTGCATCATCCTCCTGCTTCGTGCCACGCCTGGGAGCAGCGGCGGCGAGGGCGCAACCCGTCGATTTCTTCCCACCTGAGCTGATTCTTCTTAATAAAGGCATTAAAAAGGAGAAAGATCTCCTGCCCATTTATTTCACTATCAGCGTAATTAGAAAGGAGTTCTCAGGAATTCAGAAAACACCAGGTCAAATCCCCCTGTTCCTCCTCAGCCACATATGTATGTACTCAATCACGGCTGAGAAAACACAAGAAAACAACAATAAAGTGTCCCAGCATGGAAAGCCAGATCCTTTAAACTGTCCCTGGCCTTTGAAAGACTACTGCAAAATGGGGCAAACTCTGGCTCTGATATTTATGGACATCAGGGAAGGAAAAGCATGCAGGCACAGCGGATGCAGGTATCTCTATCTACTCTACTGCAAAGTCTTTGTACATACAATTCATAAAGTCTTCTTTGCAAATGAAATTCCCTAGTGTCCCGGGTTGCAAGGGGGGAGCTTTGTCTGCTCCAGCAGTGACATTTACTCCAATACCACACCAATAATCAGCTCCTGAAAGTTTAATCATTCCTAGAGCCGAGGCACAGCTGCCTTATCTCATCCTGAGGGGCTGCCACTTACAATCAACAGGTTTTTGCACTGGATGGCATTCCTAATTCAGAGTCTATGAGTCTGCTGTCTACTGAAATGCCCAGACTTTTTAGATAAGCCTGTAGATCTCCCAGTCTCCCCAGCCCTGGAGACACCTTTGCTGCCCATGTCTGGCCTGCCCTTGAAGGTGTTTGTCCAGATGCTCTTCAAACCCTTTGCAAACCTGAGCTCTGCACCCACTCAGAACCCTGCACATTTCCCTTAAGGTCAGGGAACACTGGAAGCTTTGGGAACTGCACCTCCAGGCTTTGCACCAACACGCCCAGCACCTGGGAGCCTTGGTGCAGGGAGACTGCACAGTCCCAAGCCCTCCATCTCCAGGGGGAAAACAGCTCAGCACTGCAGATTTACAAATAGTCCTGTACTTGCTGCAGCTGCTCCTCACTTGATGTGTCACCAGGAAAACCCCAACAACCTGACTGCTCAAAGAAGCAGATGAAACTGAATGCCTGCCATGAAACATCACCTCAGTCCTCATCATCTTCAAATATCTTTTGACACAAGAAGTAAAAATTCACACAATTCGCCCCCATCCCAAAAAAACGCAACTCGTGCTTTGCTACAGACTGAAACAGGAAAATATTCCTAGGCCAAAAGCATCCCCAACTGCAGAGGGGAGTGCCCTGGCTCCAGCAATAAGAGATTGGCTTCAGAAATTTCAGCAGAGAATCTGTCCTGACCCAGGATCACATCCAGGCCTGGGTCTGTAAAAGAAGCTCTTAAAATACCAATGTGCTCTGAAGCCACTCTCACTGGCAGGCAATCCTTACTTCATTTCTCCCACTCTGGAATGCTGATTCTTGCATAGCAGGGGGTAGTCTTTTTCTAAACCATCACAACATTGATCACAGCACCCGGGAAGCCAAGATTACATCAAATTAATTCCTACCTATTGTCTCTCTTCTGCTTGTCTGTCGGTTCCATTAGGAAGCCTCAATTGGAGTCAGCTTCTCTGGAAGAGAACAAACAGATATTCACCATCTGCACGAGTTCATGCCTAAAGGGGAGGTCAAGATCTCCAGGGACTTGCTGCACTCAGAGCCTGGAGCGCCCGACTGGGACTCAATCCAGTGCTCCTAAACAGAAACCATCCAAACACAAGGATGACACATAGCTGAGAATGGGAGAACCAAGAGATCCATTTTCCCCTTCCCCCAGCAGGGATGCTGCATTTCAAGTGAGCACTGAACTCCAGATTTGGCCAAGAGCACAACAAACCAGGCCACTGCTACAGGCTCCAGGAAATTTAGTTCCATGTTCAGAACAAAAGTGCCCTAAGAACCCTGCCTGTAGACAACAAAATGGGTCTCACATGAATGGCAGCATTTGTGGAAAGAGAAAGGAAAAAATGGAGGGTAAAAAAAAGCCATAAAAAGACAGTTCTAGATGAAAAGATAACAATATTCCCTCAACAGATGCAAGAGGGAATCTTGCAATGCAAGATCTCAAAAAGCCAGAAAAAGGACTGAAAACATTTACATTTCAATTGGTGATATTCACTTGCAGCACTGCAAACTCTGGAGGGAGCAGAATCATTTCTCTCTGGGGAGGAGGCTACAGGAGCATCCTGTGATGGCTTCTGAACCACCCCACTGGCACAACTGGTGTGAAACAGACACTTGTCCAACCTATCCTTGAATGATTCACATATTCTGGTGGCCACTGTTCTTACAGACACATGATTACAAATATAGATACAGACAAGGCCACTGTCATTATAATGGCCTTGAGTCTTCAAACTGAAAAATTATCAGTCAACAGCTTTGGCTTCACTTTGGCATGTGGCTGTTTCCACATGGGCTTTGCAGCCTCCCTCTGGAGTCCCGGCTGTGACCGTTCAACTGCAAGAGCGGCCCCTGGCAGCTGCTCCCACTCCCAACGGGGCAATCCCAGGCCCCAGCTGGAGCACCTGCTGCAGGCAGTGCCCAGGAAAAGCCCAGAGTTCCCCCTGGCACCCATCTGCTGCCTCTGCCCTCAAGCCTCTCCCTCTCCGTGCTGGCACCTTTTGGCAGCACGTGGGGCAGAAGCCAGGGGCCTTTGGGCTTCCCCTGTCACCCTCCTTCCTCAGGGATTGCCTGGCTCTCCTGCTCTTCAGAGACACTTAGCATTCAAGCTGAATCTGCAGCAGCAAGCCCTCCTGCAACCTTGCCCTCTGCACTTGCAAGGGATTTGTCCCGCTGCAAGCTGGAGGAGAATAATGCTAAATATTTGCATGCAGAAGGCCTTGAAGGCCATTTGGCCGGTCAGTGACTCTTTCCCAGCAAAGTGCTGTCAGCTGGCAGAGGCAGGAGCAAGAGCCTGGCTTTGAAGCCGTTCCTGCTGGTGCTCAGCGCTGCAATGCAGCAGAGACAGCCGCGGCTGCTGTGTTCGCCCCCTGGCAGCAGAGCGCAGAATTACCTGGCACAAGCCCGCGGGCTTGCGGGCGAGGAATGTCTCCGAGCGGCAGGAAAGGCGCTGGAACAGGCTTTCAGGCCGAGCAGCGCTCCCCGAGTGGAGCTGCGCTCGCTCCGCGCTGCTGCAGCCCGCGGGCGCTGCCCACAGGCGGCTCTGCCGTTGGCAGGGCCCGGGTGCCGGCGGAACGTGCCCGGCCCGGCCGGGCGGTGTCCCGGTGCCACGGGGGCTCAGCGGGCACGGAACCCTGCTGCAGCCTGCCCGCAGCCCCGGCTGCACTGCGGGAACCCAGGCCTGCCAGGCAGCAGCACACGGGCTCTCCCCACGGCGGGGCCAGCAGGGCCCTGTGCCACCGAGCCCCCGGGCCCTGCCGGCACCGAGGGAGCCCTCAGGGACCTGAGGTGACAAAGGCTCTCCTCACAGACAGGACACCTATTGCCAGCCTCTGTCCCACCTAACCCAATGGCTCCATGTGACCTTCTGCACTCTGTGGAAATAAAAGCACAGCTTTCCTTTCACTTCACATTTCTTCTGTTTTTATTACAAAATTGTCTACTTCATCCTCTTTAAATGTACAGTTTGGTTTTAAAGGACATAAAATCCCATGTTCATTTTTCCATGCTTAATGCTGGTGTTCAAGAGAAAATTTAGGGGTATTTCCTTCTGGCCTTGCAGCACTTGAATAAAAGGTCTCCTTGGTGTGCAAAGGAGGCTTCTAGCTGTTGCATTTCTGTGGGCAGAGGAGTGTCCTGAGGAGCTCTGGCCACTTGGCTCTTGTGAGGAGGCTCCCTTGGCTCGCTGTGCTGCTGTGAGGAATTGCTGCTGATGGACCGCTCCTGCTTCTTGCCCTGCTCCTATCCATCCCCACAGGCAATTTCCCTGAGACTCTCTCGTGGCACTGTGGTCTCTTCTCTGGCTGCAATCTGGGCCATTCTTTTTTTTTTATCTTCATAACTATTTTATCCCAGCGGCATTACTGCCATCATTGATGGCCTTCATCACAGCCAGTAGTGTACCCACATCTTGGTGTTATTTTTAAAGGAACTATTTCATTTCTGCTCAAGAAAAGAAAAGAGACAAATGCCCAAAACCAATCACATAAGGCCATGTTTTAAAATGATGGAAAGCAGTATGTAAATAAATTAATTTTATTCCATGATTACCTGTTTCTTCATCTAATTTGATTAATTCAGGTAGTTTGATGCTCTGATATGAAAAATGTCTTCCTTTCTTCTGCTGCTCTCTACATTTGAACACCACTGGGAGAATTCTTGGCATCCTTTAGGATCTATCCTCGTGGATCCCTTCCAGCTCAGAATATTCTATGATTTAGGACCAATGTCCCAGTACTTGCCACTGCTGCGGGTGCATCTGGAATGGTGGGCTCAGGTTTGGGACCACACTGTGAGGCTGGGGCACGTGCAGAGATGGCACTGGAGCTGGTGAGGGGCTGCTGAGGGAGCCGGGGTGTTCAGCCTGGAGCAAAGGAGGCTCGGGAGGCAGCTGCGGGAGGCTGCAGCTGCTGCAAGAGGCTGCTGCTGTTCTCCCTGGCAGCCTGAGGGCAGCTGCAGCCCCCAGGCTCAGAAGGGCTGAGCAGCTTTGCCAAGAGCTCCCTGTTGCATCCCCCAGCAGGAGGGCAGGGCCTGCTGCCATCCTTTTGGGTAGAACGGGGTTCAGGGTGCCCTGGAAGAGGCTGGCACATCCCAGGGCTCAGGCAGGCAAGCCGGGTGCCACTGGGGCCACTCAGCGTGAGGGAATTGTACGTGGCCAAAGGGGGAAAGCTTATCAATATGCCTCCTGCTGGAATCTGGTCAAAGGAAAAATCCCTTGGAATATAAATTGGAATATAAGTCTCTGGAGACAGTGTCTCCCTGCTATTTGAATCTCTGTCACTTAGTTTGTGGTTGGCGGTGATGCTTACCAAAATGCCTCCTGTCAGAGAAGAGAAATCCCCTGGAATGTACATTTCTGGGGACAGTTGCCTTCCTGTTTGAATCTCTATCATTTAGTCTGATCACTGCCTTTTTGGCCACTGGTTTTAGTACACATAATGCTGTGGGAGTTTTTTATTTTATTTCATAAACCACCAGTTATTTTATAGTGAATATTACACCATCCTTCTCCCCACAGTTTTATCTTAATGGCTGATACCACTGCCCATCTCTTCTTTTGCAAGATAGAAAAACTTTACCCTAAAAAACCACAAGGATTTCCAAAAGTAACCAAAAGAACATACAACTGTATTTAAATAAAAAAAAAACAAAAAAAGAGCAGGTCCTTTGCACTGAACCATAAATAAAACAGAACTGTTTGCAAGTTTTACATGGAAGAGAGAACTTGGAACTATTTACATCCTGGAGACCCAGTTAAGGCACTTGGTTCCAGTCTGGGTCACTGTAAATTCTGACTCATTCCGTGCATGAGGTCAGGCCGGCTCTTGTTCCCCTCACTGGGCTTTGTTCAGCAGCAAACTCTGGAACAAAAGGAGCAAGAGAGAAAACATTTGGTTGCATTCATCCAACAGGCACACCTGGCAGAACACAATGACTGGAGTGACTTTACTACAAGAGAACCTGCAAGACTTTTTGACTTTCAGCAGCTGCCTCTTTCTGCAGAGGATTTTTACAGCCTGCCAGCCACTCAGCTAGCCCCATCGTGTTTATTTTCTTTTGCAAGTTTGCCAGCAGATCACGGCAATGCATCCCTTTGCCCAGAGGGGCCCACAAACCCTGGTGTTTTATGGAAAATGACACTGCCAAGGCCCCATGCGATGGCAGGTTACAGCTTTTCAGTATTCCCCACTGCTTGTACCACAGGACAATGCAACATTTGTAATGATTAAAGTGTACAATCAAAAACAGATCAGCAGCTCTAGGAATTCCTTCTGGCCAATACTGATCCAAGGCCCAGCAAGGAGTCAAAATTCAAGTGCTGTTCAGCTGTAGCAAAGCTACACAGCAAGTGCTTCCCTGAGAGGGCAGCTCTGCCCCATCCCTCCCTCTCTCTTTGCTCCCAAAAGAAGTGCTCATGAGGAAGCAGAGGCCGGGGTGGCTGCAGGGTCAGCCCTGGCTGCTGTCTTCAGAAACTACAGGCAGGGCTGCAAAACAAACACTTACTGCTCTAACTTCAGGTCTTCTTGTCTTGGCTTCATGTGGCACAGAAGTCACTGGAAAAGGATTCTTCTCATCCCCTGCAGATCCCTGAAAAACCACCGAGAGAAAGCTGCTCAGAGAGAGATGCCTAAAGCAATTGCAAAGCCAGGCTTTCCTAAATTTCCAGAGAAAATGTTCATTTCTCCCATGCATACTCTATGCACTGGGCTCTCCCCCTCTTGCCTTCTTTCCCAGCAATCCCTCCAGTAACTGAAATGCAACTTTGGCTTCTCACCTGGCAGCTCACAATGCTTTGCACCATTCAACTTCTCCCAAGCAAAGAGAAATTCAGCAGCAGATTTCCTTGCTCAATAGCTGGGAGTGCAGTGAGGGCTGGAAGCAGGAAAATGATCAGGAAAAAGCAAGCAGTTAGAAGGCAGCTAATGCACTCTGCACAGTCTGGCCTAAGACAGAACACTGACACATGCTCCCTCACCCCCAAATATCATAGGCCCCACACCCCGAGCCATCATTAAACAGCCAAATTTTTTCTAAACAGCCAGTAACATCTAAATTTAACCCATAAATGCAATAATTTTCTCTACATGATATAAAACCTAAGGCCCAGACTGCAGTCCTTTTCTTTTTATAAACACACTCCTTTTTATACACACACTCCTTTTGGTTGCAGCTGCCTACAGTCAGAAATGGTCACTTATCTGAGAGGATGTTTCTGCAGTTCATCACATAGTACGCCTGGGTTGCAGGAATACTCCCACCAGCCCTCCTGGATACCAATGGTGATGGCCTGGGTTTGCTCCTCGGGGTCTTCCTCCACTTTCCTGTGCTTGGCTAAGAATCCATCCTGCTTCCTGGCAGGGTTGTCCATGGCAGGCAGCTCCAGGTTGTCAGTCACAGCTCTGGGTCTCTTTTGGGTCATTGTGGTCAAATTTGGTGCACGTTGTGCAGCAGTCATGGCTGGCAGTGGTGGCAGCAACACATTTGCCCTCTCAGTTTGGAATGAGTCTTCTGATGCTCTGGACAAGAGAAGCAAATTCATGACTCTGATGTACATAGAATGTAGGCATTTCTTAAAAGCTTGGCTACATCCTGCCATTCATGGTGTTGTTTCAGCAATGCAACAATTTCAAAGATGAGAGGCTTCAAAGAAGAGGCAGTTTGAATTGGCAGAGACTTTCACATTCAATAACAGAGTGGCCTAGCACATCTCTGATCATCTGAAATCAGGGGGTCCATGGAATTCTGGCAACAAGAAGCAGCACCAAGTAGCTCTCAACCTTGTTTCACCACTGCTTATTTGCACCATTTGCAGTCAGCTTTGCAAAGTTTCCAAGAACACACCAAGCAGAAATTCCCAGCTCATGGATTGCAGCATCAGAAGAGCAGGAAATGAAGTTAAACGCAGTGAGAAGGCTCAGGTGTAAGGCTGCACTTCTTGCCTGACTCTGCTGTGCATGGCACAGTCCTCTCACCTCTTTCAGCAGCCACTTTTCCTGTGCTTTGGTCCCTCCTCACTGCAGACGTGCTCCCCAGCTGCTCTGCCTTGGCTCAGCTGATGCTGCACCAAGGACCATTTGACACAGAGCACAGCACCATCCCCGACCTGCTCCAGAGCCCTCTCTGCCCAAAACTACCTCCCACCCTTGCCACTCCAAAAGCCAGCACATGACTAAGACAGCTGCTCATTTTCCCTGAGGAAAAGGGAGGAAGGAATTCCAGAATCAAAGCTCTTCCATTCCTAATGCCATTGGAACAGCCCTTCTCCCAGCCAATCACCAGCCCAGACACCTCTGTGCTTTCAGAGAATGTCAGAAGGGAAAGGCTCCCTACCCTGACCCACCTACACCTTCAGAGCTGCTTTCTGCACTGGGTGCTGCTGTGGGAATTCTTAAAATCACAGAGTTTTGGGAAAGCTACAAAAAGCAAACCTCAGAGACAATAAAACTACAATGAGAGCTAAGCAATGGCCCTAAGATTTATCATCAGAAAAATTACAGAAGTAGTAGACAACTAAGACAAATCAAACAATGCTCTGTATATTAACACTTGTCCCTAAGCTACAGAGAAGTATATCTAGCAAGATATTAAGAAGTTCTAAGCTTAATTATAGAGCTCTGTGCATTGTCCTTTAAAGCTTACAAACAAGTATTATACTCAAAAGAAGCAAAGATATTTTTAACAAAAAATACATGTACTTATAGCAGCTAGATAGAACAACTGTCAAGATGCTTTTGTTTTGTGTGATGAGTCAAAAAAACCTTTAAAGTAAGTTGTAACATTAAGTTCTTTGTCTACTACCAAAAATGTAAACTACTAACATTTTCTCATTGTCATAAATATGCAACAAGAGTAATGCTAAAAAATAAATAATTTAAGACATGCTCCACATCAATCCCATCCCATTCATCATTTCTACATAAAGCCCCAACCAACAGCAGCTTCCAGCATGCAAAGGCCAGTCTGCAGCAGCTGAAGTTGCAGAAGGCACACCATGTTAGAAGCAAACTCTGGAGTGTCTGGACAGGAGATCCAGTTCTTCATGCTACCCTTCTGAAGAGAGACTTAGATTTACACATCTTTCTTACATCCCATCACTGCATACTCACTTCAGTTGATTGGAGCCTTTGTTGGCTGAAAGCCAAAATTATTTGGTTGGGAATGTTTTGTCTCATTCCTTTTTCTTCCTGGGAGTGTCCCCTTTGTCTTCCTTCTAGTAGGAAGAATAAAAAAAGGGAAAAAATTGACTCAGGTCATAAAAGTTTACCTAAAGTACAGACCAATACAGCTCACTTTGATAGATTCTGGCTGAAAACATTGAAAATAACACACTGGAACTCCTTTGAGAGGAGAAGCATCATGGCTCCACTGCCAACCTATGAAGGGGAAACTCCACTTGGGTTTTTCAAGCACCACCTTGCTCATTGTCCAAACCTACTTGCCCTGACCCCTCTCACCTTCTTCTTTCCAGGGGACTCCTCAGGACTCCACATGGCTTTCCTCTTCAAGTCTGCCTTCCTCGAAGGCAAGAACAACTTCTTCTCCCCAGGAGGCAAGGGCACTTTCTCCCTGTGCCATTCCCCAGGCCTGTGGCTACTGGGGATGAGGGCATCACATTCCTGAGCATGTCTCAGGAGCCTGGCATCCAAAAAGCCTTTGGCCTTGGCCTGCTGGGAGCCCTTGTCCTTTCTCTCCTCAGAGGGCTTGTGAAGTGCCAGCTGCAGGGCTTTTTTAGTGATGGAGTTTAGCTCCTCTGTTTTCTTGACTTTGGTCTGCTCCTTGTTAGCCTCTTCTGTGACCTGCAAAAGACCAGGCTCACTCTCCAGCTTCCGGACTTTTTTCCATTTGTCATGCTCCAGGGGCTTGCTGGGCCTTTTGATACCCACAGTCTTCCTGGCCAAGGCCTCCTTGGTGTGCACAAGAGGCTTCAGAGAGCTGTGTGTGCTCATAACGTGAGATTCCAGAGGAGCCTGAGTCACTCGGCCAGAGGTCTTGTGAAAATGCTTGGTGGTTTGGCCAGAGGTCTTGTGAGTGTCCTCGGCCACTTGGCCACAGCTCTTGTGAGGAGGCTCCCTTGCCTTGGAGTGGTGCTGGCAAGAAGTGCTGCTGATGCCCGGCTCCTGCTTTGCACCCTCCTCACGTCCATTCCTACGGGCAATTTCCCTGAGACCCTCTCTTGCCACTAATCCTTGCTTTCTCTGGGTCACCAGGTTGTCAAGGCGCCACTTTTTAGCAGTTGATGGCTCAGGCTGCCAACAAAAGAGAAAAGAAGGATTCAAGACTGGTGCCTTTTGTGACTCTTTCTGTCCTAGCACAGCTCACCAGAGCCCAGGGACTCTTGCCCAGAGGTCATCAAGTCCGGCCTTTGGCCTGTGAAGAAATTACTCTAAACTAACCGGCAACAAACTTGCGCCTTGAGCACCATGCATGGATATGTGAGGAATAAAAAACCATAAACCAGTCAGTGGCAAATAACGAAGCTTCATTGCAGTGAGAGGGGTCTTACACATCAGTATTTCCAGGGCAAATCTGGCAGAATTTGGTAACAGAGTACCACATCTGCTTCCTTCCTAAGACACGGCACTGCAGTGGGCAAGGGGCTGTGGAAGCAGCCTCTCCATGGTCCCTGAATTCACCTCACACACTGGCAGGTCCAGCACCCTTGGAAGGTTGTCCTCCTCACTGTCACTGCAGCTGATCTCTCTGTCACACACTGAGGAGCTGTGGCACTCCCTGGTGCTCCCTGACTCCGAGCTGCTGGGCTGTGCTGCTGCCACCCTCTTGTGCTGGGACTGGAGAGCCCTGCAAGGCCACCAGGAGACAAAATTAGGAAGCAGCAGAGGTGAAGCATTCCATTCCACTATTCCATTCCACTCTATTTCTATTCCACTGACATGGAAGCATTCAAACCTAAAACTGAACCTTGTGTTTGGGCACTGAGAGCAGAGGGGAGAAGGCCAGAGGACTACATGGCCTTGCTCAAAATACAAAGTACCAGAATGAAAAAATGCTTGCAAATTATCAAATCTCAAACTCACACCCATTCAGACAAACATACACAATTCCCATAGCTTATAGAAATTTTATCTTCATCCCACTCTGCAGCTAGCTATATTATAAGCATATAAAGTGAGGTTCTTAAAAAGTCCATGTGAAATACTATATTTCTTTGTGTTTCTTTTGAAATAAAAGAACTACAACACATTTTTGAAAACCTCTACTTGGGTAATTGAAGAAAGTTTCACGACAAAGGAACTTGACAATGTCATCAGTAGATCTACACAGTTTAGGTAGCTGTAGCATTACTTGTCCTGCCAGGCACCAAAACCATAGCCAGGAATGATCCGATTCAGCTGGTATCCCTTGGCATTTATCTCAGCCTCAGCATTATCAGTAGGTTGACGAGTACCAAGTGGGACAAGATGTTAAGCACCACAGAGCTTATAGGAAGACAAAAACTTCAGTCTGGTACACAAAGACTTAAGAGGTTTTTTCTTCACTTTTGTTATGTTTTGCTTTTTATCACAGCCAGTGTAGTCATGACATGGTTTAGTGCACTCGGCATTGCTGGATTAATAATATAACTCTTGATGACCTTCAAGTGCTTTTCAAAACAAAGCAATTCAGTGAATCCATCATACAACAACATTTTTGCTGTTGGTGAAAATTCCCTGCAATCAAGTTTGCTGAGAAAAATTTACTAATAACCCAAACTGATTTGCATTCCAGGTTCTTGTAAGCAACTGCCCAGCAGAGATGAGAACAGAGCCTGGTTACTTACAATGCTCTTGGCTGAGAACTGGGCAATGTTTCTGAAGCTGTGCCAGCCTGCTCTGGAAAGCAGAAATGAAAAGGTTGCATTTATATGCCTCCCTCAGAGCGTATATTACCCTGTGGTCTCTCAGCACCAGATTAGAGAGTCACTTTCTTCTAGGGAGGGCTTTGCCACCAAGATTGTTCATCACTCCAGATGGGAGTTTCCTAACTCAATACTGCTTGTCCTCTGCTGAACTGCTGCCTTGAGCTCAAGGTAATGAATGATCAGAGTTTCCTAAGCCATTCCTAAATCCATCCCTGTTCAGCAAAGCAGAGGAAATCACCCTGCTTCACCAGTAGGAACACTTGATGGTCTCTGCTACAGAGAACACACAAAATTACCTGACAGCACACAAACAACTGTGTTTACTTTGCACGTCTACTTACTCTGCTTCTGTGCTGCAGATCCATCAGGTTGGGATTCCTAGAATAAAAGGACAAAGGAGCTTAGCATGGAGTCAAACAGCACATCTACTGACATCAAAACTGTGTTAATGGCACCTTATGGGCATGCGCATTTTTGAATAAATCTTTTGAAAACACTCTAAGAGCTGCCAAAGAGCTGAGCTGAATTTCTGCTCAGCAGAAAGATCTCTTGTCATTTCTCAGAAGGCCTGGCATAAATGGGCTGGGTCACCTTTGTTGCCAATGGAAGTTTGGAAGTCTCTGCTCTTGGAGGCGTCTGGAGATGGGGCAGGAGAGCTGGCAGTGAGCTGCTCATTTCCTGGAAAGAGAGGGAGAGAAGCAGCTCTCAAAATGGATTTTGCCCCCACCCGGTTTGTTAATGTATGTGAAACATTAGCAGACACAGAGATCTTCTATTTAAGAGCACTTACCGTGAAAATTTCTTCAATTGGTGGCACATCAGAGGGCTTCTTTGCCTGAAACAAGAACGAGGGAAACAGCAGGAGTTTGTTTGGGTTTGTTACTAATTGGCAGGAACTCAGCAAACCTTTGCTTACCAACAGCTCCATAAATGTATTGCAGATGTGTAAGAGTAAGAATGAAAAAGGCTGATCTAAAGGAGAGTTAACAACAGAGACCAGGCATGGACAGAGCTGAACCCAGCAATGTCAACTCCTCTTACTCTTCCTGCTCTGAGATGTCTGTCTTCCCTTTGCAATCTGGCAATCAGGGGGCACTGCTTTCATCTCTAAACTACTGCTCCTCCTCCTACTGATCTTTATTACTATTACTAATTTTTGAAATTATTATAATTGTTTTAGTTATTATTATCATTATCACCATCATCATAACTACCATATCCTTATTATCTGTAATGTTTAAATAAAGTATGTTTTTGTAATCTGCTCCCTTTATGAAACTGCACTTTCCCTAAGCTGCTGTTGAAGCAGTTGTTCCTTGCCTGCAAAGGCACAGGCTGCATGTAAGACTTGTGCATAAAGCCTCAGTAGTTTAAAAAAACACTAAAGCAGTTAGAAATAATAATTGCCAATTCTTCTAAGACAGTTCACAAGAGACAAGAATATTTGTCATTTAGACATATAAAATCAGAGTCTTTCTTTTACTGAAGTTAACAAAAAAACAAACCAAAACCACCTGGGTATAATGCAGCCCCACACAAGGTACAGCTTCTGCTTGGTTTCTAACTCTCAACACTGTTTATGGTCAGGGAACTCAGGCAGGTCTCCAGGCAGGCTCCTTCTGCCAAAACTGGACTTCTGCTCAGCAGCAAGATCTCTTGTCATTTATTGGAAGCCCCGTAATAAGTGGGCTGGGTTACCTTTGCCTGCACAGGAAATTTGGAAGTCTCTGTTCTCTCAGGTGACTGAAGGGAGGGCAGAAGAGGGGGCAGGGGGCTGCACATTTCCTGCAAAGAGAGGGAGAGAAGCAGCTCTCAGGACACAGAGGGAGTTTTACCCTTCCCAGAGTCAGAGGGATCCACCTCCCCATGGATCTGTACAGGCTTTCCCATGGAGATCTGCTACTGAAGAGTACCCACCTTCAATATCCCTTCAATGGACTGCACAGCAGTGTGCACCATGGGCTGGAACAAGAAAGAGGGAAGCACTGTCAGTTTGTTTGGGGATTTTCCTCATTGATAGCAAACAAGCATGCACTCAGTCAACATTTCCTGACCAGTAGCTCTAAAAATGTCATGCAAGTCCATTCATCATGAAATGCTAGTAAGGAATAACAGTTTCATCTGAAGGGCACTGAGGAAAAGAGACCAGGCACAGCAAGAGCTGAAACCACCAGTCACCTCCTGCAAGATCATTGTCTGGCTTCCCTGGCAGTCAGGAAACACCCTTTCCATCGCTGACTTTTTATTCATCTTATTAAGAAAGTATGTTTCTGCAGCGTCCTCCCTTTACTGAATATAATTTCCTTTACCTAGTAAAGTAGCAGCTAAGCTCTGCCTGCAAAGGCATAGGCAGCCACTGCAAGTGAAAGAGTTGAGCAAAAAGTTTCATTAGTTAAGAAAAACAGTTAGAAAATATAGTTTTCAATTCCAGAGAAATTCCCAGTTCAGTTCTAGAGAAGGAGTAATATTTGTCATTCACCCAAATAATACGAGACTCATTTTTCTGAAGTAAAAAACAAAACAAAAAAAAACCCCAACCAAACAAACCCCAAAAATCAAACGACCTTCATTGAAATGCAACCCTTGTAAGGTGCAGTTGGTTCTTGGCTTCCAGTTCAGAACACTCTTCCTACTCAGGTAACTTGGGCTGGCTCCAGGCTGGTTCCTCCTGCCAAGATTGAGCTTTTGCTTGGCAAAGCACTTGACCATCATCACTTGGCCTCCTGGAAAGGCATCCTACTACTTCTTACACACAGCACTTGAACACAGAAAAGGGTTCAGGCTTACAGGCACAGGAGCTTTTCTGAAGGACTAAAGCAGAGACCACAAACTTCACACTAAGCCCAGCTCATGGACCAGCTCTGCAAGGTTGCTTTGATTCTGGTGAGCATTTCTGGCACAAGGAAAGCAGCCACACATGGAGCACGTGCAAGATAGAGCAGACTACTCATCTGTTTTCAGCCAGCTTCAAGGGAGAAATTATCCTATTTCCTGAGAATAGCAGTGACTTTAAGTTATCCTCAAATTCTGCTTCTTGCCTCCAGACTTTGTAAACTGCAGAGGAACACAGCTTGAATTGCCCTTTTTATTGTTTGGTTGGGATTGTTTTGACTCTCCTTTTTCAACACACTCCAAGGAAGATGTCACATTCCTGTTCCTTTCTGCACACTGACACTCCCTAATTCTTGGCCCTGCCATGAAGCCTCTGACACATCCCAGTCTGTCAGTGCAGGCAATACCAGGCTCCCGCTGGGGCTGAGGGGCTCCTAAAGACACGAACAAGGAGGTTGGCTTTACAAACAGCTTTGTTCATGTGCTGGGAGAAGAGGTGAAACCTGGCACTGGAGCACAAGAGATACATCTGAGCTTCATTGATGCACAATTTTCAAGGCTTCTCACAGCTCCTTTGGAAAAATGCCTTCAAGAGACTGGGGTGACGTAGGAAGCGAACGTTCTGCTTTGGGCAAGAGGAGAAAGAGCTGTTCAGTGTCTCTGTGAAGGCAAAGTGAGTCCCTGCATGGTTATCCCCTGTGGATTAAGTCACTCTGCACTGCATTCTGCTTGTCTGTTCCAGCTGGAAGCCTCAAGGTTTCAGTGCTGCCAGGAAAAGAAGCCATCAAGAAGGAATTCCCAGCTGCAGGTGACATGTGCCTTAGACGCTGAATGCACCAAACTCCTGGCCTGGAGGAAATGGCTTTCTGAAGGGATGTCCAGGGATTTGCCAGGAAAAATCCTATTTGGCGTGTGGCTGTTCACTATAACTGAGGCCAAAGACTTTAATTCCAGTGGATTTCAAAGCAGGAGGAGGGAAGAACAGCAGAGTTTCTTCTGCTCTAGACCTCTTCACTGTCAGGTTCCCTGCAGGGCACGAGTCTCCCCACAGCTCTTGTTTCACCCAAAACAGCAGGGAGGGGTGACCTTTCATCCCAAGGCCCCCTTGATCAGCCTTGCCAAGATCCTTTCTCTGGCTGAATCTTTCTCCTGCATGCAGCACAGCTCACGGGATATTATCTGAGAGCCAAGGAGCCCAGCCCTGTTGCCCAATCACCTCTCCCATATTGAACACCCAGCACACAGGCCATAGATGCAGGGCTGCAGCCTCACTGTATCTTCCTCCTCCTCCCTCTCCAGGCTTCAGCACTGCAAGGCTGTACGATCAAAGACAGGTTCATCTTTCCGAGAAAGTCGAAGGAAGGAAATAAGATATCAACAGAACTGAAACAAGCAGAAAATGAAAGATGGGACTTTTCCCTTACAGAGCCATTGTCCAAAACAACCATGAAGAGAAACCAGTGACTCAGGGGCCACAGTCAGTGATCCCTACTGCAGAGGAGGATCATTCAGCATATTCACTCCAAGTTTCATCTCTCAGATCCTAAATGGACTCTTCCTGGAATGAAAACTCCAGAAGGGCTAGACAATGATGCCAAAGGACAAGTGGGAACACTGCCTGGTTTAGCACCCGAAGTCCAGGAAGGGTTTATAAAGGAGAAAATCTAGAAAGGAAGCAGAGGGCAAGAAATGTCTGATGCTGCTGCAGAGGTCTCAAGGGGACACCTGAAGAGTGACAGTATTTAAGGCCTCCTGTCCTGACTGCCCGCAGACAGCAGAGAGGGTGAGGCAAGGGGCTGTGGGAGCAGCCTCTACATTTGATTTGCATTCACCTCAGGTGCTGGTGCTCTTGGAAGTGCAGACACTGAGGAGCTGTGGCACTCCCTGGTGCTCCCTGACTCCGAGCTGCTGGGCTGTGCTGCTGCCACCCTCTTGTGCTGGGACTGGAGAGCTCTGCAAGGCCACCAGGAGACAAAATTAGGAAGCAGCAGTGAGGAAGGTTACTTACTTATTCCATTGACATGGCAGCATTCAAAACTAAAACTGAACTCTGTGTTTGGCCACTCAGAGCAGAGGGATGAAGGCCAGAGGAATACATCGCCACGCTCCAAAAATAAAGCATATATGAAAAACCACTCTGGGAATAATAAAACCTCCAACACCCACCCAGCCAGACAAGAATGTAAACAGATTTCACTGCTACATTATGAAGCTGCATTCAGCCAACTCAAGTTGATAAAAACTACCAAAACGGCCCAGTGCCTTTCTGAAAGCCCCAACCCCCAAAAGAAACACTTCCAATAGAGGGTAACAAATTTCAGGATGGATTCTTGGTCAATACAAAACCAGAGGATCTACAGACACACTGGGGGTGAGGAGGAGAATAGAATGGAGCACCAGGGGAAATACAAGTCTGGTTCATAGGCCAACTCCAGCATGCCTGGATTGTTCATTTCTAATGGCACCCTTCCTGAAACCCTCACAAGAATGAAACCAATAAACAACAGCAGCTCTGAGCAGCATCAAACCAAAGGCTGCAGCTTCAAGGGAAACCAGGAAGCCCTTCCCTCTCCCCCTCAAATGAAAAGTGGTTTGTTTGTTCTAGAGGGTAGTATGGGGACACAACTGTACCTTGGAGGAGCCAGTGAAGAAGATGGCTTTTCCACAACCTGTTTTGGTCACAAAAACAGAGAGGAGAGGAGGAGGCAAGGTTAGCTGAGGGAACTCAGCACAGTGCAACAAGTGGGGATGATTTCAAGGCATGTCTGTGTGCCTGGCGTAGGCACCACCTAAAAGCCACTTGGTCAGCAGCACTCTCAGCACTCCCACTTCTGGCTAACACTCTCAGATAATGCTTGTGCTGACAATCAAGATAAAATGGGCTTTGTGCTTCCACACAAATGACATGCTTCAAGTGTTCCAGAAAAACATCACATTGCAGATCACAACTGAAACACAAGTAGGAGTCCCTGAAGCATTTTCCATTCCTCTGCCTCCTCTGGCTCAAACGTGTTACAGCTCTACCCATACAGAGCCTACTGAAAACAATGGAAAAGAGGCAAGAGAAGTTTGTTGCCACATTGGCCCACTCAGAAACACTCTGAGACACAACGGCATCTGGTTCTCAGGAACACATGGGGCTGGATGCCTTTTGTTTCCCAAATGGAAATTTGGAAGCCCAGACATGAGGCAGCAGGTCCAGAGCCTTTGGACAAGGGGAGCTCAGGAAAGGCAACCCCCAGCTTGAGGGAGGAGCAGCTCTGGCTGCCTGGCATGAGTTGTCAGTCTGGTCCTTGAACTGCTCTAGGCAGCGTTACGCTCACAGACTGAGAGGAAGGCTGATCTTACAACTCCAGCTTTTATCCCTACTTCTCCTCAGCCCAGCCCAAAACACACTTTCAGGGAGGGCAACGTCTACTGAGTCAGCAGGAGCTGAACAATGTATTTTTTCCCCAACCACTTCTTTCATGTATGCAAAACATGAGCAAATACAGAGATCTATTATGGAAGAGACCAAACTTCAACGTTTTTGCAGTGGATGGCACATCAATGGGCTTCTTTTTCTGAAACAAGAATGAGGGAGGCAGGAGGAGTTTGTTTGGCTTTTTTACTAATTGACCTGGACACAGCAGCATTTGGTTACCAACAATTCTAGAAATGGCATGCAATTCCGTTCATAATCCAGTGCTACTAAGGATCAAAAGGCCCATCTGAAGGGGAATTGAGAATGGAGGCCAAGCGGAAAAGCAGCTGAAATTCCCAAAGTCATCTCTTCTGCCACTGAGGAAAAGAGGAAATCCCTTTGGAACCTGGCAGGCTGGAAATATTCTTTCCATTTGAAAACTACTGCTGCTGCTACTACTACTGCTACTACTACTACTACTACTACTACTACTACTGCTGCTGCTGCGGCTATTTATCATTACTGTGATTATGATGATGTAAGTATGTCTGTGCAGTTTTCTCCCTTTATGGAATTCTACTATTATACTATCAAGCAACAAACTTTGTCTTCAAAGGCACAGGCTGCCTCAGCATTTAAAAAGTTCTGCAAGAAGCTTCCTTAGTTAAAAGAAAAACAGCCAGAAATAATAGATCCCAATTCTTCTAAGCCCTTTCTAGAGAAAGGGGAATATTTCTTATTCACCCAAACAAAAGGAGACTCCTTATTCTTCTCAAGGCAACAGCAGTCTGGACAAGACACTGACTTCTGATGTTTCTGGAATGATGCCCCACAGTTTATGCAAGTTCTGGCTGACTTTAGGCATCCACTTGTTGCCCCTGCAGGATTTGCAAATCCCCGACTACCATTTCTCACTCTTCCCTTGCTTGGCAAAGTGATGGATTTAGCAGCCAAATTTGGAGCAGTGGAGGTTCTCCAGGGGTGCTCAGAGACACACTATGGAGAGAAGTTGGCTTTGAGCTACTCCAAAGAGCTGAGTCCATGTCCAGATGATGGCAGAAGCTGGCAGGGACTCCAGCCCTCCCTCAGAAACACTTTGTCTGAGAGAAAAACACTCCTTCCCCTCCCTCACTGCACTCCCCAAGGAAGATGCAGCATCCCTGCTCCTTTCTTCACACTCCCTCAACTGGGCTTGCAAGCAGCAAGGAAAAACACTGCCCATTGCTGGGAGCCTCAGGGCTGATTGCAGCACTCTGCACTTTCAAGGGCTGGAGATCCACACTGCTGCTTCATCTTCTTGGCATGAAGCATGGCTCCTGCAGAAGGCAAGGCCCTGCAGTGCTCTGCTTCTCTCAGCTGCCTCCCGTTTTCCACATGATGTTGCCTCCAGTCCTTTGCAGCTGATCAAGAGCATTTTCCAGGAAAAGCTGGCTGCAGTCTCCAGCTCTTCCTTCTCATTCCAAAGCCAAACACAATTTGAAAACCATCTCCATGGCCATCCTACACCAACTGCTGTGCTTCAGCACTGTGGGCTCCTACATTCCATAGGGCACAGCAACATCCCAGTGCTGATGGATCAGCCTGGCAAAACCCCAAATTGCACCTGGCAACCAAGTGCCTTTGACCTCTGGGGAGGCTGAGCCATGAACCAGGCAGGGCCTGTGTGCTGCTCCCGTGGCCTTGAGGGACTGCAACAACAGAGGACCCCAACAATGGAACTCACCTTGACAGGCTCAGGAAGGATTTCGGGTTGTGGAGCTTTGGTTTCTGACCTCCCATTTGAGAGACCTTCACTGCTGACACCGTAGCTCTGTTCAGGCTTAGGTCTGGTGCTCAGTGATTCTGGTGAGGATTCTCTCCATATGTCCTCACATGGATTTGTCTTACTGGAGGCTGGCCTGTGACTGGAGGCCTGGGAGTTGGATTGGGGCTTTTTTGGGATCCATCTGGGATTCAGAGGGGACTCATTGCTCAGGAGCACCTTGGAGTCCACATCGCCCAGCAAGTTCTTGATGCGCCTTGAGAGCTCATCTTCTTTATCTGTCTGCAGCACAAGAACAGAGAGGGGGAAATGTCAGAAACAGCCCAAGCAAGAGATCCAGCTCAGCAAGAGACATTGCTCAGCATCTTCATGGAATCACCATGCATCCCCACAAGGGCAGTTAGGCAAGCTCAGTGCAGCAGATGGGAAGATGTCGTGTTTGCAGGAATCAGGCTCTAGGCTGCTACAGCCCATGCAGAAGGCACAGCTCTCCTCTCCCACCCCAAGCCTCCTTCCTTCTCTCCTTCCAGCCTGCACTCCTCTCCCATTACCTTGTAGGGCTTGGCAAAGAGGGGAGTCTTCTCCAAAAATGGATCTTTCTCCTCTGGAGCCACCTGCCTCCTCCGCCTCTCTTGCTCCACAATACGGAGCAAGTCTCTGTTGTTCTTCCACCTTTCACACAGAGACACAGAAAAGAGACTTAACACTCCAGGCCCTGTTTATACTCCCTGCAGAAACGGGGCCTTTCCCACAAGGGCACATGGCCAGCAGCAAAGCAATGTTGAAATCCTCAGCATGCTGACAGTGGACAGATCAGTTCTGTCCACTGTGTGCTGTGCCCCAGAGCCATGAGACACACAGGGGACAGCACAATCCTTCTCAGGGAATGCTACTCCTGATCCCAGCCTCCAAGAAGGCTGGGAAGGGAAAGACTCTCCCCCCATTTCCTTGTGAAAGGCAGAACCAGTCACTGGGCTGATCAGCACATGAGCTGGCAAATCCACTTGCAATGATTAATGGGAGAAAGCGCCAGTCTTGTTCTCCTTCAGACCTCTCACCCCAGTCTCCCCCCTTGTGAGTCAAACAGAATCTTCTGTTCTGAAGGTGTTTCAACTCTCAAGGCATGAACTTTGCCCACTTTATTAACAACCTTGGAAATTCATTCTGGACTTCAAACATACATTTGGAAAGCTGCTTCCCTAGGAAATCATGGAGCTGCATTTAAAGCCATCCTATCAGCGTAATTAGAAAGGAGTTCTCAGGAATTCAGAAAACACCAGGTCAAATCCCCCTGTTCCTTCTCAGCCACATATGTATGTACTCAATCACGGCTGAGAAAACACAAGAAAACAACAATAAAGTGTCCCAGCATGGAAAGCCAGATCCTTTAAACTGTCCCTGGCCTTTGAAAGACTACTGCAAAATGGGGCAAACTCTGGCTCTGATATTTATGGACATCGGGGAAGGAAAAGCATGCAGGCACAGCGGATGCAGGTATCTCTATCTACTCTACTGCAAAGTCTTTGTACATACAATTCATAAAGTCTTCTTTGCAAATGAAATTCCCTAGTGTCCCGGGTTGCAAGGGGGGAGCTTTGTCTGCTCCAGCAGTGACATTTACTCCAATACCACACCAATAATCAGCTCCTGAAAGTTTAATCATTCCTAGAGCCGAGGCACAGCTGCCTCATCTCATCCTGAGGGGCTGCCACTTACAATCAACAGGTTTTTGCACTGGATGGCATTCCTAATTCAGAGTCTATGAGTCTGCTGTCTACTGAAATGCCCAGACTTTTTAGATAAGCCTGTAGATCTCCCAGTCTCCCCAGCCCTGGAGACACCTTTGCTGCCCATGTCTGGCCTGCCCTTGAAGGTGTTTGTCCAGATGCTCTTCAAACCCTTTGCAAACCTGAGCTCTGCTGCCACTCAGAACCCTGCACATTTCCCTTAAGGTCAGGGAACACTGGAAGCTTTGGGAACTGCACCTCCAGGCTTTGCACCAACACGCCCAGCACCTGGGAGCCTTGGTGCAGGGAGACTGCACAGTCCCAAGCCCTCCATCTCCAGGGCGAAAACAGCTCAGCACTGCAGATTTACAAATAGTCCTGTACTTGCTGCAGCTGCTCCTCACTTGATGTGTCACCAGGAAAACCCCAACAACCTGACTGCTCAAAGAAGCAGATGAAACTGAATGCCTGCCATGAAACATCACCTCAGTCCTCATCATCTTCAAATATCTTTTGACACAAGAAGTAAAAATTCACACAATTCGCCCCCATCCCAAAAAAACGCAACTCGTGCTTTGCTACAGACTGAAACAGGAAAATACTCCTAGGCCAAAAGCATCCTCAACTGCAGAGGGGAGTGCCCTGGCTCCAGCAATAAGAGATTGGCTTCAGAAATTTCAGCAGAGAATCTGTCCTGACCCAGGATCTCATCCAGGCCTGGGTCTGTAAAAGAAGCTCTTAAAATACCAATGTGCTCTGAAGCCACTCTCACTGGCAGGCAATCCTTACTTCATTTCTCCCACTCTGGAATGCTGATTCTTGCATAGCAGGGGGAATTCTTTTTCTAAACCATCACAACATTCAGCACAGCACCCGGGAAGCCAAGATTACATCAAATTAATTCCTACCTGTTGTCTCTCTTCTGCTTGTCTGTTGGTTCCATTAGGAAGCCTCAGTTGGAGTCACCTTCTCTGGAAGAGAACAAACAGATATTCACCATCTGCACAAGTTCATGCCTAAAGGGGAGGTCAAGATCTCCAGGGACTTGCTGCACTCAGAGCCTGGAGTGCCCGACTGGGACTCATTCCAGTGCTCCTAAACAGAAACCAACCAAACACAAGGATGAGAATGGGAGAACCAAGAGATCCATTTTCCCCTTCCCCCAGCAGGGATGCTGCATTTCAAGTGAGCACTGAACTCCAGATTTGGCCAAGAGCATAACAAACCAGGCCACTGCTACAGGCTCCAGGAAATTTAGTTCCATGTTCAGAACAAAAGTGCCCTAAGAACCCTGCCTGTAGACAATTAAATGGGCCCCACATGAATGGCAGCATTTGTGGAAAGAGAAAGGAAAGAAATGGAGGGTAAAAAAAAGCCATAAAAAGACAGTTCTAGATGAAAAGATAACAATATTCCCTCAACAGATGCAAGAGGGAATCTTGCAATGCAGGATCTCAAAAAGCCACAAAAAGGACTGAAAACATTTACATTTCAATTGGTGATATTCACTTGCAGCACTGCAAACTCTGGAGGGAGCAGAATCATTTCTCTCTGGGGAGGAGGCTACAGGAGCATCCTGTGATGGCTTCTGAACCACCCCACTGGCACAACTGGTGTGAAACAGACACTTGTCCAACCTATCCTTGAATGATTCAAATATTCTGGTGGCCACTGTTCTTATAGACACATGATTACAAATATAGATACAAACAAGGCCACTGTCATTATAATGGCCTTGTGTCTTCAAACTGGAAAAATTATCAGTCAACAGCTTTGGTTTCACTTTGGCATGTGGCTGTTTCCACATGGGCTTTGCAGCCTCCCTCTGGAGTCCCCGGCTGTGACCGTTCAACTGCAAGAGCGGCCCCTGGCAGCTGCTCCCACTCCCAACGGGGCAATCCCAGGCCCCAGCTGGAGCACCTGCTGCAGGCAGTGCCCAGGAAAAGCCCAGAGTTCCCCCTGGCACCCATCTGCTGCCTCTGCCCTCAAGCCTCTCCCTCTCCGTGCTGGCACCTTTTGGCAGCACGTGGGGCAGAAGCCAGGGGCCTTTGGGCTTCCCCTGTCACCCTCCTTTCCCAGGGATTGCCTGGCTCTCCTGCTCTTCAGAGACACTTAGCATTCAAGCTGAATCTGCAGCAGCAAGCCCTCCTGCAACCTTGCCCTCTGCACTTGCAAGGGATTTGTCCCGCTGCAAGCTGGAGGAGAATAATGCTAAATATTTGCATCCAGAAGGCCTTGAAGGCCATTTGGCCGGTCAGTGACTCTTTCCCAGCAAAGTGCTGTCAGCTGGCAGAGGCAGGAGCAAGAGCCTGGCTTTGAAGCTGTTCCTGCTGGTGCTCAGCGCTGCAATGCAGCAGAGACAGCCGCGGCTGCTGTGTTCGCCCCCTGGCAGCAGAGCGCAGAATTACCTGGCACAAGCCCGCGGGCTTGCGGGCGAGGAATGTCTCCGAGCGGCAGGAAAGGCGCTGGAACAGGCTTTCAGGCCGAGCAGCGCTCCCCGAGTGGAGCTGCGCTCGCTCCGCGCTGCTGCAGCCCGCGGGCGCTGCCCACAGGCGGCTCTGCCCTTGGCAGGGCCCGGGTGCCGGCGGAACGTGCCCGGCCCGGCCGGGCGGTGTCCCGGTGCCACGGGGGCTCAGCGGGCACGGAACCCTGCTGCAGCCTGCCCGCAGCCCCGGCTGCACTGCGGGAACCCAGGCCTGCCAGGCAGCAGCACACGGGCTCTCCCCACGGCGGGGCCAGCAGGGCCCTGTGCCACCGAGCCCCCGGGCCCTGCCGGCACCGAGGGAGCCCTCAGGGACCTGAGGTGACAAAGGCTCTCCTCACAGACAGGACACCTATTGCCAGCCTCTGTCCCACCTAACCCAATGGCTCCATGTGACCTTCTGCACTCTGTGGAAATAAAAGCACAGCTTTCATTCCATTTCACATTTCTTTTTTTTTTTATTACAAAATTGTCTACTTCATCCTCTTTAAATGCACAGTTTGGTTTTAAAGGATATAAAATCCCATGTTCATTTTTCCATGCTTAATGCTGGTGTTCAAGAGAAAATTTAGGGGTATTTCCTTCTGGCCTTGCAGCACTTGAATAAAAGGTCTCCTTGGTGTGCAAAGGAGGCTTCTAGCTGTTGCATTTCTGTGGGCAGAGGAGTGTCCTGAGGAGCTCTGGCCACTTGGCTCTTGTGAGGAGGCTCCCTTGGCTCGCTGTGCTGCTGTGAGGAATTGCTGCAGATGGACCACTCCTGCTTCTTGCCCTGCTCCTATCCATCCCCACAGGCAATTTCCCTGAGACTCTCTCATGGCACTGTGGTCTCTTCTCTGGCTGCAATCTAGGCAGTTCTTTTTTTTTTTTCCTTCATAACTATTTTATCCCAGATGCATTACTGCCATCCATCATTGATGGCCTCCATGACTGTGAGGGGAGGGAATATCTCGGTGTTATTTTTAAAGGAACTATTTCATTTCTACTCAAGAAAAGGAAAGTGACAAATGCTATAAAGCAATCACATAAAGCCAAGTTTTAAAATTATGGAAAGCAGTATGTAAATAAATTAGGTTTATTGCTTTGCAACCTGTTTCTTCATCCAATTTGATTAATTCAGGCAGTTTGATGCTCTGATACCGAAAACGTCTTCCTTTCTTCTGCTGCTCTCTACATTTGAACACCACTGGGAGAATTCTTGGCATCCTTTAGGATCTATCCTCGTGGATCCCTTCCAGCTCAGAATATTCTGTGATTTTGGACCAATGTCCCAGTACTTGGCACTGCTGCGGGTGCATCTGGAATGGTGGGCTCAGGTTTGGGACCACACTGTGAGGCTGGGGCACGTGCAGAGATGGCACTGGAGCTGGTGAGGGGCAGCTGAGGGAGGCCGGGCGGGTTCAGCCTGGAGCAAAGGAGGCTCGGGAGGCAGCTGCAGGAGGCTGCAGCTGCTGCAAGAGGCTGCTGCTGTTCTCCCTGGCAGCCTGAGGGCAGCTGCAGCCCCCAGGCTCAGAAGGGCTGAGCAGCTTTGCCAAGAGCTCCCTGCCACATCCTCTGTGGGAATGCTCAGAGCCAGAGGATTTTGGGAAAGCTGTAAAAGGCAGGCCTCAGAGACAGCAGAACTGTGATTAGAGCTAAGTGGTAGCCCTAAGGTTTGTCAGCAGAAAAGTAATGTAAGTAGTAGAACTATAAGGACAAAGAGAACAATGGTCAGTGTATTAACGCTTGGCTAGAAGAACTCCCTAAGCTACAGAAAAGTATATCTAGAAAGAGATTAGGAAGTTCTAAGCTTAATTCTGGAGCTCTGTGCATTGTATTTTAAGGCTTACAAACAGGTATTGTATTCAAAATCAGCAAGCATTATTTTACCCAAAGGTACGTGTTTTTCTAGTGGTTGGATAGAGCTACTGTCAATATGCTTTTGCTTTGTGTGATTGGCCAAAAAACTCTGGAGTTGTAACACTGGGTTCTTGGTCTGCTGTCAGGGACATGAGCTGCTGCAATCTTCCCATTGTCATAAACATGTAATGAGACTGATGCTGGCAAATAAACAGCTCGAGGTGTGTTCCACAGCAGTCCCATCCTGTTGGTGATTTGTACATAGACCCCCAGCAGGCAATATTCCCAAGGGGGCCGGAGGACAGGGGCTGCTGCCATCCTTTTGGGTAGAATGGGGTTCAGGGTGCCCTGGAAGAGGCTGGCAGATCCCAGGGCTCAGGAAGGCAAGCCGGGTGCCACTGGTGCCACTCAGCGTGAGGGAATTGTGCGTGGCCAAAGGGGGAAAGCTGCCAGTGGCGTCTGGCTCTGGGCAAGGCCTGTGGCCAACATGGAGCTGGGAAAGGGGCCAGGGGCAGCTGCCCTGGGCCTGGAGCTCTGCCAGCCTGGGGCTGAGGGCACCTGGGTGACACCAAATCCTGCCTGGCACATGGCATGTGTGAGAGACAGTCTGGAGTTCCCTTCCTTTGCCTCACAACCGTCTGTGAGAGTCTGTCCGAAACTTCCCTCATTTTTTGCCTCTCGATCGTCATGAAAGCCAAGACCACCGGGGAAAGGGAAAGATCCTGTTCTGAAAATCCAGGTCTGTCTGGTCCACCAAGCCAGATTATTGCCTACGGGTGTGTTTGCTCAACTCATGGAACACTGCACCCAAGAAGGGGCAGTGTGCTCTCCTTCGCCTGCATCACCTAGCAACACTAGTGCTGGAATTTCTCCACCCTTCTGACTTGCCTGGACTTTCTCTCTGGAATGACCTTCCCAGAGATCACCACTAAAAGACCCTCCATTCCCCATACATCATCCACCGTGACAGATGGACTGAGATGGGAGAGGTTTCTCCCTCAAGGACTGAGACATGCGACCCCTACATGAAAAGCTCCCCTCTTCTTCCCAAAAGGATTGAGAGTGAAATCCCCACCGTAGGGTGAGGAAAGGTGTGCGTGGGGACCGGAGCAAGTTTTGCAAGCGACCACTGGACTGAGAAGACAATGATTCCTGCCTACGACATCTGCTGCTGATGACACCTGCTCCTGATGGACTGCTGATGGACTCCTTGTACCCTTTATCAATAGACTATTTTGAAATGGGTCCCCTTCCCCCATTTCAAAAGGACTATAAAAGAGGTTAGAGCTGACTGATACCTTTGAGATCTCCCCTGACGTGAAGACAACTCTTGCCATGATATTTTAGTGAAAAAGCCTCTGCTAGGATTTTTCCTGTCCTGAGGAGCTGAGAGCCTCAGGAAAGAAATGTAAACAAAACTATCTGCTGCTGTGGAATGCCACAGGTGCATCTTCCATTGGTCCATGTGGACTGTTTTAAATCAGTGACCAATCACAGCCACCTGTGCCAAGGCTGTGAGCAGTCACAGGATTTTTGTTATTCATTCCTATTCTATTCTTGTCTTTGTAGCCTTCTGATCTCTTCTCTCTGTTCTTTTAGTATAGTTGTAATGTAGTATTTTAGTATAATATATAACATAATAAATCAGCCTTCTGATGAAAATGGAGTCAAGCCTCGTGTCCTCACACAAGGGGTTCTTGCTGAAACAAGAATGAAGAATGAACTAGGCATTCTGGAGTGGCTGCCAACCACAATACCCTTGAACCCAGAGGCGGAAGAACACCGATGGAAAAGAATAAGACACCTTCTTAGTCAGTGAGAATGGCCTGAAAGGGGGGGAGTGGTGGGGCAGATTGGGTGGCCAGCTGATCCAGTTGACACCCCCTCTCTTGTGGCCATGGCAAGAGCTGGGTGGGATGGCCCTGGCAGAAAGGTCTCCTAGGATTCCCACAGATCCAGGCTCTGACCATGGCTCTGTTCCTCTCCCTTCCAGCCCTTCAAGCCCTGAGGAGAGATGACAGCCCTTCCCAGACAAACATAGTAATTCAACAGATCAGTGGGAGAGCTGCAGAACTGGCTCAGAAGAACCAGTGTTTGTAGAAGACCTGCAAATGCCATGGAAGATGAGACTGCCTTGAGACCAGAAGAGACCAGCTGGAGCTCCAGGCACAGTTCGTGATTGGCACAGCTGAGCCTGTGGGAAACTTGCATGGCTTCAGCCCTCTCCCTGCTTATAGATAGCTCCCTCCCTCCAGTCCTCAGACTCTGCCCATCCCTTCTTTTTCCCTCCATTCTCCCTCCCTGTTCATGGCTCTTTCCCTCTAGTCCTCAAATCCAGCCCTTCCCCTTTTCCCCACCCAGCTCATTCCTTTGCTTCCCCTGCCATTACTAAACAGTTTGGCTCCTTCACTTTGCCTGCATCCCTGTGGAGCTGCAGCAGAACAAATCCAGGGCCCTGGGACACACAGGCCCCTGCTGCCGCTCTCTGCCACGCCGTGTTTTGTGCACAGACCCAGAGGAACGAGGGCAGCTCAGGCTGGCACGGTCCCTGTGCTGAAGGTGCAGTTCCACAACCCTGTGCAGGTACAGATCCTGCTGAGCACACGGAAGGCCAGCAGTGGCACAAGGAGCCCGTGTGTCAGGAGCCAAGTCGTGTCTAGAGGCCCAGCCACATTTGATCCGCTGTTGAGCACGTCAGCAAGATAATGAAGAACAGACAGTGAAGGAAACCTTATGGTTGAACTGGTGGGAATGTGACCCTTGAGAGAAACAATGGATTGGTCAGTTGATGGGAAGTTAACCTGTGAAGGAGGAACAGCACACAGTGGAGCTGTGGTTGGCATGGAGATGGTATCAGAAGCCATTGCGGCCTCATCTGATGCGCTGGCCAAGCGTGAGATGACGTCCTAAGTGGAAAAACTGCAGAGGAGGAGATGTCAGGCCTGTTTCTGGTGTGGAGGGATGAAAATGACAAAGTGCACGCCCTGTTGATGCAGGGGATGCCCTGAAGGTGGGTGGCCTGCCTGCCCCTCCCACTGCAGCACCACGCTGAGATACCCTGAGAGCTGCCCAGTGCTCCTTGCTCCTCTCTGCTGACACGTGAGCCTTTGTCTGGTTTCGGGGTGGCCCTGGCTGTGTGAGGGGGGCTATGTGGGCACGAGACAGCCGGTCCTGTCCCGCTGGGTCCCAGCAGTGCCTGGCAGCTGTCCTGCATCCACGTCAGGATGCTGGCCAAGAGCGGCCCTGGAAGCTGAGGCACAGGTCAGGGCCCATGGTGTTCCCTCAGGATACAGCAGTCCCGAGGGGTCTCCCTCATTCAAAGAAATCTGCAGACAAATGCATTGTCCACCAAAAGCCCTTTTATTGAGCTGACGGGAGGACAGGGGTCTGCACCCCACCAAAATGTTTTTTCTGCCATGTATAGATTTCAGTCGGTTGATGTAGGAATTGTATCAAAAATACCATCCATCTTTACCCTGCTGAGGTGATTGCATAGGCAGGGGGTTAGAAATACATTCTGTCAGATTCCTGTACTTGAAGCTGATGTCCAGGTGCTGGCCAGAGCTGTCTCCATGCCCTAAAGCAGCAATTCTTCCTCATGCCTTCCCTGCCCAAGGCTCATTCCCTACTTGCCCTTCCTTCTTCTGGTAGAATGTGTCTAAAGCTTTTTTCAAGTCCCTCTCCTGTCAAGTTAGGCCCCCCAGGTTTTTCTTATGCTAACTGCTGCTAAGTACTTACCTGTGTCTGTGCTAAGTACTTGTTTGCTTATGTGAATTGCTTGTGCTTGTGTCAAACAAAGGCCTTGTTTCATCCTCCCCTTCTCTTTATCCTGATGCAAATTCTTTTGCAAGATTCCCTCCACAGTCCACAGGACATATGTACTGTTATGCTGCTCTTTTAATTTTCTACCACATCCATAGGTTCATGATGGTTAAGAGGAGGGTTCATTTCTTTTTTTTTTAATTAGAACTGGTTTGCTGAGGAAGGTAAAACTCAGAGGAGCTGTTGGTGATTGCAGATTTGTCCATCACAAGAAGACATCTGACTCATGATGTTCTCTTTATTTCTCTATTTTGGTGATGATTTTGGTAACTTCTTTGATACCAATTTCAGTGTCCATAAGGCTCTGTGAGATGCATTTTTGACTTCTGCCACTGGTCATTCTATATTAGGCTGGTACAGCATTTGTTTTAGAACATCAATGTTCCTTCCAGTTCGGAATTTTGGGTGCTTCATGATACACATCGTACGCATTCTGCATAATCTCAAGAGAAGTTATTGTGTGGTGCAGCTGAAGTCACATCCACTTTTGTTTGTGAATAACAAATACAGAAGTCAGTACTATTAGCAGTTTCATTTAATGAATCTGTTGTAATAGTTGTGCAAGCAGATCTCACACAGGCACACCCCATTCGCACATAACATACCTGTGACTGTGCATGGGTTACTGGGCTCATTTCACAAATACAAGGGCTGCCCTCAGTGTGCAGACACCAATCCTCTCTGTCAAGCCCTGCATTTTTGCACACAAAATTCAGTGCATCCCTTGGCACACATGCTTTGATACTAAGAATTTGCCACTTTCCAGTTTTCTTGTTGAAAATGGCCCACACATTATGCTGAATGGGACTGAGAGTTACATGAGTTCTTATAGCTCCAAGGGCCAAAATTGGAATTACACAGTATTTTGTTGCATTCTTAATGGTTAATGTAAAAGACTGCAGGGTTCTGTTCATTCTATGTGAAACGGACCAATTGCCACCAAGTGTGGAAGTCTTTTTCAAATTCCTTTGTGGTTTCATTTTTAGGCACGATTTAGTTAATTCTCATGGCAATTTCCCCAGCTCTCCTTTTTCTATGTTTTCCTGAGATTACAAACGGTAGCCACAGCTGAGCTTGTCTACACTGAAATGCTAAAGAAATGTTACCCTGTAGTTTTCCCATAAAGCCAACGACTGCTGGAAACAATCCTGCTGTGCATTGTTGGCCAGGGTGGTTAATAGGTTAGCTGCCAGGCTGTGGGTTTGGGCAAGTGTTAGCAGGGCTGATATGAGAGGATTTTGTGTCTGTCCAATATAAAAACTCACAGTGCTTCATTTATTGGCTAAGACTTCTTGATCAATAGAATTTCATATTCCCAGTTCAGACCCAAACCATCCCCTTAAGCCTTTTTTAGACCTATGATTTGGTGAATGGGAATGTATCCATGTTTTCCAGACTTTTAGGCTTTGCTGTATGAATGGGTAGTATTGCTGTTTAATTTTGGATCTTTTAACCTCTATCTTTACATCCAGCTTTTTCAGAGAGTACTGTGGATCTAAAAGCAACAATTGTTCATTTGTTTTTTTTACCACAGAGTGAAAGACTATATTATTTCACGTATGGGTCCCGTACTATGCCATTGTTTGCTAATGTAAAGCTGTTTGTTTTAATTTTAAATGCGTATTGTGTGACCCGTTCTGTTTCACTCCTTGTCGAGTACCCAAGGCATGGTAACTGGTTTCTTCAGATACATTGCCTGCCTTTAGGCAAGCGTTTCAGAAACCTTCAGAAACCTTACACTGGCCCCTGGTAGTGTTACACAGGACACTTACTTTACTAAAGTTCCCACTACAAATGGCTGAGTATTCTGAGTACCTCAGCCCATAAGAGGATGTAGTTGTGCTGTCAGGATTCCATGCATATCTGGGTTGCCATCACACGGTCATGACATTGGGCATGATATACCCTAAAAGGATGATTGTGCTCCCGGCTTCCCCTCCAACTTGACTGGTTACTGTTTCTGATGGCCTGGAATATGCCAAGAATGAAATTCAATTCTCAAAAGCAAATCCTCTGTGAGACCTGTTCCACGTACTAAGCATACCAGCAGGATGGTTTATTATTCTAGTGGCACAAGAGCTGCCTGCTGGAAACAATATTTGTTGGGTCGCATTCCTGGCAGGCTCAATTCCTGTATCTCTGTGTGATGATGGTCCTCCCACCCCACCTGTGCCCCACAGAAGAAGGGAACTATCTTGTGCTAGGTTATAGTCTCCCCTTTTAATTTGCATAGCACAAAAATCCTGATAGGAATCACATGAGAATGGATTCACATGCTGCTTGTTAGAAAGGTCACGGATGCACATGGTCACTGCAGTAATCTCATCTAAAAGAGGTTTGTGAGTTTCAAATTTACACGCCATAGAGGTCCTGCTTTCAGGTGGGAAAAGAAAGGCCAGCATGGAGTCAGGTTTTCCTCAATCTTCAACTGCTCGGTCATTAATCCTTAAAATGGTGTAAAGTGTTTTTACCTTATTAATCCCCTTTAGCCAATTAGGTCCTGAATAGTTTTGAGTGCCCCATCTACCAGGACCTTGAAGGCCAAGGAGATCATGATGGTAGTGACAGTCATCTACTGTGCCTTGGATTCTAATCAGAAATATCGGGAAGATGATGATGGTGTGAAGTGCATCTTGGTTTCTTCTGTTCTTTCTGAGGTCCAGTTGTGGACTCCACTTGCCTTTTGCAGAAGTCTTTTAATTCTGGAATAGTGTAGCCAAGAGGTTAACGCTTCAAGCCTTAAAGGCTGTATAAGTGATTAAAAGTACTAATTAGAGTCCTTTCCATTTTGGGATAAGAGGCTTTCCCCCAGGGGATTTGACATATACCTGGTCCCCAGGCTGGATTTGTGGAGAGGAGCATCCTCTTGCTCCTCTGCTCAAAATGTGTTGATTTATTTGCTGCAGCTGTTGTGTTAGTTGCACAGCATGGTTCTGCAGATACCCCTCCCCAACTTGTACAGTATCTTCCCCTTCATAGTTATGCTTATATGGTCTTCTGTACAGTATTTCCAAGGGATTCAGATTTTCTTTTGTTCTTAGTCTCCTGGAATCCGTAATAAAGCCAAATGTAGGGCCTGGGGCCAAGGTATGTTGGCCCCTTGTCCAGTTTTGACTATTTGTTGTTTTAGCAGATAATTCATCTTTTCCTCTTGGCTGCTGGCCTGCGGCCAATACAGCATGTGTAGGTGCCAGTTGATTTGGAGATTATTGCAAAGTTGCTGTGCAATATTTGCTAGGAAACGTGGCCCTCGATCAGAGGAGATGTCTAAAGGCACTCTGAACCAGGTCATTATGTTGTTTAACAAAATCTTGACAACTCCTTTGGCTTTATTTGTTTGGGTTGGGAATGCCTTAGGTCACGCTGAGAAGGTATCAGTGAAAGGTAAAAGGTATTTATAGTCCCCTTCTCTTGGCAATTCAGAAAACTCAACTTGCCAGTGCTGTCCAGGATGTTGTCCCTTGTCTACTGTGCCAAGGTCAACTCTAGTCCTATTTTGTGGATTGGTTCTGAGACATTATTTCACACCCTTGGCTTGCCTGCTTTCCACTAGAGTACAGGTTGCATCTTACACTTGTCCTCATCAAATAATTATGTAAGGCATCCCCTTCCCACTGTATACAATTATGTTCATCTGTAATTAATTTTCACAATGCTCTTTCAGGTATAACTGTCTATCCCTGAGGAGTTGCAAAAAGAATATGTTTCCGTTCTGCTCATAAATTCCTTGCTAATTCTAGATCTTCCTGATTCTACGACATACATCATTGTCATATTCTTCCTTACCTTTGGGAATTAGTGCCCAAAACTCAGCATGGCTTTGTTCTGCTGCTCGTTTTGCAACCTGTTACCCCTTTTGGGGTCTGTTTCTCCTTTCTGATGTCCTTTGCAGTGCATAACTGCAACCACTTGAGGTACTAGTACTGCCTCCAGCAATTTTAGGATTTCTTCCAAATGCTTAATTTGCTTTCCTTGAGCTGTCAATAGTCCTTTTCTTTCCAAACTGCTTCATGGCACATATTACTCTGAAGGCATACTTGGAATCTGTTCATATATTGATCCTTTTTCATCCGGCTGGTCAGAAGGTACGGGTTCAAGTGATTATCTCTGCCTTCTGAGCTGACTTGCTCTGTGCTAATTGTATATCCTGATTTTCACTGATCTGCTCTTACAAAGACACTCCCATCTGTGTACTGAGATTCTGCTCCTGGATTTGGGGTTTCTTTAAGATCTGGGCAGCTGGAATAAAGTGACTTCATGGTTTTGATACAGCCATGCTACAAAGGTTCCTTGTCTGTCTGGTGAGTGACCACGAATGCTGCTGGATTAACTAGAGAAGAGATTAGTTTGGTAATACCACATTGTTCCACCAAAATTGCCTGATGTTTAAGCAATCTGGAGGGTGAAAGCCAACGCCCACCCTTTTGCTCAAGAATTGCCGCTACTGAATGTGAGATAAATACAATTATTTGTTGACCTCGAGTGAATTCTCAGGCTTCTTGGATGTTTGAAACAAGAGCAGCAACTGCTCACACTCAGGCTGTCCCCTACTCACTTCATCCAGTTGTTTTGAGAGTAGGCTATTGCTCTCTTCTATGGGCCAATTGTTTGAGCCGCTACAAGGACTACAATCTCTACACCCCCTACACAACAAACAAGGGATCAGAGGGTTACAAGGAGCATAGGGCATCAGTCACTTTGCTTTCCCTGCCACTCCCGTCATCAGAAAATGGAAATGCAGGTAGAGCTACTGCACTTGGTTCCTGTCAGACTGTAAGTCTCATTCGTGTCAGAGTCATTCTGGCCTTTCTCACCATCTACTTCTTCCTTGTCCCTCACCTGCCAAGCCCCTCTGGGTGACAATGCAAATGCAGTTCCACATATTCACACTCTTTCATACAACACAAAAGGGTACTTAGGGGCTTTCCCACAAACTAGAAAATTGTCTGAGCGCTTAAGGTGCTCTGAGCATCCAAAAGATATCATCCTGTTGCTGGAAAAAATTCCCAGCTAGGCTGCCAGGGACCTATGTCCTCCAGAACCTCCTGAGAGTATTTTAAGTTCTCTAGACAATCAATTTCAATTTCCAATCTGCAAGAACATTGTCCTGGTTCGGGGCTTGTTTGGGACATAACCCCCAAAGGGGCTTCTCTACAAAAGCAGCTCCAATTGCCCCTCCCCCCTCCAACCGGTTCGGGAGAAAATATCTCCTTGGAGAAAAAGTGGAAAGAAACCTGTTTATTAAACAATAGAACCCAAACAATATTAAACAATAAAACTTCTCACTACTCAAAAAAAAAAAAAAAAAAAAGGCAAACTCAGAACAGTCCCCTCCCCGGGTTGCAGCTCGGCTCACTCAGTCTCTGATCAGTCCCTGCGGTGCTGGAAACGCCGCGGCCCAGGCCTGGCCAGGGGGGCCACAGGTGGAGCTGCCGGTGCTCTTCTGGGTGTTCAGTGCAGAGCAAGCTTGAACAGGTCCAAGAAAAAGGAAAAATCACAGTCCAGGGAACTTCTTTGCCTCAGCTAGCTAAAATTAACTAAAAGCAAAAAAAAAAAAAAAAAAAAAAAAAAAAAAAAAAGAAAAAAAAAAAAAGGGAAAAAAGGAGCTCTGTCCGGCTGTCTGTCCATCCGCAGACAACACAGTCCAGGAGCAGGAATGTGGAGGAGTGAGAGCAGTCTGAAAACAAACTGCGCGCTTCTTCCCTCCCCTCTTCACTGTCTGGAAGAGAGTCTTACAGGAGTAAAACTTATTATTCAGTATAAACAGAACAAGACCACTGGGGATAAAAGCATCATATAGTCAACCCAGGACAACCATACAACGCTGTTTCCCTCTGAGACTGTGTCTCCACTTCTTGCATTCTTAGCGATGAACCTTGGAACGCACACTCAATTTTCTGACTACTTCTACTCCAATTAATAGCATTCCATCCCCAAAGGAAAAAGGTAACAGTGTTGAGCACATTCCCTTCCTTATCTTCACATAAACAAAGAATAAACGATGTTGCATTGACAGATTTAACACATGGACACACACATGATATTATACCAGACTTAATAAATTCTCTAAACCAGCTCCCAATCCAAATTCCAGCCACATTTAATCAATGCCAGTTAGCATACCACTCCTGAACTCTGGGACTCTAACCCACCAAGGGGACGCTCACCCCTGACCCGGGACCGTGTAGGTGGGACTCCCTGTGCCACCTGTGCAAGGCAAGACTTGAACCCACATGGTGTGAGTGAGCTGTGTAGGCGGGGGCCTCTGTGTATGACAAACGAGTGAGTATTGCTTTATACCACGGGTAACAAAGGAACAGAGAGAACAAATGCGAGCGGTTAGTGATAAAGAGTTTTTCCATATGACATACTTCACATCCTTGTCTGTCCCAGCATGGATCCAGGGTCTGTGGAGGCACCAGTTTCTTGCCTGTGGAATGTTCTTCCTCCCCCAAGAGGAAAGAGGCAGCTGGAGGAAGAGCTTGCCAGGCTGCTCTCGATCCTTTAGCAGAAGCCCTGGGTGAGTGGAGAAGTCCCAGCCAAGCGCAAATGTGCCAAGGGAACAGCCGTGCACAGGAAGGCTCGGTGGGAAGGATGATCCAGGAACCATGGGCCTGGCAGCCTGAGCTTGCTCCCGGGAAAGGCCTTGGAGCAGATCCTCCTGAGGGCCATCCCACAGCACGTGCAGGGAACCAGGGGGTCTGCTGGAGGCTGGGAAAGCTCTGCGGAGGGACAGGGACAGCTGGGGGTGCTGGTGGGGTGTTGAGGGCTCCTGTGTGGGTGGTTTGGAGGGGTTGGTGTTGGGGGGCAGGTTGGGAAAGGAGTTGTCTGGAAGGTGAGAGGTCTTGGCCGGAATTGGGAGTCAGTTTGAAGGCAGCATCTGTGGTTTGGTGCAACGCTGGTTATGGAGGGCAGAAAGGACAGCTGTGACTATTTCTGTTCATGGTCCTGATTCTCCTGCAGGGGAGAAGAGGGGAGAGCTGTACTTTATTGGCCAGTTAGATATCTCTACCAGGGGGACGATTGGCCCTTTTGCCATCTATTCATTTCATTGGGCTACTTTTGTAACACTGAGTGGACTTTCATTCTTTTAGAGCTTCTATTCCTTAAGTGAATGAGGATATTATCATCCATTCATTGAAAATCATTTGAAAGCAAAGAATGGCCTTCTGTTTCCCTCTGTGTAGTGTTATGTTTGTAAAGTGACTCCCAATGCATGACATTAAGGCACATGAGATGCTGCTTTGAGATGGGAAGCCAATTTCCAACTCTCATGTTCTCAGTCGATTGCAATTGATTGAGGGAGTTTGCAACTTTTTGTAATTACTTGAGTTGAGAAATGGAAAGTAAAGCTTTCCTGAACTGAGGAGTCTTTAATGCCAGATTTTTCCATGTTGTCATGGTAAAGATGCTTTTGTGCTGAAGGAAATTACTTCAATAAGAAAATAATTTCAGCATGTAGTAAGAGCTTCTGACAGCAAGTGTTGCAGCAGTGCTCCAGGTGCTGCTGCCAACAGCCCCTGCAGGGAGGAGCACAGCCCCCAGTGCACGTGGGCTTTGGCTCCCTGTGGCACACAAGCCCCCCGGGGCACAGGTCTCTGGGGCAGGAGAGGGGCAGCAGCGCTGCCAGGGCTCGGGGGGTGGCAGCTCTGCTTGGGCGCGGACTCTGCCACACCTGCTGATGGCAGCGCTGCCTGGGCCCCAGGGTTCAGAGCAGCATTGGTGCCCTGGCCCACGCGTTCCTTGTGCCTGGCACAGCCGCGGCTTTAGGATGGCCAGCAGCCAGGACGTGTCCCAAGGAGGCCGTGCCAGCTTCCGTGGAAGGCCCCGTGCCCTTGCCAGCGCGGCTGCCTCGGCAGCCCTGGGGGCTCCTTCTGCTGCCCTGAGCCCGCAGAGCAGGGCAGCGTTTGCTGATGGGCTGAGCCCTTCCTAAAGATCCTGTCGGGCTGCCTTAGACACTTGGGGCCAGGGATTCCTGCCAACCGGGGCCACTTTGGGTGGGCTGGGGGGGCCCCAGGGCAGGTGGCAGTGTGTGCAAGGGCCCTTTGTGACACACTGCAGCACGGTCACCGTGGCATGGAATGGAGGAGTGTGTCCTTTGTGACACGTGGTGACAAAGGAGCTGGTGGTGACAAGAACACTCCACAGCGCTCGGAGCAGGCGACGGGACAGGACGGAACAGAGCGGTGCTGTGAGGAGCCCCCACACAGTGCACTCGTTCCTGTCTGACCGGGAGCTGTTCTGAGGTGTTGTTCCTGCAGCTGACCTCGAGGTCAGAGCAGAGGACCTGGTGACCTGTGGCCTTCCGAGGCTTCTGTTTGGCAGTGCCCTCGAGGGCAGAGCGCGGGACTTAGTGCCCCGGAGCTTTTCCAAGGCATCTGTCCTGCAACTAGCTCCAGTCACTGACATGGAGCAGAGACCCCCGAGAGTACCCAAGCTGCCCTGGGTGGAGGAGGAGGAAGAAGGCCCTGGAGCTGACCCAGGACAGGAGACAGAAGAGGTGGTGCCGTTCCATCCACCACAGGAGGGTGAGTGGCAGAGCTGGGCCGTAGGACTGGAGACTGCAGCCAGCTTGGCCCCATCCCGTCCCGTCCTATCCCATCCCGTCCCATCCCATCCCATCCCATCCCATCCCATCCCATCCCATCCCATCCCATCCCATCCCATCCCATCCCATCCCATCCCATCCCATCCCATCCCATCCCATCCCCTGAGGCCATGCCCATGGACAGGATGGAAGAGGGCCCAGGCAGACACCCCGCAGTGGCCGTGCTCCATCCCCCTGGGGCATCCCGGGGCTGTCCCTGCCTGGGGAGCGCAGGGCTGGGCTGTGTTCTCTGGCCTCTCCCGCAGCCCCTCAGCTCTGGCTGTGCTCGCTCTTTGCCAGATGCAGCCGTAGAGCGCACACAAGAGCAGCAATCCAGCCGTGGCCGCTTCCGCAGAACAGTGCAGGTACCTGCAGCCATGCCTACCTGGGCTGGGCCTGCTGTCCCTGCTCGGCCAAGCACCGTGTGTGGAGCACTCCATGGAACATCCCTGGTTCTTGCCCTTCTCCTACAGCTCGTTTGCGAATTCATTAAGAGTGTTCGGCAGGAAGAGGCCAGGGCCATGGGCACTGGGCTCCGAGCTCACTCAGAGGTCCTCAGACAGGAGACCAGTGCCACCCTGCTGCATTTGCTTGTGGAGAATGGTGTTTCCAGGCTAGATCAAGTAAGCAGCCTGTGGCCAGGCTTCCATTCCCCCATGAGTCACATGGCGACCCAAGCCATGTCAGCTGGTCCCTGTGAGCCTTTGAGGCCATGGCATTGCGGTGGGAATGGAAGCACTTCTCTGGGTGCACTGGGGACATTGCTCCCTCTGGCATCTCTCCAAGTCTTGCCGTGCCTTCTCCAGGTGCACTACCACGCTGAGATGTCTCCCAGCTCTCTGCCCTCTCATAGGTCCTGCCTGGGACCTGTGCTGCTGCCTGGGCCCAGCCCTGTGCGGTTCCGGGCTCCTGCTGGCCGGGTGCCCTGTCACTGCCTTCTGCCTTTCAGGTCCTCGAGTGCCTGGACTTGAGGGAATGCAGAGACAGTGTTCTGGAGATCATGTCGAAGAACCTGCAGAGCAAATACAGGGAGAGGCGTCACTTGGCACTCCGAGGAGTCACAGTGGCGAGCAAGAATCCCTTGATGGTGAGAAGGGGGCAGTGGCTGAAGCCCTGCCGGCAGCGTGGGGCTGGAAAACGCTGTCACTTGGGCTTGGCTGAGCTTTGGGCCCTGGGGCAGCTGCTCCCAGCTCTCCTGCCTCCCACTTCAGCTGCCCGAGTGCTTCGGGAAAGGCTTTGGCCTCTAGGCCCTGCTGCAGCAGGGTGGCATTTCACAAACTTGTGTTCCACACAGGCTGACAAAATGTGGAGCCTGACTGAAAGTCTTGTGGAGCTCCTGCAGGAAAAAGAGAGCGACATGATCAGGATGACCATTCTTCTACTCAGATATTTATTTCTGGATAATGGTGCCCCAATACCCACCTCCATCGCCCTGCAGCTGGCTGAGGCGCTCCTGCCACTCTTTGACCGCGTAAGGCTCTGTGCCCACAGCCATGGCCACTGGTTGCTGCCCGGGCACTTGGTGCCCTGTGGAGATGCAGGCCTGTGCCCTGCTGGGCCCGAAGCAGCTGATGCTGAGCTCTTTTGTTCTTGCTTTCCTACAGGATGATAGCCAGGTGCAGCTGAGCTCCATGACTCTATTTCAAGAGATGCTGGAGTTATTAATGGAAGATGGAAAAAAGGCCCTGAAGTCACACGTGCTCCAGAGCCTGCTGCCACTCTCCTTCCACTGCCATGATGAGAATCAGATTGTTGCTGAGGTGAGGACTTGTGGCCGGCTGCTGTCTCCCTGGGAGGGGGCTGGGCTGCCTCCTGTCCTGGCGCCTTGCAGGCTGCAGCCTCCCCCAGGCTGTGGCTTTGGGATGCTCCGGTGCCCTGGGCTGTGGGGCCATCTCCACGTCTCTGCTGCTCTCCAGGCTTCCCGGGAAACACTGCATTCTTCAGCCAGATTCCTGAAGAGGAGGGATATCGAACAAATGCTACAGGTGGATCAGACATGGAGGTTTGGCGAGGCCCTGGTAAGGACGACCGAGAATCCCCAGCCTCAGCCTGGAGAAGGCCCCTGAGCGCGGTGCTCAGTGTGCGGGGCTGGCAGCTGTGCCCCTGCCCGCTGCTGCACCCAGAGGCGGCGCGGGGTCTTCTCCAGGCTGCTGTGGGCCCGAGCCGGGTGCCCATGGAGCCCCGGCGCGGCGGGGCTGTGGGGCGGCCCCGCGGCTCCCCGGGCAGCAGCCGGCCCTCTGCCCCCTGCGGAGCCCGGCGCCAGCGGCTGCTGGCCGCGCCTCAGGGCTGTGCGGGCAGGGGAGGCCGGGGCTGGGCGCAGGGAGCGCCCGCCACAGGGGCTGAGCCCGCGCCAAGCCTTCCCTGCTGCCGCTCTCTGCAGCTGGCGGAGGACACGAGCCGAGCGGCCGAGCAGCTGCGCCGGGCCCTGCGCTACCTGGAGAGCCCCCAGGAGCCCCTGCGAGAGGCGGCCATCAGGTTCATGGGTGAGCCCCGAGGCCGGGCTCCCTCCCCGGCCCGCCGCAGCTCGGCCCCAGCCCCGCCCACTGCCCCGGCAGCGCCATCCGGGCCCGGCGCCGTGGAGCCCCGCCTGGCCCGGGCGCTGCTGCCGCCCTCCGGCAGCCGTGCCCTTGGGCGGCAGCGTGCGGCAAGGGCCCGGGCTGAGCCCTGCCGGGCCAGCAGGGCGTGTGGCCGCAGCGCTGGCAGCGCCGCTGGCAGGGAGCTGTGCCGCTGCCGCCGTGACAGGCTCTGTGTTCACAGGGATGGCCGGGCGGCACCTCAGGGGGAAGATGGAAGAGCTCCAGGTCATCTGTGATGGTGAGTGAGGGCAGTGGGCTGACAACTTGAGCTGGCCATGGGGGATCTGCAGGGTCTGCCCCATCTGCAGAGGTCTCTGGTGCCTGTGCGGATGAGGGGTGGTGTGGGCAGAGCACACTGAGATTTCAAGGGCACATGGGGTTTCATGGCCAGCAGCTTTGGCCTGATCCCTCCTGGACATGGAAATTGCCCCCCGGGATGACCTTCGCAGGGGGCTCTCCTCCGCTCCCCACAGATGCAGGATCTGACCTTGGTTCTGTTGCTCTCTCTTGCAGCCCTTGAAGAAATGGCATTTGACAGCAATCCCGCCATCAGAAACCTTGCAATTGAAACTGGGTTCGTTCTCCAGGCCATACAGAGAGCTCCCTCCTTCACATGGCGTAAAGTGCAAGATCAGTTCCTCAGTGCATGGAAGAAACGGCCTCGTCTCTGCCGCAGAGCCTTGCTGTGCTGCTGGAGCTCTGTGGAGGGCTGATTTGGAAGGCTCTGTCTGCTGGGGCCATTTGAGAAGGATTTTCTTTTTCTTCAAGATTTTTGTTTTCTTTTTCTTTTTTTTTTTTGTTTTTGTTCAATGTGGCATTCACAATCTCTGAACAGAGAGGGACATAATTTTCTCTCACAGGATTTTTTTTGGAGAAGCAGAGAAGAAGAGAAAAGAATTTTTGTCTCTACTTGCTGCTCCAGTTGTTTTTGGACATATGGAATAGTTTAGGAAGATTTTTTTACCTGAAGTGATTTTTCAGTTGGATCCTGATGAGGTTTTTTTTTCCTTGGCAGTTGGGAAAAAGCTGTGTCCTGACTGTCTGGAGACAGTCACGGGTTTTTCTTTAGTCTCTTTTAGTATCTCTTTAATATAGTCTAGTATAATGTAATGTAGTTTAGTTTTAATAAAGCAATTGTTCAGTCTTCTGAAACAATGGAGTCAAATACCAATCATTTGCCGCGTTGGGGGCTCTCTGCATTCGATAAGTGGTGACTTCTGACGTTGGCTGAAGAACCAGGAGCTGGATGGATCCAATTGGGTTTGCAGGTGAGGCTGAACACGAAAAGGTTTGCTGAACACTGACGGAGAGTGTCCGGTGTTCCTTTGGTGAGTCACGAGATGGGAGATGCCACTTAGACCTTCTCTTGGACCCTGCGGGACCCTGCACAGCCCGTTGTGGCTGGTCACTTTGGCTTCCTGGAGAAGGTACCGTTAACCCTTCTCCTCCCGACAATAGCATTGCCCTCCACGAGAAATGGAGTGACGGTTGGGAAGAGATGCCTTCAGAAATGGAAGTTCAATTTTCTCCATTAGAGGAGGACACTATTGGAGTGTGGAGGTTTCTGCCTCTGCACTACAGAATTCCTGTGTTGGAGGAAGATGTCTATGAGTTTTTCAGATGGGCAAAAGCTCATGGGTTTTCGTGGATTTGCAGTTCTCGCTGGATTCCAGGGCTTGGCAACCCCTGGATCTTGACTTTTGGAGGAACACATGCAGGCTGAGGAAATTTCTCGGGAGTTCCCGCTCAGTGCATCACTTTCCTCCATTGGGAGGAAGAGAACCTCATTGAAGAAGCGCCTTACCCCAGGCTGGTGGCCATCAGGCCCCTCGCCACAGCTGGACCAAATTGTCCAGGGACAGTCTCCACTGGTTTTCCCCACCTGCATGGGGCGGGGGGAGCAGCTTTGCGCATGGCTCAGAAACAGCTTTTTTCTGTCTCCCTGGAGCATGCACAGGAAGGACCAAAGCCTTCAGCAGCTGCGCTTTATGGGTCAACAATTATTTTGACTGGAGTAGCGGTCATCCCTTCTTCATCACTTTCACCAGAGCTGGAGGGACTTTTGCCATCTCCATCCCCTCCTTTTTCCCTCAGAGTGGCGTGTGGATCTGCCCCGCCGCTGGATTCCCCCGCCTCTGTGCCCCAGGAGGGTGCAAAGCCGCCCCCGCCCCCGACAAGAGAGCAGCCGGCTCCGCGACGGCAGCCGGCAGCCCTGTGCTGGAGAGCACATCCAGTCCCCCTGCATCGCGGCCAGCAATTGATTTCATGACCTGGGAGCCTGCAGTGCCGGCAGGAACACCCGCCGCAGGCCCCGCCGATTCCGCCGCCTCCGCCACTCCCGGCACTGCTCCCCGCTGTTGCCCTCGGGTTGCCAGCAACGCTCCGGCAGTGGCGAAGGCTCTGCCAGCGCCGCCCTCCCTGAACCAGGAAAATCTGCAGCGGCGATTCCTCGCGCCTGTGTCCGCTGCACTGGCGGCGGCTGCCGCTCTCTCCGAACACCACGCTGCAGGGGAAAAACCCCTGCAACCAGTGGATGCTGCAACCTCCACTCCATGATCTGCCCCTTCAGCGGCTGCTCTCTGACCCCCACCGCGTTCAAGCGGAGGCGCTGCTCCGCAGCTGTTTGTCCGTGCCTCCAGACTGACAACTCTGGCACTCAGTGCTTTTCTGGGAACAGCATTTTTCTCTGACCAGTACTTGCTTGGTCGGGGGGTATCCTGATCTGTGGGGTGCCCACCGGGGTTCAGGGCGCCTCACCCCTCCGGCAGGAGGGGCCATTTCTGAGAAAGCTGCCAGCTCGTACTGGAGTTCCAGCACGTGTGCCACAGCAGAGCTCAGTGGTGGATTCGCTTCATTCAAGGCACGATAGTCCACAGTCAATCTCCGTTCTCTGTCAGACTTTTGTACAGGCCAGATGGGACTATTGAAGGGTGAGTTGGTTTTGCTGACCACCCCTTGGCTCTCCGGTTCACGGATCATTTTGTGCATGGGGATCACAGCATCTCGATTGGTTAAATACTCCCGGCAGTGCACCATCGAGGTGGCAATTGGTACTTGTTGCTCTTCCACCTTCAGGAGTCCTTCTGCAGATGGGTTTTCTGATATCCAGGCAAGGTGTTCAACTGCTTAATGTTCTCAGCCTCTACAGCAGCTATTCCAAAAGCCCACCTGCGTCCCTTTGGGTCTTTGTGATAGCCCTTCCGGAGGAAGTCTATGCCCAGAATACACGGGGCCTCTGGGCCGGTCACAATAGGATGTTTCTGCCACTCCTTCCCAGTCAGGCTCACCTCATCTTCCAACAGGATCACCTGCTGTGATCCCCCCCGTCACCCCAGCAGTGGAAACGGGTTCTGCCCCCACATGGCCTGATGGGATTAGAGTACACCGTGCACCAGTGCTGACAAAAGCCTCTTATTTCTATGGCTCTGGTGTGCTAGGGATCCACACAGCCCAAAAGCCTGCTGTGTTCTGAGTAATTTCTAAAGGGCAGATAGAGATAATTATGGGACCAAACCTGAGATAAATGTTAGGGGAAAGAAAGAAAGAACACTTGGGGGGTAAAATCTCAGGTTATCTGCCTTCCCACCACCTCATCCCTTGCCCCAGCAGGGGAGCTTTGCCCTCCCTGTCCCCAGCCAGCCCAGTCTGGGCACCTCAGGGCTGTCCCCAGCCTCTTGCTGAGGCCTGGCCTCGAGGGCTTCTGCTGCAGGCCTGGCAGACGCTGTGGGGAAGCGCCAGAGCAGCCGGGTGTCAGCAACAAGGCGGCTGCCTGGGGGCTGCTTGTGGCCTCTGACACCCAATTCCTCACTGGGCTTCCCAGTGCTCCAGCCCCTCAGGAGCCTTCTGTTGTTCTGCCAATTGACAGAGGCGATTTAAAGGACACCTCACAGGAAATCATGTTCTTATTTTACTGTGAATATTAAGGAACCACAGTGAAAGATGATACATTCAATAAAAATGTGCACTTGGTTTTAGTGAGAAGCAAAAACAAGCAAGGCAGTGCACCTCAATCAGTACTGTAAGAGAGAAAGGAGAGTGATTTAGAAAGATGCATCATCAATTGCCTGAATTGTTTATCATCTTGTAGATCCTCAGTTGCTGGGGTGCCCTGTTTTGCACCAAGGACCTGGAGAACCATTCCCAGCAATTGGGAAAATCCTAGGTGGTCCATCCACCCATAAATGAGGTCTCCAAATTTGCTCTGAAAGTGGGTCAAGCTTTTATAGGCCAAAAAGAGCAAGTCCAAGTGACTTGATTATATTTTTAGCCCAGAAACACCTGGAGCTGATGGCACACTTCACAACCAGCAGGGGACACAGCTCGGCCAAAGGCCAGACCTCTGCTGTGAGGGTTTCCCCTAAACTGCCCTTCAAACCAAGCTCCATTCATGTCTGTTGCGAAAATTTCTTAGAACGATGCATTTCTGCCACATAATTACACAGGGTTATGTGACAGTTTCTAAAGCAGCTGGTTTGGAGTCAAACAGCCAGAATTAAGAGTCCTTGTCATCTATTTGTAGCTACATCACACTTAGGGGGATTTGAAGGAGTTTGGAATGAGTTAGAGACTGGACCTCTGAGTTTTTTAGATGATGCCATTTCTTTTTCTTATCTTTGACACAGACAGGAAGGGTGAGTTTGGATCACATCTCCACTGTATGGCCCACAAGGTCACAAGACTTCTTGTTACAAGACCTTTTAAGCTTTACTTGATCAATAAAACACTGCCAACAAGGATATGTATGTTTTTGACCCAATCCTTCAACATTTCGTCTTACGGATTCATGCTACATTGTAAGCTTCCTTAGCCAATCATGTTATGGCACACAAACCTACAGCACTGCATTCTCCACTTCTTGTTTACCTTTCGAAATACTTTTATTTTTTCTACATCTTAAAGTCTATAACTTTAAACTTTCCTCCACTGAGCTTCATGTGTCACTGCTATGAACTCTAAATCTACATTCTTGCTTCCAGCACCTAAATTTGGAAGCCTTTTCCAAGGTCTCAGATCAAATCCTCTGTTAAATTCTAAGCTTTGCTTACAAGACCAAAGGTCTGAGAATTCCCTACATTTCGGGTTCCAACAGCACTGATGCAGTGAGTTACAGAGTGCCCAGGACCTGTCTTGTAAGTCAACTCCGTCAGGAACAAGGCGGCTGCCAGGGGGCTGCTCATGGCCTCTGACACCCAATTGCTCAGGGCTTCCCAGTGCCCCAGCCCCTCAGGCTCTCCCCCAGCCCGGCCAAGCTGCCCGGCAGCAGCGCCGCAGCCCCACAGGAGCTCCAGAGGAGCCCCAGCCAGAGGCACCTGGGAGCCCTCAGCAATGCAGCCAGCAGCACACGGCCAGGAGGACACGGATGGTGCTTCCTGCCTGCCACAGGCCTTGTGGCCATCTCCAGGCACCGCTCCCGCAGGGATCCCCGCAGCTCCGGCCCTGCCCACCCGCTCTGGCGGCAGCACAAAGGCTTCAGCAGAACCACCACAGGCCAAGGGGCTTCTGGCCATTGTCCCTGCAGCACTGCATGCCTGGGCAGCTGGCTGAGTGCAAGCACCATTTTCCCCCTTCAGGGACCCCTCAGCTTGCTCTGCTGCTGAGCACAAGCATCTTTTTCACCGTTTCCTCTCTCTTGCCCTGCAGATCCTGGGCAGCAAAGAAAAGCTCCTGGGAGTCTGTGAATTGTAACACATTCTATATTTACAGAAATTCAAAAGAGGAAAAAAAAAAAAAAGAAAAATCTTAAAAGATAAAGGAAAATTCCCACTGGCTAGGGTTGCCCCCACCAAGTGTGCCTTGCCCATCAGTTCTCCTCAGAGCTCCGACAATGCAGCCAGCCGAGCCCTGACAGACGAGGCCGACTCTTCCATGCCCTGCGCAGCTGATCTTGCAGCCTCTGGAAGATGGAATAGTGCCCACGCTGAATTGCCTGGAGGACATGCAGTGTTTGGAGTGCCAGCTCTGACACGGCACTGCTCATATCCTCCGTCAGGAGTTCAAGGGCTGCATGAGAGAGGAACAGAGCCACAGTCAGATCCCGGATCTGCACGGAGACGAGGAGAGCCCCCTGCCAGGGCCATCCCAGCCGGCTCTTGCCATGGCCAGGAGGGAGCAGGGACCAAGGGCATCAGCCCAAAGCTGCTGGCCAGGAATGCCCCACATGGCCCTGAAACCTCTGTGCGTTCAGCCCACGGGAGCAGAGCCCTCCACAGCCGGGGCAGGGCTTGCAGGTCTTCACCCGCCAACTCCTGCTGTCAGCCCGCTGCCCTCACTCACCGCTGCAGATCATCAGGAGCTCTCCTGGCTGCCCCCTGAGGTGCCGCCCGGCCATCCCTGTGAACACAGAGCCTGTCACGGCGGCAGCGGCACAGCTCCCTGCCAGCGGCGCTGCCAGCGCTGCGGCCACACGCCCTGCTGGCCCGGCAGGGCTCAGCCCGGGCCCTTGCCGCACGCTGCCGCCCAAGGGCACGGCTGCCAGAGGGCGGCAGCAGCGCCCGGGCCAGGCGGGGCTCCACGGCGCCGGGCCCGGATGGCGCTGCCGGGGCAGCGGGCGGGGCTGGGGCCGAGCTGCGGCGGGCCGGGGAGGGAGCCCGGCCTCGGGGCTCACCCATGAACCTGATGGCCGCCTCTCGCAGGGGCTCCTGGGGGCTCTCCAGGTAGCGCAGGGCCCGGCGCAGCTGCTCGGCCGCTCGGCTCGTGTCCTCTGCCAGCTGCAGAGAGCGGCAGCAGGGAAGGCTTGGCGCGGGCTCAGCCCCTGTGGCGGGCGCTCCCTGCGCCCAGCCCCGGCCTCCCCTGCCCGCACAGCCCTGAGGCGCGGCCAGCAGCCGCTGGCGCCGGGCTCCGCAGGGGGCAGAGGGCCGGCTGCTGCCTGGGGAGCCGCGGGGCCGCCCCGCAGCGCCGCCGGTTCTTAAGGCTGTTCTTACCAACACCTCGGCAAACGCCAACAGCTTCTCTGCCTCCACCAGCTCTTTGAGATCCCTCCTCTTCAGGAACCCGGCCGCACAATGCAGCGTTTCCCGAGAAGCCTGGAGAGCAGCAGAGACCCAGAGATAGCCCCACAGCCCAGGGCACAGGACTCACATCCCTGTACCACAGCCTGGAGGAGGCTGCAGCTCGGGTTGTGAGCAGGGCAGCCGGCAGCCCAGCCCCCTGCCAGGGGGACACCAGCAGCCCACGAGTCCTCACCTCGGCCACACGCTGATTCTCATCGTGGCAGTGGAAGAAGAGTGCAGGAAGGCTCTGGCACACCACTGACTTCAGGGGCTTTTTTCCCTCCTCTGCTACCAAATCCATCACCTTGAAGAAGAGGTCAAGGGAGAGCAGGTGCACATGGCTGTTGTCCTGAATGAAAGAAAAAAACTCAGCGCCATCTACTCCAGGCCCACCTGAAGAGTACAAAAATCCACAGTGCACAATGTTTCAGGGCAGCACCCAGTGCCCGAGGCTGGGGATACAAAGCCTTACGTGGTCGAAGAGCAGCAGGAGAGCCTCAGCCAGCTTCGGGGCAGTGGTGCTGGATACCAGCATGTCTTTGCTCTTGAGCAAATTAGTGAACACAGAGAGCGTCACGCCGACCAGCTCTCCGTCTGCATCACCCAGCAGCTCCAGAAGGCTTGGAGACAGAGTGCCCATTCTCCTGGCCTGTGTGGAACACAAGGCTGTGCTGGGAAGCCATGGACGGCTGCAGCGCCAGCACCACCCTGGCACTGCAACCCCACCCTGCTGCTGCAGGGCCCACAGGCCAAAGGCCTGCCCCAAAGCAGTGGGGCAGGTGAGGCAGGAGAGCTGGGAGCAGCTGCCTCAGCTGCTGAAGCCCTGCCAGCCCATGGGGCTGCTTTCCCCAGCGCAGCTTCAGCCGCTGCCCCTTCTCACCATCGAGGGATCCTTGCTGAGCACCACGAGGCCTCTGAGCGCCAGGCGACGCCTCTCCCTGCACTCGTTCCTCAGGTGCCTTGACATGATCTCCAGGATGCTGTCAGCACATTCCCTCAAGTCCAGCCACTTGAGGACCTGAAAGGCACAGGGCAGTGACAGGGCACCCGGCCAGCAGCAGCCCAGAACCGCACAGGGCTGGGCCCAGGCAGCAGCACAGGGCACGGGCACCGTCCCAGGCAGCTGCGGCTACGAGAGGGCAGAGAGCTGGGAGGCAGCTCAGCCAGGCAGCGCTGGCCTTCAGGCTCACCTCCACAATGAACGCCAGGCCGGGCAGATCCCAGTGTGGCTCCTCCCTGCTGAGCAGCCCAAGCAGGCGCAGAGCAATCCCAGAACACAAGGAGAGGGAGACACGGCGCATCTCTCTGGAAGGGGAAAAAAGACACCAAGAGCCTGAGGTGGGGGGACCAAACCTTGCCCAGGACTGACTCACAGAGGTCTGGTCTTTGCCCAGCATCCCTGGAGAGGATGTGAGCGCTGTGGGAGGTGGCCCCTTCTGGGCACCCTCCTCTCCCAGCCTTTTCCAGTCTCCTTGGCCGTCCCTTGGTGACAAGGCCCTCTGGCCCATGACCACAGGGACTGTGTGGGGCACCCGGGCACAGGGCACAAATGCTGGGGGCAGTGTGGAGGAGAAGGGGGTCTCACCTGGCCAGCAGACCCACGGCATAGTGCTGGGTGTGAGCACACAGCAGCGTGTCCCAGCCACACTTACGCTCCATAGCCATCACCTCCTGGTCACACTCCAGTCGGCAGAGCAGAGCCTTCATGGCCTGCACTGCAAACCTGTGTGCAGAGCAAAGCCCAGGTCACACTGGGAGCACTGGCACTGGCCACACGGGCAGGGGAAGGGCAGGAGGACTGGGACCTGCTGGGCTTGCTGGGAAGGCGGTGTTCCTCCTGGCACGCTCTCCAGAAGTTTTCAACTTCCTCTGGTGGCATCTGCTGCTGTGTGGTGATGACAACGTGGAAGAGCAGAGCCACAAACAGGCGGGAGGAATGAAGGATCATGGCCTCATGGCATTTAGGCACAATGACCCAGATCACCAGAGTTGCCTGCAGAAGAAGCAGCCCAAGACAGCGCTCAGTGCCCTGGTGTCCATGGGGCAGGGCCCAAGGGCAGATGCAGGGGGAGCAGTGGGCCTAGTGCCCCCTGAGTCTGCCCCTAGACCAAGTTTCATCCCAGCGACTGAGGCAGGGAGAGGATGGACAGCTGCTGGAGAGGCAACCAGGTGGCAAGCAAAGGCCAGTTCCAGAAACTCACAGCCAGGGCAAAAACATCCTTGTTGTCCCCATCGGAGGTGCATGTGCTGTGCACAGGCCAATCCTCCATCACACAGAGCAGTGTTGCCAGCACCTTCTCCATTGTTGGTCGTGATGAGCCTATGGCTCTCCACATCATTGCAGCAGCTCTGTGGGATCAGGGCTCTGTGTCAGGGGAATCTCAGTCACAGTACCATGCCCTGTGCAGCTGTGGGGGCACAGGTGACTGAGCCCCGGTGCCCTGAGGGGCAGGGAGGGAGCATTGGCAGCAGGCTGGGCAAAGAGAGGGGCCCGAGGGTCCTGGAGCTCTCTACCTGTCTGGCAGAGCCCATTGGACAGGCTGTGATGGGCCACGGGCCCTAAGGGCTGGTGAGCCCTGAGCTCTCAAGGCACGTGGGCCCCATACCTGTCACACGTTGGGGCACAGTGCAGGAGGGTCAGCGCCACGTCTGCAGGGTGTTCCTCAGCCAGCCTCACAATGTCACTGTGCAGCCTGGCATCCACAGTGACGTGGGACATGAGATTCTGGTGGATGTTCTTCACCATGGCTGGCACCTGGAGGAGGCATGGGGAAGACCTGGAGCGCTGTCTATGGGAGCAACTTCCCCAGTTTCCCCCCAAGAAGTGCCTCCTTTCCCGTCACAATCTACTGGCCTCAAAGGCTGAGGGGGCCCAGTGACCGAGGCTTGAGGGGACACACGGCCCTGGGAGGCCTCCAGTCCTAGCCCCAGGCTGCTTACCTGCTGCTGATAAGGAACAGCACTGTCCTGGAAAAAATCCACAGTGGAAGCACAAATCTCAGGGGGAGTGGGCATGGCTCCAGTATTTTTCAAGGCCTCAATCTCTTCATTGTCAGTGTTTTTTATGACTCCATCCTCAGTCACTGATGTGGGAAGAGCCTGTGGCCAGGTTTCAGTCCCTGAGGTGTCCAAGTCTTGCGAGAGCCCAGCTGAATCTGGGCTGACATCAGGCTCTGCTTGGAGCTGGGTCAGCCGCGAGTCAGGCTCAGCTGGGCCCTCAGCTGCTGTGGTGTTGGTCTTTCTACGCCGAATGTGCGGGAATTTTCGGAACATCTGCCAAAGAATAAAGGACAGGGAAGCCAGGAATGCTCCAAGTGTAGTGCTTGGCTGAGCAGGGACAGCAGGCCCAGCCCAGGTGGGCATGGCTGCAGGTACCTGCACTGTTCTGCGGAAGCGGCCACAGCTGGATTGCTGCTCTTGTGTGCGCTCCACAGCTGCATCTGGCAAAGAGCGAGCACAGCCAGAGCTGAGGGGCTGCGGGAGAGGCCGGAGAACACAGCCCAGCCCTGCGCTCCCCAGGCAGGGACAGCCCCGGGATGCCCCAGGGGGATGGAGCACGGCCACTGCGGGGTGTCTGCCTGGGCCCTCTTCCATCCTGTCCATGGGCATGGCCCCAGGGGATGGGATGGGATGGGATGGGATGGGATGGGATGGGATGGGATGGGATGGGATGGGATGGGATGGGACGGAATGGGGCCAGGCTGGCTGCAGGCTCCAGTCCTACGGCCCAGCTCTGCCACTCACCGTCCTGCAGTGTCTGGATCTGCTCTGGCTCTTCAAGTTGCTCTCCTGAAGCAGCTCCAGGGCCTTTCTTATTTTTCCCCCGGAAGCATTTGAACAGGCTGAAAAATCTGCCTGCCATTCTACCTTCCAGCCTTGAAGGCACCTTCTAGAGAGATGCCTCAGGATATTGCCAAGTCAGCAATTTCAGTTGTGCCTTGAAGATTTCTGAGACAGAGAGGTCTCAGGGTAGCTGCAGGACAGCAAGTCCTGCACTCTAGTCTTGGGCGCTCCTGCCACAATGACAGGAGATTCCTGGTAAATTACTCAGGTCAGCAAGTCCCACAGTCTGGCCTTGAGGTCAGCTGCAGGAACAACACCTCAGAACAGCTCCAGGTCAGACAGGAACGAGTGCACTGTGTGGGGGCTCCTCACAGCACCGCTCTGTCCCGTCCTGTCCCGTCGCCTGCTCCGAGCGCTGTGGAGTGTTCTTGTCACCACCAGCTCCTTTGTCACCACGTGTCACAAAGGACACACTCCTCCATTCCATGCCACGGTGACTGTGCTGCAGTGTGTCACAAAGGGCCCTTGCACACACTGCCACCTGCCCTGGGGCCGCCCCCAGCCCACCCAAAGTGGCCCCGGTTGGCAGGAATCCCTGGCCCCAAGTGTCTAAGGCAGCCCGACAGGATCTTTAGGAAGGGCTCAGCCCATCAGCAAACGCTGCCCTGCTCTGCGGGCTCAGGGCAGCAGAAGGAGCCCCCAGGGCTGCCGAGGCAGCCGCGCTGGCAAGGGCACGGGGCCTTCCACGGAAGCTGGCACGGCTTCCTTGGGACACGTCCCGGCTGCTGGCCATCCTAAAGCCGCGGCTGTGACAGGCACAGGGAACGTGTGGGCCAGGGCACCAATGCTGCTCTGAGCCCTGGGGCCTGGGCAGCGCTGCCATCAGCAGGTGTGGCAGAGTGCCCGCCCAAGCAGAGCTGCCACCCCCCGAGCCCTGGCAGCACTGCTGCCCCTCTCCTGCCCCAGAGACCTGTGCCCCGGGGGGCTTGTGTGCCACAGGGAGCCAAAGCCCACGTGCACTGGGGGCTGTGCTCCTCCCTGCAGGGGCTGTTGGCAGCAGCACCTGGAGCGCTGCTGCAACACTTGGTGTCTGTGAGAAGGCAGAGGCTGTTAGTCAGTCCTGAAATGATTTGCTCATGGAAGGGATTGGCAGTAGCACCACAACACCATCAGCTGCTGAGTTTCCCTGGACAATTGGATTTTTCAGGGGCACTGTAGTGTTTCATTGTGATCTTCTGTCAGTTCTTCTGGGAAAAACACTAGCCCAGTCTGTGATGTTCAGTGCTCCATTTGCTGTGTGTCTGTCTATGTCTTAGCTGATGCAAAGCAAATATTTCCTCCAGATCCAAAGAGCTGTGCCTGAAAATTCACAGAGCTACATCCATTTCTGATTTTTTTAAAAAGTTTTCCAGAGCCCGCTGATCATTTTCAAGGTTTTCAGAGAACCCCAGAATAATGAGGTTGGACAACATGTCTAGGATCATCAAGTCCAACCTATGCCCCAACACCTCAATTAGACTATAGCACCAAATGCCATATTCCACCATTTTTAAAACACATCCAAAGATACTGATTCCACCACCTCCCTGGGAAGAACATTCCAGTACTTTATTATTCTTTTGGTTAACTTTTTTTTCCTAATATCCAACCTGTACCTTCCCTGACGTATCTTGAGACTGTGTCCTCTTGTTCTGTCAGTCACTGCCCGGTGGAAGAGACTGACCCCCACCTGTCTACAACCTCCCTTCAGGAAGTTGTAGAGAGCAATAAGGTCACCTCTAAGCCTCCGTTTCTCCAGGCTAAACAACCCCAGTTCCTTCAAACATTCCTCATAGGGCTTGTGTTCCAAGCCCCTCACCAGCCTTGTTGCCCTCCTCTGGACGTGCTCAAGCATCTCAACATCCTTCCTAAACTGAGGGGCCCAGAACTGGACACAGTACTCAAGGTGCGGCCTCACCAGCGCCGAGTACAGGGCAAGAATGACCTCCCTGCTCCTGCTGGCCACACAATTCCTACTGCAGGCCGGGATGCCATTGGCCTTCTTGGCCACCAAGGCACATTGCTGGCTCATATTCAACCAGCTGTCAACCAGCACCCCCAGGTCCCTTTCTGCCTGAACACTGTCCAGCCACACTGTCGCCAGCTTGTAACATTGTAGGGGATTTTTGTGGCCAAAACGTAGAACTCGGCACTTAGACTTATTAAACTTCATGCTGCTGGACTCTGCCCATCCATCCAACTGATCCAAGTCTCTCTGCAGAGCCCTCCTTCCTTCCAGGAGATCAACACAAGCTCCCAGCTTAGTGTCAGCTGCAAATTTACTAATGAAGGACTCGATGCCCTCATCCATGTTGTCTATAAAAATATGAAATAGGACTGGTCCCAGCACAGAGCCCTGAGGGACAGCACTGGTGACTGGCCGCCAGCTGGATGCAGCACCGTTCACCATCACTCTCTGGCCCGGCCATCCAGCCAGTTCCTAACCCAGCCAAGAGTGCTCCTGTCCAAGCCGTGGGCTGCCAGCTTCTCCAGGAGTGTGCTGTGGGAGACAGTATCAAAGGCCTTGCTGAAGTCTAAATAGACCACATGCACAGCCTTTCCTGCGTCCACCAGGCGGGTCAGCTGGTCACAGAAGGAGACCAGGCTGGTCACACATGGCCTACCCTCCGTAACCCCTGATGACTGGCTCTGATACCCTGGCCATGCTGTAAGTGCTGTGTGATAGCACTCAGTGTGAACTGTTCCATCTTACCTGGTACTGAGGTCAGGCTAACTGGCCTGTAATTGCCAGGATCCTCCTTACCACCTTTTTTGTAAACAGGTGTCACATTGGCCAGTTTCCAATCATCTGGAACCTCGCCAGTGAGCCATGACTCCTGGTAAATGATGGAGAGCGGCTTGGCAACCTCATCTGCCAGCTCCCTCATCACCCTAGGGTGAATCCCATCTGGTCCCATTGATTTTTAAATATCCAAGTGTCCCAGCAGTTCTCTGACTGCCTCCTCTTGGATAATAAGAGGACCATTCTGATCCCTGGCACCACCTACCAACCCTTGAGGACAGTTGTCATGAGGATAAGCTGTCTTACCACTAAAGACTGAGGTGAAGAAAACATTAAGCACTTCCGCCTTTTCCGCATTTTTAGTAACTAGTTTGCCTGCTCCATCCAATAAGGAACCGAGGTTGGTTATACCCTTCCCTTTACCATTAATATATTTGTAAAAACTTTTTTTATTATTTTTAACAGAAGTTGCCAAGTTGAGTTCAAACTGAGCTTTGGCCTCCCTAATTTTTTTTCTACATGCCCTGGCAGCACTCTTAAATAATTCCTCAGAAATCACTCCCTCCTTAAAAAGATGATACATCTTTTTCTTATTTCTAAGTTCCTTCAAAACCTCATTACTCATCCAGACTGGACGTTTGCCTCGTCTACTCATCTTTTGGCACACAGGGACAGTCTGTTCTTGTGCCCTCAAGATCTCTGCTTTGAAGCACACCCATCTCTCCTGGACTCCTTTGTTTTTAAAGGCTGTTTCCCAAGGAATTCTCTGGACAAGTCTTTTAAATAGGCCAAAATCTGCCCTCCGGAAGTCCAGTGTAGAGATCTTATTGATATTCCTCCTTATTTCACCAATTATTGAGAATTCTATAGTTTCATGATCACTATGCCCCAAGCGGCCTACAACCTCCACATCACCTACCAGTCCATCTCTATTTGTAAACAATAGGTCTAACATAGCCCCTCCCCTGGTGGGTTTGCCCACCAGTTGTGACAAAAAGTTATCCTCCACACATTCTAAAAACCTTCTAGATTGCTGGTTTTTTGCTGTATTGAGTTCCCAGCAGATGTTTAGTAGGTTGAAGTCACCTACAAGAACAAGGGCTGATGATCCTGAGACTTTGTTCAGTTGTTTATAGAATAAGTTGTCCACCTCTTCATCCTGGTTGGGTGGACGATAGCAGACTCCCAGTAGGATGTCAGCCTTGTTGGCCTTCCTCTTAATTTTTACCCATAGGGACTCAACTTCATCATCATTAGTCTCAATACCTGTGACATCCAAAACCTCCCTAATATAAAGGGCCACCCCTCCACCTCTTCTCCCTTTTCTGTCTTTTCTGAAGAGCTTGTAGCCATCCAGTGCAGTGCTCCAACTATGTGAGTCATCCCACCACGTTTCTGTGATGGCAACTACATCATAGTCCTGCTGATGCACCATGGCCTCCAGCTCTTCTTGTTTGTTACCCATGCTGCGTGCATTGGTATACATGCATCTCAGCTGGGCTGCTGATTTCTCCCCTAACACAGTCTTACCACCCCTGGGCCTGCTTCCAAACAGCCCAGCTGCATCCCCTTCCCCCTTCAAACCTAGTTTAAAGCCCTCTCAATAAGGTCTGCCAGTTCATGAGCTAAAAACCTCCTACCCTTAACAGAGAGATGTACCCCATCTGATTCCAATAGAGCAGGTGCCAGAAAGGTTGCTCCATGATCAAAGAATCCAAAATTTTGCCGATAACACCAACCCTTGAGCCATTTGTTAATGATATGAGTTTTCCTATTCCTTTCATTATTTTTCTCTGCCACCAAAGGGACTGAGCAGAACACTACCTGTGCACCTGTCCTATCAACCACTTGACCCAGTGCCCTAAACTCCCTTTTAATCACCTTGACACTCCTCTTTTCAATCTCATCACTGCCAGCTTGGAGTATCAGCAGTGGGTAATAATCAGAGGACTGAATCAGCCTAGGAAGTTTCTCAGTGATGTTTCGTACTTGGGCCCCAGGGAGGCAGCAGACCTCCCTGTGGGATGGGTCAGGTCGACATACGGGGCCCTCTGTCCCCCTCAGAAGGGAATCACCCATCACGATTACCCTTCTTTTTTTCTTGACATTAGAGGTGGTAATCCTCTTTTTAGGCAAGTCATAATTGGGAGGTTCACTGGGTAGATGATTTTCCTCTAAATCATCTCTCTGGCTGTCTAGATCCAGTGCCTCATACCTATTCTGAAGTGGCACCTGGCTAGGGGATGGGGGGCAGGAGGGGTTTTTTGTTATTACCACCCCGAGCAGGGACCCATTTCCACTCCCCTTCATCTACCAGGTGCCCCTCTATTGCCTGAGAGTGAAAGACACATGAGCCCTCTGACTCCTGGTGGGCCTCCCTTAAAGATGTAAGGGCTGAACTCCACCAGTCTATTTCCTTTTCACTATCCCTGATACTCCTTAACCTTTCAACTTCTTCCCTAAGCTCAGCCACTAGCGAAAGGAGGTCATTCACTTGTTCACACCTCAGGCAGGCCTTCTCCATAACATCCCCTGAAGCCACTGATAAGCTCAAACACTCCGGGCAGGAATGGGTCTGTACGGACACATCCTTTTTGGAGGGCTCTACTTGGTCATATACACTTGTACCAACCACGGATTTTGACCGGGTTAAAACCATTGCTTAGGAGAAAGCCCAAGATCAATCAACCAATAAAACAATACTTCACCAAACTAGCTGGAACCTGCAGCCCTGCCTGCTTGCCCTGCCTGCGCGAACTGCTGTGACCCTGTTTGCCTGCTCCTGTTCACCGCACTCCGGGTCGCCGCGCTCCCCAGAGGTCTCTTACAATGGGTCACTCCGGAACAAGGAAGCTCCACCTCCTGCTCCTGAGTGGCTCACAAAGCAATTAAGGTCATTAAAGTCCTTGTGCTGTGTCTGTGCTGCTGAGCTGGGCTGGGCTCCTGGCACAGAGGCAGCTCCTGGTAAGCAAGAAGAGCTTCAAAAGCACATTTCTCTTGATGAGCAGCTCTTGTGGCAGCCCAGCAGGGCTGGGGCACTGCCTGCAGCCAGCCCGGGCACAGCCCAGAGGCACAGAGAGCTTCAATCAGTCAGGGCTGGGAAGGTGCTGAGAAGTGCCTGGGGCAGAATCACTGCCAGCCCTTGGCACAGGAACCTCTGGCTGCAGGACAATGCAGCTGCAGCTCCTGGAGCCATCTCCTAAAGCTGGAACATCCCAATGCCTGCAGACTCTATGAGTACATTCTCTGATTGTCTCTTGTGCAGAGCAGCCAGGGGTGGCCAGGGCTGTCCTGCAGAGCAGGCTCCTGCAGCCCAGGGCGCTGTGCTGGTGCAGGGACTCTGCTGCCTGCCAGGGACAGCTCTCAGCCGGCCCTGGCAGCTGCTCCCAGCACTGGGGGACAAGATCTGGGGGGGAGGAGACAGCTGGTAAGGCTTTGAAGTGTTCTCCTTGTGTGGTGAGGATGCTGCATTGGTCAGGATTGCTCCCAGCATAACATTTAACTGCCGAACATCTACAAGTAGATTATACAGCTAACACAGCTAGTCAGGGGCTGGATAAAAGGGAAAATCCTGCTTTTTAAATCTACTGCTGTTGGTTGCCTGGATAGGAAATTCCATATACATGTTAATCTCAGTTCAGGTGAAGAAAAATAAAAACAATTTTCTCAAATCTGAACAAACCAGGCAGTGACAGCAATCACCACAGTTCACTTTAAAGGCAGCATCAGTGTCGATTTTCCAGCCTGCTCAGGGTTGCTCTGATGTTGCCATCAGAGCCTGCAGAGCCAGAGCTGCCCCTGGGCAGTGCCAGAGCTGGGAGGGGTCTGCAGGGCAGAGCTGAGCCCCCAGGGCTGGGCTGGGCTCTGGCAGCACTGGCAGGGCCCAGCCCTGGGCACAGGGAAGCAGCTGCTGGCAGGGACAGCTCCAGGCAGCAGAGCCCTGGGCAGGCAGTGGGGGGAAAGTGTCCCCAGCCCGTGCTGGAATATTTAAAATCCTCTCCTAATGCAACTATTCTATGATTAATTTTTATACAGATCCCCATGCCAAGGCACCACAAATGTCCAACAGCAGCTCCATCAGCCACTTCCTCCTGCTGGCATTGGCAGACACGCGGCAGCTGCAGCTCCTGCACTTCTGCCTCTTGCTGGGCATCTCCCTGGCTGCCCTCCTGGGCAATGGCCTCATCATCAGCGCCGTAGCCTGCGGCCACCACCTGCACACGCCCATGTTCTTCTTCCTGCTCAACCTGGCCCTCAGCGACCTGGGCTCCATCTGCACCACTGTCCCCAAAGCCATGCACAATTCCCTCTGGGACACCACCACCATCTCCTACACAGGATGTGCTGCACAGCTCTTTTTCTTTCTGTTCTTCATTGGATCAGAGCTTGCCCTCCTGACCATCATGTGCTACGACCGCTACGTGTCCATCTGCAAACCCCTGCACTACGGGACCCTCCTGGGCAGCAGAGCTTGTGCCCACATGGCAGCAGCTGCCTGGGCCAGTGCCTTTCTCTATTCACTGCTGCACACGGCCAATACATTTTCCCTGCCCCTGTGCCATGGCAATGTTCTGGGCCAGTTCTTCTGTGAAATCCCCCAGATCCTCAAACTCTCCTGTTCACACTCAAACCTCAAGGAACTTGGGCTCATTGCTATTAGTGCCTGTTTAGCACTTGGCTGTTTTGTGTTCATTGTTTTTTCCTATGTGCAGATCTTCAGGGCTGTGCTGAGGATCCCCTCTGAGCAGGGATGGCACAAAGCCTTTTCCACCTGCCTCCCTCACCTGGCTGTGGTCTCTCTGTTCTTCAGCACTGTCATGTTTGCTCACCTGAAGTCCCCCTCCATGTCCTCCCCATGCCTGGATCTGGCCCTGTCAGTTCTGTACTCAGTGGTGCCTCCAGCCCTGAACCCCCTCATCTACAGCCTGAGGAACCAGGAGCTCAAGGCTGCAGTGTGGAGACTGACGACTGGATGGTTTCACAAACATTAAACTGCAGGCCAATTTGGGAAAATCACTTGTAATAAAAGTCATCTTTGATACTTCTTGATTTCCTTGTCCAGATGCTTCTCTTTGTTTTACTTTTTTCATATTGTCCAAAAAGAAAAGTTATTGTTTGTGTAATTTCTCATTTTGTTTCTCCCCACCTTCCCTGTGGCCACAGACTGTCAATGAGGGGCTGCGCTTTCAGCGGCTTTAAAGGAACTAAAGGATCTCCCAGCACAGTTTTCTGCAGAGATGCCCGTTTGTTGCCTTCTCTGGAGCTGCAGCAGCAATGTCTGTGTGCAGAGCTGGGGGCAGATCAGTGCTGGCACAGCAGCTGTGCCCAGCAGCAGCAGCAGCACTTGGTGTTGGCAGTGCTGCTGCCGTGGCCCTGCCCCGCTGCCCTGGTGGCCCTGGTGTTGCTGCAGGGCCTGAGTGCTCTCGGGGCCGGGCACAGTCCTGGGGGTGGCAGTGCCGAGGCTGCAGCAGGGACAGGCCATGGGCACTGCTGGGGCAGCGCTGACGCCTCAGGCCAGGGCCTGGGGGCTGCAGGCTCCTTGCCCAGGCTCTCTCAAGAACACGGCCAGCCCAATGCTCAGCACAGAAAAGCCCCAGGGTGAGCAGCCCCAGGCTGGCCGTGGGCAGGCTGGGGGTAAACAGCATGGCTGGGGCTCTGCAAGGGCTCTGGGGGAGACGGGAAGGAGCAGCAGAGCAGGGGCTGATCCATCCCCAGGGTGCTGCACAGCCCAGGGCAGCGTCCCAGAGCGTCCTGATGGAGCTGCCAACAACATCCCCCCTCTGCAGCCCTGGCCTCTCCCCCAGCTCACACAGGTGCCGCATCCTTGCAGGCACAGCCACGGCAGCACTGGCTCAGGAGCCCCTGTTTGCATTGCACAGAGCAGGCACGAGCACCTCCATGCTGCTGCTGTGGGGAAATGAACCTGAGGGAGCACAAATGGCATCAGCCCCTGGGGCCAGCAAGGGAAAGCACTCAGCTCTGTCCTGGCCTCTGCAGTCAGCCAGAAAGTTTGTTCCCATCAGCTGGGAGTTTCCTGTGCCACTGCAGATGCTATTGCTCAGAGCCAGGCCTGACTGGCAGCCACCCCCAAACTGCCCTGAGCATTTTTGTTTACATCACCTTTGCTTTCTTCATGTTCCCTGCTACAAATTTCTTCCTGTTGTCCAGCCCTGTTCCCTCCCCTGCCAACAGCCCATCCCTATTTGCCCTTTCCTCTCTGACCCCACTCCCCATTGCAGTTCCTGACTTGGCACCATGGGAACGTCCCTTGGGCAGCAGGATCATCCTCCAAGTGCTGCAGGAATTGTCTGCAGGCTCCTGCAGTGTCTTGTGCTGCTCCCTTGCCAGAGGCTCCCCAGGCCAGGGGGGCACATCTGGGCTGCTGTGTCTGCCTGTGGGGCTCCCTGTTGTGGGCAATGAGGAGGAGCTGCAGAGGCTCTGCAGGACTGACACGGGTTTTGGGGCTGGCAGGAGAAGCTGAGGCACCTGGGCTGCTGCAGCTTCTGAAGAGGAGGCCAGGGCTCATCCTGCAACTGCTCCAAGAGTGGTTTCAGAGAATTCCAGAACCAGCACGGATGGAAAAGTCCTTGGAAATCATCAAGTCCAACCTGTGCCCTGACACTGCCTTGTCTCTCCTGAGCCTCCTCTTCTCCAGGATAAACAACCCCAGCTCCCTCAGCCGCTCCTCACAGGATTTGTGTTCCAGATCCCTCACCAGCTTTGTTGCCCTTCTCTGGACACACTCCAGCCCCTCCATGCCCATCCTAAATTGGGGGGCCCAGAACTGGACACAGCACTCGAGGTGCTGCCCAACCAGTGCTGAGCACAGGGGGAAGAATCACTGCCCTGCTCCTGCTGGCCACACCATTCCTGATCCAGGCCAGGAGCCACTGGCCTTCTTGGCCACCTGGGCACACTGCTGCCTCATGTCCGGCCTGCTGTCCATCAGTCCCTGCAGGTCCCTTTCTGCCTGGCTGCTCTCCAGCCTCTCTGTCCCCAGCCTGTAGTGCTGCAGGGGTTGTTGTGACCAAAGTGCAGGACCCAGCACTGGGACTTGTTAAACCTCACCTTGCTGGATTTGGGCCCTGGATCCAGCCTGTCCAGGGCCCTGTGCAGAGCCCTCCTACCGTCCAGCACATCCACACTCACACTGAGCTTGGTGTCATCTGCAAATTTGCTGATGCTGGACTCATTCCCCTCATCCAGATCATCAATGCAGATATTGAAATCCACACTGGCTGGCTCTGATCCCTCAGCCATCCTGTGGGTGCCCTGTGATGGCTCTCAGGGTGATCTGTTCCATAACCTTGCCAGGCACCCAGGTCAGGCTGACAGGCCTGGAGTTCCCCAGATCCTCCTTCCAGCCCTTCTTGGGGATGGGCTCACACTGACACCTCCAGTCCTCTGGATCCTCCCTGCTGACCCAGGACTGATGGTAAATGATGGAGAGCAGCTTGGGGAGCTCATCCACCAGCTCCCTCATTCCCCTAGGATGGGTCCTATCCTATCCCACACACCTTTGAGCATCTGAGTGGCTCAGCAGGTCAGCAACTGCTTCCTCCTGGTTTCCAGGGGGCTGTTCTGCTCCCTGTGCCTATTCACCAGCTCAGTAGGACATTGGTCCTGAAGACAACCTGTCTTATGGTTCAAAACAGAGGCAAAGAAGGTGTTCAGTACCTCAGTCTTTCCTCATCTTTAGTAACCATATCTCCCCCTGCATCCAATAATGATGCAGATTGTCCTTGTCCCCACCTTTTGCAAATCATGTATTCATAAAAACATTTTTATAATCCTTCACAGAAGCAACCAGGTTAAGCCCCACTTCAGCTTTCACCTCTGTAATTTTCTTTCCCATGACCTAACGACATCCTTAAACAATTCCTGAGTTTCCTGCTCCTCTGTCCAAAGGTGATGTGTCCTCTTTTATCCCCTGAGTTCTTGTTAAAGCCCATGCCCAGCCAGGCCAATTATTGTCCTTGCTGGCTCATTTTTTGTCACATAGGGACAGCCTGTTCCTGTGCCTTCAAGGTTTTGTTCGTGACATATGTCCATTCTTTTCTGAACAACTTTGCTTTAAAGGGCTTCTTCCCTTTAAAATTCAGTACCTGATTCAGAATATCCCAGATCTGCATCCTGAATAGGCTCAAGTCTGATCTCTGTATGTCCAGTGTAGAATTTTTGTTGATACCCCTCCTTCTTTCACAGAATATTGAAAACTTGATTGTTTTATGGTCACTTTGCTCCAGACAACCTCTGACCAGCACTTCTCCCACCAGCCCTTCTCTGTTTGTGACCAGCAGCAGACAGAGCTTTCCTTGGGAGTGGGGATTGCAGCACAGCTCCCCAAAGTGCAGCTTGGAAGGTTCAGCCTGGAGCCTAGGAGAAAGCAAAGTCCCTGCCAGGGTAGAATTGTGGTACTCGAGGTGTGGCAGCGTGAGGCTGGGCCATGGCCGGCTCTGTGTGCCAGGAGCCGGCAGCGCTGGGTGCAGGGAGCCCAGGGAGGGCACAGAAACGCTGGCTGAGAAATGCTGGGGCACAGCGAGATGGGCGAGTGCAGCCGGCCAGGGCACAGGAGCAGCACGCACAGGGGGCACAGCCTGCAGGACAGATGGCCGAGGGCTGGGCAGGGCTGGCAGGGCCACAGGCACCCAGGCCTTTGTGCCCTGGGCTCGGGCAGCGCCTCTGGAGGCCCCACAGCAGGAACTTTCCTGGCAGGGGCTGCACTTTGGCTCTCCCTCGGCCTCCCTGGCCAGGCTGGCAGGGGCTGCAGCTTTATGGCATTTGTCCTTGCTGCCCCTGACATCCCCCTGCCCCACAGAGAGCCCCGAGCCACCCGTGAGGGACAGGCCCTGCTGGCCCAGGCTGGGCTCAGGGCTTGGCCTTTCTGCTTCCCCCAGCCCGCCCAGGCCTTGCTCAGCATTGCAGTTCCCTGCCCAGAGCCTTGGGCTCCCTGCACTCCTGGCCTCAAGGATCTACTCACAGCAGTCGCTGGGGAGCCTTTGGCTCTCCCTGCCCTCACTGGGGCCCAGCCATGCTCCAAGGCACTTGGAGTTTTGCTACTGACTCCTTGAACAGCTTCTTCATCCTTCCCTCAGTGCCTGAGGCTCCTGGACCCAGCCCCAAATCCACTGTGGGGCTGATTAAAACACAGAAAGCCCTCAGGAGCTCTTTGTCTCCCTTCAATTGTCTTCTGGTCTCCAGGGCTTGTGCAGTGATTGGAGTCAGTTTGGAGTTCTGTTAAGGAGGAAGATGTCAATGTGCACCAAACACATGATGTTTGGATTTAATCATATGGGTGGTTTTCTATTTTTCAGTTCAGAAAAGAGGTGATAGAAGCATTCCCGAAGTGATCTTGATGCTGAATGTCTCCTTAGGAGGTCTGGGCACGGAGAAGAACAAGCCCCTTTTGGGCTGACCCTGTTTGTACAGCCTGCTGCTCACCCCAGCCTCACCATGTCTGACATGGCCCACCTGGGACTGACATCCTAAAGCATGCAAAAATGTTGCTGTAATTTATTATTTTATTTTATTCTGTATCAATTTTTTGGTGT